>NC_138979.1:23716324-24061626 GCF_964341445.2 Mesoplodon mirus | reverse complement strand
AGAATTTAATAAAATATTGGAATTTTAGAAGTATGTGAAGTATATAACACTTTTCTGTTATGAAAAGTTATGTTATGTTTAGATCACATTTCTAGACTCACTGAATTGACCACAACATCAGATTACACCTAAAGAAATTCTCATATTTCCAAATTAATTTCAATATCCACTTAGAGAAACTATACTCTGGGGCTTTTCCATTCAGATGACAATCACATTATTGTAAAATAAGAATCAATACTGAGCTCAAGAAAGTATTTGGGGAATTAGAACCCAGAAATAGGAAAGTCTATGCTAATTAAATTTATCCCCAAAACTTCTGATAAGGGCAGTAGCTAGGCAGTGCGAATTTAAAAGCTGGTTAAACTATTCACTGTTCTCTGTGCATCTATAATACATGCATTTGCTTCTACCTCATGGTATTATAACTCCTGCTAAGTGTCTTCTTCACTGCATGAGCCAGGCCAGAGTGTGGGCAGTGGTGGCGGCAGAGTTCCACCAGACTGTTCATCTGGTGGCTGAACTTGAAGCAGAAAAAAATCTAAACGCATCTGAAAGATTTTCCCCTAGAAAGAAAACAAGTTCTCCAATTCGGTCTGAGAAGGAGGTATTTCAAAACAATGGTTCTTGAGACGTGGTCCTTGGACCAGCAGTGTCAGTATCACCTGGGAACTTATTAGAAATGCAGAACCTCAGACCCCATGCCAAACCTACAGAGCAAGCATCTCAGGGGGTGGGGCTAGAAGTCTATGTTTCAACAAGCCCTCTGGTGGATTCTGAGGGTTGAGAAGCACTCTTTTAAACTAATATAACTAGGTGACACTTCATGTATTTCTGCTAGAATTTTATGTCTATAAATTCAGAGGGCTTGAGTAAATCACCTAAATTATGTCTTCTTCTGAGATCCAAGAATCTAAGTCAAAGTCAAAAGTAAGGAATAAAACTTTGGGTTTTAGGAAATTATTCCTGAAATCAGAAATAATCGATGATTATATATTTTATATATAAAATATATATATGCTTTTATATATATATAAAATATATAATCATATATATATGATTATATATTTTATTTAAAAATATTTTTTAAAAAAATAAATTTATTTTATTTTTGGGTCTTTGTGGCTGCACACAGGCTTTCTTTAGTTGTGGCAAGCGGGGGCTACTCTTTGTTGCGAGTGCGCAGGCTTCTCATTGCGGTGGCTTCTCTTGTTGCGGAGCACAGGCTCTAGGTGCGCGGGCTTCAGTAGTTGTGGCATGCGGGCTCATTAGTTGTGGCTCGCAGGCTCTAGAGCGCAGGCTCAGTAGCTGTGGCGCACAGGCTTAGTTGCTCTGCGGCATGTGGGATCTTCCCGGACCAGGGCTCGAACCCGTGACCTCTGCATTGGCAGGCGGATTCTTAACCACTGCACCACCAGGGAAGCCCTCTTTTTTTAAAATTGGGGTATAGTTGCTTTACAATGTCATACAGAGTAAGTCAGAAAGAGAAAAACAAATATTGTATATTAATGCATATATGTGGAATCTAGAAAAATAGTACAGAGGAACCTATTTGCAGGGCAGGAATAGAGACACAGACGTAGAGAACGGATGTGTGGACACGGCGGGGGGAAGGGGAGGGTGGTATGAATTGGGAGATTGGGACTGACATATATACACTACCATGTGTAAAACAGAGAGCTAGTGGGAACCTGCTGTATAGACCAAGGAGCTCAGCTCGGTGCTCTGTGATGACCTAGATGGGTGGGAGGGAGACCCGAGAGGAAAGGGATATATGTATGCATATAGCTGATTCACTTCGTTGTACAGCAGAAACTAACACAACACTGTAAAGCAATGTTGACAAAACATTCTTTATGAACATCCAGTCTCTTTAGGACAAAATCTGCTGCTTTAGCCGCCGAGTTTGGAGAAGATTTTCATACAGCAACAGAAACTGGACACCTTCCTCGTACACCTTTAGACAGTTAGACCTGGACCTTTAGATCTGGACACCTTTAGACATTTGAGTTTACAATGCTACTTTAGTGTGAGTTGCCCTTGGGCTGGATTTAGTCACTTTGTTAATTATTTCAAACTCTATGCTCTTTCTGATCTCTACTTGCTTTATTGGTTTTGTTTTGGGAACTAAACTTCTGCATATTAGAAACACCCTTGAAATGAAGAAGTTATAGTAAAAGCTATCAAGACAAATCTAAAGAAAAAGAAACTCTCAAGTCCAATCCCCTCGCTTTACCAACGTTAAGACCAGGATAGGGTACTTGCCCCTCGTCACACAGGTGGGAGGTAAGAAATCCAGCATGAGAATATGGAGTTGCTGACTTCCAATCCTGCCTCTTCTGTAGAAGGATTCCAGAGGTGGCCTGGCTGATCAAGGCTTTTCCCAGAGGTCACTGTTAGACAGCAGGTAAAATACAGAACTGCCAAAGCATAGTATATGTAATGCTGATTCAATTCAAACGTTACCTGTAAACCTCAGTTATCCCCCCCGACCACGTTAAATTGTAAACACTCCAGACAGGGCAGGGAGCTGAATCCATTCTGCACTAGTGCCACATTCTGACATTTTCTAAAAATTTTTTTCTTTTTTCATTTTGGTTGCACCATGCGGCTTGCAGGATCTTAGTTCCCTGACCAGGGATTGAACCCGTACCCCCTGCCATGGAAGCGCAGAGTCCTAACCACTGGACCACCAGGGAATTTGCCCCCCCCCAGTTTTTTTCTTATCAGCTTATCACTTCTTTACACAAAAGTTGAGCACTACTAGGGAAAAACTCTTGTTAAGTTTATGTCTTTGATAAACAGAGCATACAGCTCTGGCTGCACGGCATTCCAAACAAAACTGAGCTTCTTCCATAGAGTCCTTGCCCTGTACTATTTCTAAAGTATTTAAAGATCTTCTGCACTTGGTACCCTTGAGATTATCTTTGATGTCATGTTGATTTGTGCTCATTTATGAGATAATTATCACTTCAAATCTCACTGCAATTAAAATGTGAGAATTAGAAGACGCCTGACAAAATGCTAAGTTTGACTACTATGGTATCTTCTTTTGCCTTAAGATTATGGATGTAGCAGAATTTTCCACAACATTACATCAAGAGGAAGCACAATTTATGGTTTGTAGCCCCAAGAGACAGGCTGAGAAAAGTTTCAAGAAACTATTTTAGTTTTACTGCTTCTGCCCAGTTAGTGTTTTCCCACAGGAGCCCCTGTGTTATTTACATGTATAGCCCTTGCCTTTCCGTGACGGCGCTGTCCGCTGAAAATCTATTAACATCAATTATGTGCAACTCTATCCCCCATCCCCGAAAGCTACCCATCCCTTCCCCTGCCCCTCGTGGCCTGTAAACACGTGGAAAACAGGGGCCATGACTTATTCCTTTTTTCTCATCCACAGCTCTCAGCAGAGAATCAAAATCAAAAACATTTGTAAAACTGAATTTTCTGAATCTTGAACAATTAGAGAAAAATATATATCCTCCAAAGGGAAATAGTAATATAGTAGTATTTCAGAAGCACGACTCTAAATTCTATGATGGATTGGGAAGAAATATTACACACGATCTGTTCTCTCAAGGCGCGGTGGGAAGCAAGTGCAAAAAATAGAGAGAAACACAGGAAGATATAGGGAGATATATGTATTTACTTTTTTTATTGGAGTATAGTTGCTTTACAATGTTGTGTCAGTTTCTGCTGCACAGCAAAGTGAGTCAGCTATACGTATACATATATCCCCTCTTTTTTGGATTTCCTTCCCATTTAGGTTACCATGGAGGACTGAGCAGAGTTCCCTGTGCTATACAGCAGGTTCTCATTAGTTATCTATTTTAGACATAGTAGTCTACATATGTCAATCCCAATGTCCCAGCTCATCCCACCCCTCTCCTTTCCCCCTTGGTATCCATATGTTTGTTCTCTACGTCTGTGTCTCTATTTCTGTTTTGCAAATAAGATCATCTATACCATTTTTCTAGATTCCACAGATATGCGTTAATGTATGATATTTGTTTTTCTCCTCCTGACTTACTTCACTCTGTATGACAGTCTCTAGGTCCATTCACGTCTCTGCAACTGACACAATTCCATTCCTTTTTATGACTGAGTAATATTCACTTATTGACTAGAAGACTTTCCAGAGCTCAGAAGGAAGAGAAAACAGTAAAGACCGTAAAAGTAAGAAAAGGCTTTTAAAGAGATGTAGAATTTATATGTGGTGAAAGAAAACAAAAAGAATATTCTAAAAACACAAAAGACATAGAAATGGGAATGAACCATAGCCTATTCCTGGCACAAGAATAGTGCAGTTCAGTTAGAAAGGAGGGCACATGGGGCGAAGAATATTGGCCAGGTACATAAAATCGTGAGGAGACGCACCACCCCAAGGCCAAGCGCACAACCTGGAATGGGAGAGGTTTACGAAAATGTGTCATAAAAGAGAGGATAGAAAACCGTGGTCTTGGTTTTTCCCAAGGCACAGTTCTTAAAAATCCAACACGCTTTCCATATTTGCATTCAACTCAGTATTTTGTTTGAGAGTGTGGGCTGGAAAACAGGGGCCAGAAATCAAGCCTTCCTGTGACAAAATAATGTCTTCATTATCTTTCCTGCAAAAGCGAAACAGATGGAAAAGCGTTTTTAGGCAGGGAGTGTCTTAATTAGCTGCTTGGGGGACCAGAGGTTTCTGTGTGACTCACATGAGTCACTTAAGATCAAGCCACCCAGAAGATATCCTCAATCCCCCAAGACGCCATCTGGAACTGTGACAGGGGAGTGTTTGCCACGGCCTTTGCCAGGAGCCAGGTCTCTTCCCAGAAGATTTATCTTCTGCTGTTTGATCCTGGTCTAAGAGTTCTTTGTCGACCACTAGAAGAAATCAGCCCAAAGAGGGGAGAGAACCTCAGAAACAACCTCATCAGTTCCTCTCACTTTATGGAGCTTGGCAATTGGCTGACTCCAGTCCAGAGATCTTTACTAAACCTGAATGCTTCTTCCTTTTGAGAAGAACACAGCTCATGCTGTTAGTACATGAAGCAGCGGACTTCAGACAGGGCACCTCCCTGACGACTGTATTTACCACCTTGGGGAAATAATTTTCCTTCTGTAGACAGAGGGTGTCATCAGCTCTGAATTGCCTATTTGCAGTAATACATTCTACAGGGCAATATTTCATTATGTTTAGAGAGGAAACACAAAATGCAATTATCATCTTTATTCAGAAAAAAAATTCCATTCTGTATACCCCCTGAAACAGATAAACCATGATGGCTAGAGCTGGGAGCAGGGAGACAGACATGTACGTAGCTATAGCTCTCAGTGAGGTAATGGTGCCCAGCACCACACTACCTGCTAAACTGAGTATATTTTCTTAGTTTCTATATTCTTGATGCTCTGGCATTTGGGGCTCTGATCTTGGAGAGGCTGCTTCTCCCAGGGCCAGCTGATTCGCAGAGACAGCAAGTGACGCCCCTGCGAGCACACTTTTGAGCTACAACCAATCAGCACAGAGCCCTCTATCCCAACCACCTCCTCTACCAAACTCTCACACACCACGCAATATTCCCCCTGCCCCATATCACCCCAGGACCAGGTACCCGACCACTGGGGACTATCCCTGTAGCCCAGAGACTGCCAACATTATTCCAACTACCCAATCCTAGGCTTACGCAGCACGCCTAACCTGACTCATCAATTTCTTCCTGTAAAAACCCGAAAAAAGGCTCTTGGCCGCGTTCTCTCTCTGTCCCTGCTGCCCCCTGACTGACCCGGTGCCTCCCCACATAGCGCTGCCATGCCTCTCATCCCTTGGGACCTCTGAGTATAAACTTCCTCCTTCGTGATGGTCATTTCTGTGTCTGTGTGTCTCACCACGTCTGCTCAAAACACATCCCAGCTACAAATTTTAGAATATCTGCTAGGAAGGGGATGCCAAGACACAGCCCCTGCCATCGGGAGGTTAAAGGATGGCAGTGAATTATTTTAGGAAAACAGGCCAGTAGCTGTTAAGCACCATGGAGACTCAGAAAAAAAGATACTCCTGTTTTTCAAAACGTACACATTTTTGGGGTCTGTGATACCAGACAGCTTCCTTAAAAGGGTATCTACTTGGGGCTTCCCTGGTGGCGCAGTGGTTGAGAGTCCGCCTGCCGATGCAGGGGACACGGGTTCATGCCCCGGTCCGGGAAGATCCCACATGCCGCGGAACCGCTGGGCCCGTGAGCCATGGCCGCTGAGCCTGCGCGTCCGGAGCCTGTGTTCTGCAGCGGGAGAGGCCACAGCGGTGAGAGGCCCGTGTACCGCAAAAAAAAAAAAAAAAAAAAAAAAAAAAGGTATCTACTTAATTCAGAATAAAATCAAGCAAATCCCCAGGGGTCCATGAGCTGGCAGTGATAGGAGGGTACCAGCTGTGGCCACCACGTCCTCGTCATTAATTAGAGTAGAGAACATTCAGATTAGTGTGTCTAGAACACAAAATACAAGGAGACTCGGGTAAACGAGAGCTACAGAGGCAGGCAGGAGCCAGATCACAAGGGGCCATAGATGTCCTCAGAGTTAAGCCTACAGGTGATACAAAGTCACTGAAGACATTTGCAAAAGAGAGTGATGCACCAGACCTATGCTGGAAAGATCATTCTGGTACTGTTTGGATGGGTAAATAAAGTCCACATCACAAAATTATAGTACATGCATCAATAAAAGTGAGGCTTTTAACGTTACTAGATTTCTAAGAAAATTTAAGAGATTGTATAAAACAGTCTGAGCCAAAGGGCCAAGGAAATCTTTTTAACCAAGAATGAAACCTTGAAGGGTATAAAGAACAGATAAACTTATTTATTATTCAGGAACTTAAAGTTTTATATGGCAACTATACTATATACCAAGTTAATAGACAAATAACAGATTTAGGGGAGAACTCTTCCAATTCAGAAGACAGAGTATGTACAGCACACAAAGATCTCCTATATACTGACAATTAGGGGATTAAAAAAACACAATAGAAAAATGGATGCAGAAAAAATTTCACAGAAGAACGACTCTGAATGGCCAATAAATATATGGGGAAAAAGTCCAAACTCAGGGAAATGCACAGTAAAGGAACAATGAGGTATCACTTTAAATCTAATTAAGAGACTGACAAATCAAAAGGAGTAATTATAGCGCTGCTGGCAGAAATGTACATATTCATCACTGCTGACAGAAATGAAATTAAGACATAAGGTACTAGGTGTATTCAAAAAGTCGTCTGACTACGTCTATCAAAATTAAAACTGTATGTGCACTCTGACTCAGCAATCCTCTTACTGAAAATCTCAGCCATAGAATAAAAAGCACCCAAGTATTAGAAAAAAAAATTTTTTTGCAGCATTTACAGGGGCAAAAAAATTGGAAAAATATTGAAAGCTCATCAATAGTAGAATGCTTGATAAACCACCGTGTGCCAACAACCTGTAATATTTTTCACCATCTAAAAGAATGGATAGAGGTAGGCCAGGTGAGGCACTGTTGAGTGAAAATAATAAGAAATAGAAAAATACAATCAGGTGAGAAGGCAGTTGTGTGTACAAGTGACAAGCACAGACTCAGAAGCTAGACTGCTGGGACTCAAAATCCTGGTTCAACCATCTCTTTCGGAAAGTGTAATCTTGGACAAGTGACTCAATCTCTCTGAACCCCGGTTTTCTCATCTGTAAAATGTCTCTATATTTGGTTGGGCTATAACACATGAGGCGCTCAGGACAATGCCTGGCACATGGTCAGCATGCAGGGAACAGTAGCTGTGGTTACATGGTCCCACTGTCTGAAAGCAAATATGAGAACTCTCATACATGCCAATGTACACGAGGGTCCCCCATCTGCCTCATGGCATCTTCTCTATTCCTAACACACTTAACCATTTATTTATTGACTGTGTCTATCTCTGCCCTGCTTTAGAATTCAAGCTCTATGAAAGACAGGGTCTTTTGCCTGTTTCGTTCATTGCTATATTCCCAATGCCTTGAACATTTCTGGGCAGATAGTAAGGATTGAAAAAAATACTTGTTGGGAATTCCCTGGCAGTCCAGTGGTTAGGACTCAGTGCTTTCACTGCAAGCAGCACGGGTTCAATCCCTGGTCAGGGAACTAAGATCCCACAAGCCGCGTGGCTTGGCCAAAAACAAAACAAAACAAAAAAAACCTTGTTGAACGAATGAATATGTGTATCCATGTCTTGTTGGGAGACTACTGTCCATGAGTCTGGTATTTCTGCACATTTTCTGAGAAGAGGCACTGGCTACCTCTGTTTTGTACTACATTTTCCAAGGTATTTGTATGATGAACAGCTCAGGAAGAGAGAGGTGGGGTTTCCCTTCAGAGCAAAGGGCAGGTTGGCTTAAAGTAGAGAATAATAAAGAGAATGTCTCCCTCCAGGGCAAAGATCAGGCAGGCTTAGCGCTCATTACAAAAGAGTCAGGTTCCCTAAACTTAGCGTTTCTCTCTCTTTTTTTTGACTAACATTTATTGGAGTATGGTTGATTCACAATGCTGTGCTAGTTTCTGCTGTACAGCAAAGTGAATCAGTTATACCTATACACATATTCACTCTTTTTTAGATTCTTTTCCCATATAGGTCATCATAGAGTACTGAGTAGAGTTCCCTGTGCTATACAGTACCTCTCTTGTGATAAAACCAACCACATGTGTAGGTGTCGCCTGGCCCTCTCTGTATCATTACATGAGAACTGAGCTGGAGGAAAGGCACCAATCCTGCCACTCTGACTTCTGCTCTTACTGTGAATAATAAATCATCCTTCATCTCTGGCCCAGGAGTCTCCTGTTTTGTGCCAGCATCCATGAAACAGCAACAGACTAGCTTATTGGCTTGTACGTAGGGTAAAAATCTAGACTCTTCACAATTCTTGAGCCGTTTATGTTCACATATGTCTGTGTATGATGATGTGAACATGGACAAAAACATGAGACAATGAGGTTAGCAAACCTGGGGTATGGGGAGTCGGGATTGGGAGGACAGGAGAGGGGAGGGGAGGAAGAGGCCATGCAGAAAACAATGAGAATACAAAGTCCGGGCCCAAATAAAGATGGTAATGATCGCGACATTGGTCATGGTCAATCCAGCCTTGACTCGACCACCAGCCAGGAGTGCGGAGGCCTTGGGTAAATGGCTCATTCCTGAGGATGTACAGAGGAATCCACAGCGTCAGAGCCTGAAGGCATGTCCCCACATTTTGATATGTCACGGCACACACAGTGGGAAGGAAGGACTGAGATCATTTCAGATAAATGCTTAGAATCCTGAACATCTGCCCAACTTCCATCTGGAAACCTCCAGCATGCACTGAGAGCCTGGACCAACTTCCATTACACAAAGCTTTAACCTACAAATGTGAATTCTTTGCTTGCTTTAGCTGTCTACTTCACAACACAGCCTTTATTTCTTGTGTAAGAACATCATAAAAAAGTAAAGATTCACTTAGGTGTTGGGCTTTTTTCTAAGAAGGTCTTTGAAAACTTCACACTGTCCTTACAGTTCTACTAGAATAATCAGGTCTCTTTTCAGAAAGAAAATCCACTTAAAGAAAGTCTTATAAAAGCCTATAAAAGAAAGCCTTACAGAAGCTACACTGTTTCATGTTCGATTTCTTCTACAGGCAATTTTTAAGCTTTGGGGGAGCTGCGAACATAGTTATTGCCTGGTGCAAAATACACAGAATAGCGAGGGGAACAGATTTTTAAGAGAATATACGTGAATATACATACCAGCCTTTGCAACAGCCTGACTTGCCTTGGGACCCTGAGTGCAACCTAGAAGAAGAAAAGAGACATGAAATATGATCATGAGGTCATTCTCATGTGAGTTACATGAGGGGGGTTAAAACCAATTCGAATTCACGCAAAGCGTTATCCAACCTGAAAAGCAGTTTTGACCTGTAACCAGGGAGCATCCAGGCCAGGATTAGAATTCATCCCTCTCAGACCTGGCTGACTGCTGAACCCACGATGTCACACCCCCTCCTCACCTGAGGGTTCTTACATCTGTTAGGGGAAGACAGATGAAATGGCCAGGACAGAGTTCATTAGAATATGTTTTCAGTTTCCATTCACTTTTGGCTTGAAAATTGCCTCTTTGCTGTTGTGTCTGCTACAACGAGTAAACCTGTCAGCTCAACTCTGATGGGATCATTTACTCTGCTCAAAACTCCAGGAAACTCTGGAAGCAAAACTGAACTTACCTTGAACTTTCTTACTGTGTTTTTTGTGGATGATTTGTTATACTTTCCCACATGCAGAGGAGGGGCAGGGGACGGTAATAACATCCTTATTTTTAAAAATCATATAATAATTAACCAGCCCCTCTGGACTAATTTAAAAGTCCTAGCTGGTTGCTGATTATTTCTCATGACACATCACTGTTTAAAGAACAGAAGTGTTAACTACCGCTGCCGTGAGTGATGAATCGGCCTTTCTGGAGGGCAGTTTGACAATGTCGATCACAGACTTGGAAAATATGCTTAGACTGTATGCATGCCTTTTTCAACAGCTTTATGAGGTATAACTTACAAACAATAAAATTCATTCATTTAAAACAATTCAATGTTTTGTTTTGTTTTGTTTTGTTTTTGTTTTGCGGTACGCGGGCCTCTCACTGCTGTGGCCTCTCCCGTTGCGGAGCACAGGCTCCAGATGTACAGGCTCAGCAGCCACGGCTCACAGGCCCAGCTGCTCCGCGGCATGTGGGATCTTCCCGGACTGGGGTACGAACCCGTGTCCCCTGCATCGGCAGGCGGACTCTCAACCGCTGCACCACCAGGGAAGCCCCCGCAATTCAATGTTTTTTAGTGTATGCACAGAGTTGTGCAATCACCACGACAATCAATTTAGAACATTTTTATTATCCTAACAGAAAGGCTCCCAACCCCAGCCTTTGCCCTGGCCCCAGGCACCCACTAATCTACTTTGTCTCTATGGATTTACTCATTCTGGGCATTTCATATACATGGAATCATACCATATGTGGTCATTTATTACTGGCTTTTTTCACTTAGCGTAATCTTGTAGCAGTTATCAGCACTTTGTTCTTTTTTACGCCTGAATAATATTCCATTGTGTGGATACACCACATTTTGTTTATCCATTGGCCAGTTGATGGACGTTTAGGTTATTTCTACTTTTTGGCTATTATTTATAATGTGGGACTTGAACTCTATAAACATTCACATAGAGTTCTTTGTGTTGGACATATGTTTTCAGTTTCCTCAGGCAGATACCTACAGGTGGAATTCCTGGATCATATGATAAATTTAACTTTTAAGAAATAGATAAACCAGTTTTCAAAGTGGCTGTAACATTTTACATTTCCACCAGTATGCACGTCTTCTAATTTAGAAATCCTAGTTTCAGAAAAGCATCCTATGGGGGAAAAATCAATAGGAAAAAAAATGAATGTACAAAAAATTCTTTGCAACTTTTAAAGCAATTGCTAATCATTGGAAATAGCCTAACATATCCTTTAAAAATGGTTTGGTTCAATATATTATGATACATTGATTAATTAGAATATAGCTATTGAAAATAATACTATGGGCCTATATTTACTGACATCAATGTTAATTTTACTGGACTTCTGTGCTGTTCACCAAATATTTCTCCAACTCTCTGCCAGAAGGATTGCATTTCCTGGACCCCTTGTGGGAAGACAGAGCCACGGGACTGGCTCTGGCCCATAAGTTATGAATGTAAGTGGCATCTGTCACTTCTGCACCAAGGATTCGATCGCAGGTGTGAGGTCCTCCAGAACTGCCTTTTCTCACCGGCATAGTAATTAGCAACGTTTGGTATGGTCACTGCTCCATCAAGCCCAAGATCACACTTGCTGCACGGACAATCCAAGATGGACAAGTCATACAAGCAAGAAATAAACGTTTGTCATTTAACTCACTGAGATCTGGGGGTTGTTACCCCAGTACAGCCTGGCCTGGCCTCACTTATACATTCAGCCATATTTTAAGTGATTAAATCAGGTAGCAAAACGCCATCTTTAACATGCTCTCATTTTTGTAAGTGTCTACATGTGTAGAATGTGCCCAAAATGCTAATGGCTGTTACCTTTGAGTGATTAAATTCTTCTTCTTTAAACCTTTTTGTACTACCTCAGTTTTGGACAAATTACTGTGTATCATTTCCAAATAGGAAAAAAACAATAAAGCTATTTCCATTTTGTAAACTAAAAGTATAATAGAAACTGGTTTATTCACTATCCTCTCCTTGATCCCTCCTGAAAATAGGTAATGCTACTGTAAATTACCATTATAAGCCATTATAGAGTCTCCTATTCTACAGACATGGAATAGAAAGAATTAGTACAGGATTTAGGTTGACATCAGCCCTGGCTCCATATGAGAACCAAACAATGACTAGGAGGACACTGGTTTCTATTTCTAAAATGACATGGGATGATTGGGACCATCCAAGGAAAGCCAGAATAAGCGTCCTGGGCAAGGTCTCCATCGGGTCTGCAGGCTCAGCTCAGGCCTCTCCCTTCCTAAAATTGTGGAATAGGCTGGGGACCACTTAAGATAGCCATGGTCAGAAGGGAAGCTCAGGCCTGCTCAGGTATTATGTTCTCTGGTTGATCTAAAGTATTTCTTTGAAGTCTCCTCCTTTGTAAAATAGGTTTTCCAAGAAAATAAACAAGCATTAAGGAGAACAAGAGAGGTTGGTTTTTCACTTTTGAGATGACTATCTGACCTCTCAGGGGATCACGATGGCTACACTTCAGTCCAAATTTAGTCTCAGACTGAACCAGAATCAAAACTTCCTGGTGCCAGCTAGGATTAGAAGTGGAAATGACAGCAATGTCATCTTCATTGTTTTTAGTTAGGAATTCCTGATCCCTTTTATTGTTTGAGAGTTTTCCCATTGCCTTGTAAGAACCTGGGAGTGTGGGTTAAGGACAGGTAAGTAATCGACTCCAGCTTAATGTCAAGGGCTGCCATGAATAGTAATCTCAGAGCATGGACCGCCAAATATTAGACTTAAGAGATGGCTCAAATAGGATTTTTTTTTTTTTGCGGTACGCGGGCCTCTCACTGTTGTGGCCTCGCCCATTGCGGAGCACAGGCTCCGGACGCGCAGGCTCAGCGGCCATGGCTCATGGGCCCAGCCGCTCCGCGGCATGTGGGATCTTCCCGGACCGGGGCACGAACCCGTGTCCCCTGCATCGGCAGGCGGACTCTCAACCACTGCGCCACCAGGGAAGCCCTCAAATAGGATTTTTTGCTCCTACTGAGCTGAGCTTGCTTCTCCAGCATCAGAACAGATGTCCAGACCACAGTGCTTATTGAGAAATACCAGCCATGGTCTTTGCCAACAAGGACCGTACTACCTAACTTGAAAGAAATACACTCAGGAAGACTTAGGAGACGAGGTAATTTTTACAAAGGAAATGGAAAAAAGAAGAGTTCACTATGTTCTCAGATGACCGTGAGAGGCTTTACAATGGAGGGATGGCTAGAAGTAGTTGTGTAGGATGTTTGTTGGAGTGGAATGAAAGGGGAAGAGAAATTTAAAGAGCATCCAGTTCAATACAGGAACCATGCTGAGAAAAAGCTCATAATCTGCCTCTTTAACTCACATGGACCAAGCAGCATTCCCTACCAGGATGTGCAAGGGTGGCTGAAGACTGCGTTTGCACAAAGAATGTAGCAGTAACGCCATCAGAGCTGGGGGATTGGAATCTCCAGCCAGTCCATCGTCAGATAGTCCAACCAGAGGTAAAAAACAGCAGGCACTGCTTAATGTTCGTAATTTGGATAACAGAGATGGTATTTTCCCCCCAGGATCAATCACAGTGTTGGATCAGGATTGGGAGGGAAGAGAAACACCGTGAAAGCATTCCAGAAAATCCACGAGAAGAGGAGTGAACCCTAATTCCACCCAGGGTGAGGGATATTGTGAATACACAGAACAAACACATGCCCATTAGGGACGGACGCTTTAATGACCCGGGTGCATTGAAAGAGGGACAGAAAGGCAGGGTTCATGCCCTCAGGCTGTACTTAGGCCAGCCTCAGCCACACACCATCAAACGGCTGAAGACATGAGTTCCTAGTGGGCTCTGTGCCAGAAATGTATCTACCCGCTGGGCTCCATCTTCTGAGGGCATTCTGAAAACCTGAAACCAAGAGCCCGGAACTCAGGAGTCCGCTGCCTCAGAGATCTGATACAGGACCTGACACCAAACCCAGGGCTACAGGCTGGAAAGCACGGGAGCTGCCACCCATCACCTGGACCGAGGACAGTTAGTCTGGGAGGATCCCGTCTGGGTAATTCTCAAAAGTTCTCTTCCTTTGGAGAAATGTTGCTGCAGGTTGTCCTGCTATGAACCTCTTGCCATTTGGGGGGGCCCATAACCTCAGCAATGGAAGAAGAAACTTCTTGGGGGGGCTGAAATTCCAAACAATTTTCCAGGCAGCTGGAAAAACAAAAACAAAACCCAAACCAACTAACCTTAGGCAAGTCACCTTGTTTCTTTTAACCTGTGAGAAACAAGAGAAATGGATCTGGCTTGTGGGAAGATAATGAGGAGGGTGGGACCACCCCCACCCCCACAAAGAAAGCTCAGGTCTCCATCCTATGGCCCCATTTTCCTAAACGGACCCTGTGCTCCTTAGATACAGAAAGCTTACAGGACCTCCAGCTGGACCTCTGACAGCACGGTGGGCACGGCTGCTTTACGTTAGCGCATCCAGGACTTTGGGAGAGCATTAGTTAGGAACACGAAGTCACATACGACTCATCGCCCAGCTCGCAGGGCTCCCCCATCCTCCTCCCCACCTCCCCCCAGAGAAACCAGATATGGCTGGCTCTGGCTCGGGAGTGAGTACATCTCTGGAATCTCTCCCGTTAATACCCTTCTTCCTCATCCAGCCTTAGGACTCCATTGCAACGATCACACCCGTGCACATAAAGGAGACATTATTGAGTGGTCTGGAGCTCACAGAATCTTTCCTTGACTTTACTTTTCAAAGCGTTAAGAAAAAACGAAAACTGGTCTTGATTTTCTTTGTTTTCCCAAACGCAAAGGTTCTGAGTGAGAGACTATAAAACTTAAAACCGCAGAAATGCTCGATTCAGGGAATTAGAAATGTATCACCACTGTGAGTGCGGTACCAGAAGCCTACGCTGAACACAATCTATGTGCCAGGAGCTACAAATTAAAATCGTATTTAAACAAATTACATTACATTGTAAATATGAAAGTGGCGGTCTTTGGAGGCGTCATTGAGAGCCCGGCTTGGCATTCAGCACTCCTGGGTTCTAATCTAGGCTCTGAAATATCACTTGCGTGCATCGCTTCCCCTGGGTGGACTTCCATAGTTCTCCTGGAGCATGAGCTCGCTGAGGCCTTCCTTGCAGTGGCAGAGATTCAACCAGGCTGTGCCTAAATAACCAAAATAGCTAATAGGACCTGAGTGCTTACTATATGTAAGTGCTGTGCCTGAATCAACTCATTTTATCCTCACAACAAACAGAAGCAGAAGTGGGTTTGTTATTTTTTTATTTAATAGTTTATTATTGTTTAGAAGCTAATAAAAGGTAAGCATCAGGATCCTTCACTTGCACGGTCCCTTAACAAATGGTGGTATTCGTAGTGTTTGTCAAAATGTATCATTTGCTGTGATTTATTTATCCTTCTAAATAAATGTTTATTTTAGCACTTTTAGCATTTAGAATTTTCCTTTAAGAGGGCTTTGCCCATTATATAAACTTGACTCCACTCTTGAAACTTAGGTCCACCCCAGCCTATGAGGTAGGAACCATTAACAACGCCATCTCGCAGGTGAGGAAACGGAGACCCAGAGAGGTTGTTACTTGCCCAAGTACACACAGCCAGTAAGTGGTGTGACCCAGATTTGAACCCAGGCAGTCTGGTTCCACTTGGGGTGCTCTTAACCATATACTTTATTGCTTCTTATTATTTTTACACAGAGCTCCTAGCAAACTCTCCCTGACACTCAACACTTGGTGCCTACTATTATTCTGTAAATTAAAAACTGCTTTTGTAATAATGGGAACGCAGCTCCATCCTTAGTTAAAGAAACCATGTCAGTTTGAAGGACTTCCCTGGTGGTCCAGCGGTCAAGAATCCGCCTTCCAATGCACGGGACGCGGGTTCAATCCCTGGTCGGGGAACCAAGATCCCACACGCCTCTAGGCAACTAAGCCCGCAAGCCTGCGTGCCACAACTGCAGAGAAGCCCGCAAGCCACAATGAAGACACGACACAGCCAAAAATAAATAGATAAAGAAATATTAAAAAAAAAAAGAAACCATATCAAGTTGAAAGCAGGCTGATTTTATACAAGAGTCTTGCTTTTTAATATTGATTTCCTGAAAGATTCTTTCAAAGCTGAATTAGTCTAAGTGTGGTCCATGCATCACCTGCATCAGGATCATCTGGGTCCCACCCAAACCTAGTGAATGGAAATTGATGGGGGTGGGGCATAGGAATCTGAATGTTTAAAGAGCGCCCTGAGTGTCTTTCTGCAAGATGAAGTTTGAAAACCACTGCTGATAGTGGGTTTATTAGACTACGGGTAACACTGTTTACAGATGAGGTGGAGAGGGAGGAAGGGACTTGAATCTAGGATATTATTAGTAATATTTTCAATTAAAGGTATATAACAAGCTAATAGGCAAGCTGCAACACAAGAATTGCAACACAAGCTAATATGCAAGTTCAGGTACATTAAAATTTACATATTCATTGACATTTAAACATTGTTCACCAAATACCATATGATATCACTTATACGTGGAATTTAAAACTGGACATAAATGAACCTATCTACGAAACAGAAGAGAATCAGGGACATAGAGAATAGACTGGTGGTCGCCAAGGGGGAAGGATGGTGGGAGAGGTTTGGATTGGGAGCTAGGGATTAACAGATGCCAACTATTATATACAGAAAAGATAAACAACAAGGTCCTACTGTATAGCATAGGGAAGTATATTCAATATCCTGTGATACAGGGAGATCAGCTCGGTGCTTTGTGACCGCCTGGAGGGGTGGGATGGGGAGGGTGGGAGGGAGGGAGATGCATGAGGGAAGGGATGTGGGAACAGATGTATGTGTATGACTGATTCACTTTGTTATAAAGCAGAAACTAATAAAAAAATAAAAAATAAAAAAAAAATATCCTGTGATAAACCATAATGGAAAAGAATATGAAAAAGAATGTAAATATATATATGTATAACTGAATCACTTTGCTATACAGCAGAAATTAACACATTGTAATTCAACTATACTTCAATAAAAAATAAATTTAAAAAATTGTTCACATATAATTTTGAAGACCATAATTATTGAGACCAGAGCACTAACTGCATTGCCAGGCACCATTCTAAGTTCTAAGTATATTAACTATTTTAATCTTCAAAATCCTTTTAATTAAGTAATCTCATCATCCCCATTCTCAAGAAGGGTAAATAGGGGCTCATAGATGTTAATTAACTCCCCAGTAAGTGCAGAGCCAGGATTCAAACCCAGGAAGTCTGGTTCTGGAGCCTGTGCTCTCAAATCCTACATCTTATACACACACACAAAAATTTTTTTAATAGAGTAGGGATAAAAAGGTAAAATCGCAAATTTTCACAGAACTTTATATTTGGAGTCTTTTCTGATTTAGTCACTTTCCAGATGAATAAATAGTGCCGTGAGTTGACGGCTGCATGGTCACTAAAATGGGCTAAACCTGTGTTCCTCTATTCAGGGAAGTTCAGTGTTAAGCCTACTTGGACTTGCAGATGTCAGAGCTTTAATCCCTCCTCCTAGCTCATAAACAGAATCTTTGTTTCAGTGCTTCCCACATTCTTCTCCCTCCGCCCCCTAAAAAACGTTTCAGGATCTTTACCCTAAATTCCTACCCTCAGCATTTCAGCTGCCCAAGCCTAACAGCAGCCACCAACATTAAGTGCTAACACCGTTCCCAGCACCTTAGGTGTATTAACTATCCAATCCTCATCACCCTGTTCTCTCCCACTTTTCACAGAATTGGAGATTGAAGCACCCAGGACCTTGCTCGGCGTCACAGAGCTGGTAAGTGCCAGAATCAGGAATCGAGCCCAGGCACCAAGTCTATGCCCTTAACCACTGGCCAAAACAGCTACCATTTCTTGAGCACCCACTGTATACCAGGTCCTTTACATAAACTAGCAGCTGGATCCTTACAAGTATGCTCAAGAGGAGGTGTGTTCCGTGCTGTGATGGACAGTAAAGGAAGGCTCAGAGAAGGTAAGCAGCTTGTCCAGGCCACACAGCTGTAAAGGGCAAAGGAGAGACCAGCCTTTCTCTCTGGATCCAAAGCCTGCATGTTTCTCCTCCACCGCACAGCCTCCTGGAATTTTTATGGGCTATTCCTCCTGACAGTCCTACAAGAGAATGACCATTTCTTCCATTTCACAGATAAGCACATCCTTGAGGGAGTGTCAACATGAAAGTAACTACCGGATGTTTAGGTAGATTCTGTTTTCCAGATCTGCTCTTCAAACCAAGGTGCTGGGAAAGGGGACACAAAGTATACTTGCTTATCTCTTCTTCCCATCCTGTGAAAGCATGCTATCAGCTAAACAATTTAAATACGTGTGTGTAAACAGCACCAGGGGACGTAGAAATGCACTGTCTACTTTAGAAATGCACTGTCTACTTTAATCAGGACAGAGCCATTTCTCCCTATAAGGTCTGGGCTTTGAAAACTGTTCCAACCTGGTTTATACTCTTCAAAGAGCTTTCCTATCCATGGGGCATTGTACTGAGATTTCATATTTGCAGGTTTCATTCACCTGTGAGGTTAAGCCATTTTAAAAACCCTGGCAGATACACAGAATATTAGCCAGGGTAACTGAGACCCTTTGGTTCTTGATCCTCTGCTCTGCCCATCATCTGGCCACCTTTAAACTGCTAAAGCATTGATAAGAACCTGATGGAAAGTCGTGTTCTCCCGGTTTTCAGATGGGAAAAGCAGAGGCTTCCAGGAGTTTGGAACTTTTCCTAGATGTGCTTTCTCTCTGGAACAACTAGGAACCGACAGCAACAACACACTACCCCACACACGAGTCTTAAAGAATCCTGTAGTTAACTTGGGGCTCTGGCTCAGAAATGAACAACAAAAAACTAGCAGAAACCCGCGCAGGTAACAGGAGCCAAGGAGATTTGGTCCTGCAGGACTCTGAAGTGGCAGACACAATTCTGCAAGAAACTTCGCCAGCCAGACGCTCTCCTCGAGGGACCAGTAGATGGGGAAGTTCCCGAGCAGAAGGCTGGGGACAGAGAGGAGGTGGAGGGACGATGTGACAGGAGATGGGGGTGAACCCTCCCTCTCTCGCGTCCAGGAGTCTGTCCGGCAGCCACGCGCCCGAAGGAGGCGGTGGAAAAGGGCGGCAGCCCGCGTCCGGGGCCCGCCTTGGGCCCCCCCGAACTCCACTTACTTGCTCCGAAGTGTCCCCCCAGCTCTGCACCTCTTCCAGCGACCCCGCGCAGAACGGCAGGGCCAAGCACAGCCCGAGCAGCGGGAGCATGGCGGGGCCAGGGCGGTGGCACCGGGACGCGGAGGGACGCGGCGGGACGCGCGGGGTACAGCGCGAGGCACAGCGCTGGGCTCGCGGCTGCGAACGCGCGCGGCCCCGCCCCCGCTCCCCCTTGCCCCGCCCCCGCGCCCCACAGGCCCCGTCCCCTGCACGCCCCGCCCGGGCCCCTCACCACCACAGACCGCGCCCCACCGCGTACCTCCCGCCCGCGCCCCGCGCACCCCTCCCCGGCCCCGCCTCCGCGCCCTCCGGCCCCGCCCCCGCGCCCTTCGGTCACTCCCCCTCGCCCCTCCGGCCCTGCACTCCCGCGAGACCCCGCCTCCGGCCCAGCACTCCCGCGAGACCCGCCCCCGTCCTGCCCCGCGCCTCTGCACCCACGCCGGTTACCCCCCCACCCCTCCCAGAGCGCACAGCTCACACCCCCTCCCTTGTCCCCTTCCCCACAACCCATAAGCCCCGCCCCTCCCTCGGCTTCTTTGCCTCCCTTCTCCAACCAGCGCCTGTGGCACCTGCCTCCACCTCCAAGCCCCCGACCCTCTCTTCCTCTCCCGCTTCTTCATGGACTCGCTTCATTCCTGTCGCAGGAGAACACGGTAAGGGCCAGCCTGACCCTCGGTACACAGCCCACCCGTTCACCTGCTATATATACCCCCCATATATACCACCCTCCCACTGCTAATATATACCACCCCCTCACCTACTGTATGTACCACCACCATTCCCCCACCTGCCAGCCTAAAGGCAACAAGAGACCTTCTGCCTTCTGAGAGAACAGCGCATTCCCCTTGGCATCCAACTCTGACCCTCACAGGCCCAATGAAGGGGTGCTAATTTGTAGTCTAATGCAGAATGGCATTAGCAATGTGGTCCCGTTTTATGTGGCTCTGGCATAAGGGAACAGAAAAGAGGAAGCTAGGATTGGCACCATGTCGCAGTATTTCAGATTTTTTGGTTGTTAATCATGAAAGTGAGTGTCATTGTTATCATAGTTACAAACTATCGGTGATGTTTCTGTCTTGTCATAGATAGAATAATTATCTGGCAACCACTCACCCACTCACTGGCCTTTTAAGAGTCCGGGCTCCATCTTTTTTTTTTTTTTTTCCGTACGCGGGCCTCTCACTGTTGTGGCCTCTCCCGTTGCGGAGCACAGGCTCCGGACGCTCAGGCTCAGCGGCCATGGCTCACGGGCCTAGCCGCTCCGCGGCATGTGGGATCTTCCCGGACCGGGGCACGAACCCGTGTCCCCTGCATCGTCAGGAGGACTCTCAACCACTGCGCCACCAGGGAAGCCCTGGGCTCCATCTTTGTACCTGGTAGACACACAATGAACTGGAGCTGTTTGTTTCCTCTTCCAAAAGGCAAGCACCTCAAAGACATTTTTTATGTCTCTGTAAAAATTGCATCTAAATCAATACACTGAGTAATAGAAGTTGGCATCAATCTCAGTGGCCAAGAACAGGGAAATGGTTAACTCAAATGATGGAACGCCCATCCTGTGGAATATTATGCAGCTATTAAATAATATCACGAGGTCTATGGAAACAGGGAAAATGTTTACAGCATAATCTAAAGGAAAAAGTCAGATCACATGATGTATCGAGAGTATGAGTGTAATTAGGTAAAAATACCTATGCATGGACATCAGAAGCAGGGAAAAATGAAAACAGTGGGTGTGTTAGCTTATGGTGATATCTCTTTTTAAAATATTTTATTTACTCTTGTTGAAATGCTGATTGTTTAAAACAAAGACTTTAAGAGGGGGAAATGTTGCTATGGCGAAATAAATGAAAGGAAGCTCATCGTCATTAGCAGTTGAACATTTAATAGCCTAACCACTGACTAATTTTTAAAAATGCCACCAACACGAAGTGACAGTAGCTGGTCCAGCGGGGTTTCTGCAACAAAAACACTGGTAAAGGAGAAGGAAGTCAAAGGATTTTTATTTTTAGTTCTTTACTAACCGTGAGTTACAGATGTATCCCAGGCTCACTTAGAAACTTTGCAGCGTACAAAGCCGGCCTACCCCCCTCCTCATTTTAAAGCTAAGGAGGAGAGCCCCAAATCTGGAATCAAGGTTTGCCTATTCCCCGCCCCCCACCTCGTCGCCGCCAAAGGGAAATACCTACTGGTGAACTGAAAGTTGAATTTGGACAAAGCCGGGTTATTTGAAAGGAAACAATAAGAGCTACTGTTATTTCCATCAATCCTCCAATAGGACTGGGACCCGGTCTTTGTCTTTCTACCACCCCTCTCCTACTGGACTCTAGTTTTGACCTTATATCTGCTCTTTGTCCCAATTTGTCCCAGCTGGTTTCAACAGAGGTCAGACAGTCAAGAGAAGAGTTTTATTTTCCGCATCTGGTAGGACTCTCCAATTCTACCCTAGGCTGTGGTGGTAGTGCGTTGTTACATTGTTCTGTGGCCCCTTTGACCAAATGGATCCCACCTTCCCTGAGGGCAAGCATCTTCCACAACTTGTAACACTGTGCTGAGGGTATAGTTAGCATTGAAGAAGCATCCCATGAATGGAATTAGGAGACTGGAGGCCTGAGGGTGCCCCCCACCCCTGCCGCCAACCTGGCTGTGCTGGTGCAGAGGCCTGGGCTGTATTCACTTTCTAGCTATGTGACTTGAGAGTTTCTAAACTTCCCAGTATTTGCAGACTGTAATAGCCTAGGCTTCTGTGTGATGTCAGAGCGTCTGCACGACCAGATAGGGATGGTCTTTAAAAACTAGGTAGTGTGATACAAATAAAACACAGTGAGACTTCCCTGGCGGTCCAGTGTTTAAGACTTTACCTTCCAATGCAGGGGGTGCAGGTTAGATCCCTGGTCGGAGAGCTAAGATCCCACATGACTCGCTGCCAAAAAACCCCCAAAAACCCCCAAAATAACCCTGTGAAAGGTTTACAAAACCCTTGATAAGCACAGACAATGATTTATATTGACCTTATAAATATGGATGAAAAAAAATTAACTGTTCTCCCCCAAAAGGGGCTGAGGTATCCCCACGCATGTGTCCTTTGATGCCAGGAGTTGCTGACTTTGCAGTTTGAGACCACAAAGCTCCTAGAACCTCAAAGCCAAAACCCTATTCTGACTTTTCCAAGGAGACACGTCAGGGGCTTACCAGGCCCACACTCCAGTTAGGCACAAATCTCCAGCCAGGACCCAGGTGCTCATTGGCAGAATCTGGGTCCGGGCTCAGCAGCAAGGGCTTCGTAGTGCAAGAACGAAGAGGAGCTGCCGGTCAGAGAGGCCCGCGTGCTGGCTCTTGCCAGGAAATGGCTCCCCTGTGTAACTGAAGGATGGGCCAGGGATTCAAAAATTTTAGAATCAGACTCATTAGAGTTAGGGGCTTTCCCCTGGTCCCCCACTTGAGACCACCAATTGATGGGCCCAGCTAGCGTAGCCAGGGCAGAAACTGAAGAGGGAAGGCAGGCTGTCCATTTGGTTTCTTTTCTTCTCCCTTGAATTTACCCCCGAGGGTCACCCCCTGGTCCCTCTATCCAGCTGCTCTGAGATTCACGCCCTTCCTCCGGCCCCCACCTCAGTCCCACCCTCGCCTGTGCTCCTTTCTGAGTGTTTGCAAGGCCGTTGTTCTCTTCTGGGCCAGCTCTTTCTCACCTCCTTGGTCTCACCTTTTTATCTACTTACATGGCCTTGTGTTTCTCCTGGACCCCTGACAACTTTGCATTATCCTGACAGTTTCTTACAACTTGCCTTTTTAAAAAAAAAAAAAAATCAAAAAGACTGGGGAGGAAACGGATTCATTTTGGCCTTGGCTCCACGGTTTCTCAGGAGCCCTTGATATATTGGGAGTCTAGTTATACCCACTGTTCACCTGGTTTGCAGACAGTGAGTTTTATCCAGACAGAAGATTTGTGAAACTGGAAGCAGAGAATACAGTTTTCCAATTTCTTCTGATTGATGATCTGCTGAATTTATCAGCTTCACAAAGTGTAACACATCATATTTTATTTTAATTATCTGCTTAGAGATTTGAGACCCTAATTAGACTTGATTTGCTCATGGGCAAGGATTGTCTCATGCTCATTTTTATATTCCCAGTCTGCCTGGAATAGAGTCGACAGGCAGTGCGTTTGATGGATGGTTGAAAGAATGTGTTTCTGTCTTTATGATGCCCTGTGCTCACAGCGTTATAACAGGGGTTTTAGACACGGTCCGCAACCTGGAAGAATCTACCATTTAGATATGAAGGTGGAACTAACAGCATAATTTGAGCTCAGTGGTGAGATTCTAAGTGGAGAGGAGGGTGAGATTGTGATTGTGGTCTAGAATAATTAGAAAAGGCTTCGGGGAGGAAGTGGAAATTATTCTTTGCATGAATCAGATTTGAAAGCCAAGTGGAGAAGACAGGGCATTAAGGAGACAGGGGAAGGAGAAGTTGCAAGAGTGGAAAAGGCTTTGACATAGGGGAAAAGAACACAGAATGCTGAGGGAAAGGTCCAAGTTTGGGGAGTTACCTGTAGAATGTTCCTGAGCTAACAGGTGGGCAAGGAGATCGCAGTAGTCCCCAAGGGCAAACCTGCAGACCAGTGCAGACTCCTGACAACGTTTTCTCCAGCCCCTTGCAAAAGGAGATAAATAAATGGAGGCATTATGGTATATTTTTTTCATCAAGCTAATTTTTTTTAAAGAACTGTCCTTGACTTCAAGGTTTTTGTCACTCCTATTAGTGATAGTGTCTCACTGGGGGTCCTTGGGGTGGGAGGGTGAGAAGAGTATGTCCCCAGGGGTGGTGTAGTGGAGGAGGTGGTGAACCAGAGCCTCAGGAAGGCGTTGGGGGGAAAACTTGCCATTTGGGAAATCTCCCAGATGATTCTGAAATCCCGCCCACACCCTCCACAAACGGTACTGTATACCTAGATGTTATAAAAATTATTACTGTTTCAGTGACCCATGCTTGCTGCCATTATTAATACTATAAAGTGAGTAGTTAAATATATATTTTTTTGCTTTTTTGAATAAACCTTTTATGTTAATGAAACTTTAAAAAATACATTTTTACTTGATAAACATGTGGTCTAACCTTCTCATGTAAGGAAAAAGTACAATTGCAAATCAAATAAACTTGACATTTCAGTACAGCCAGGTAAAAGTGAGCAACCAGTTGTAAATCAAGTAACTTGTTCTTAGGAAACCATTAAAGTTAAATTAAATGGCTCATTGCCACATGCTGTATTGATAGGTTACGTTGTTTAGGAATCTGACAGAAACATTTACACAGCCTCCAAAGCTCTCAGTGCAAATTAGGCTCAATAAACATTTCATGGGATGCATTATGCATTTGAAAGAGCACACATACTTTTTAAAAAATTTTATTTGAGGGCTTCCCTGGTGGCGCAGTGGTTGAGAGTCCGCCTGCCGATGCAGGGGACACGGGTTCGTGCCCCGGTCCGGGAAGATCCCACATGCCGCGGAGCGGCTGGGCCTGTGAGCCATGGCCGCTGAGCCTGCACATCCGGAGCCTGTGCTCCGCAACGGGAGAGGCCACAACAGTGAGAGGCCCGCGTACAGGAAAAAAAAAAAATTTTTTTAATTTTATTGAAGTATAGTTGATTTACAATGTGTTAATTTCTACTGTACAGCAAAGTGATTCAGTTATATATATATATACAGTCTTTTTCATATTCTTTTCCATTATGGTTTATCACAGGATATTGAATGTAGTTCCCTGTACTATACAGTAGAACCTCGTTGTTTATCCATTCTATATGTGATAGTTTGCATCTGCTAATCCCAAACTCCCAATCCACCCCTCCCCCACCCACCCCCTCCTTGACAATGACAAGTCTTGAGAAGAACACACATGCTCTTTAATGACACCCATGCTGTGGACTCCGCACCTAGGATTCATCTGGGCTAAGTGACTGTGATGCCAGTCCATAGTTACATATATGTACAACTCTCTATAGATTTACGTGGTAGGCCCACTAATGAAAAGCCAAAGGAACGTAACCCTCTGGCAGCAGTCTCTACCAGATCTGGACATCCATCTACTCTGACCCATCAGTCCCACTTTGGGGGATTTATCATGCAAATAAACCTGCTCACATATAAAGTGGTGTAGGTACAAGGTTATTCATCACAGCATTGTTTGTAATGCCCAGAAATTGGAAAGAATCCAAGCGTTCATTAACAGGAGTCTGGTTAAATATAACATGATATCATGAAGCTGGAAGAAAGGATGAGGCAGCTTTCTCTGTGTTGCTGTAGAAAGATACCTAATATATTATAAAATTAAGAAAAAAGAGCAAGTGTAGTGTGTGCCGTCTTTAGTGTTAGAAAGGAGGAAGATAAGAAAGCATATTCATAATCCCTTGTATTTGCATAGAGAAATTCTAGGAAACATAAACATAGAAGAAGCATGTTTGGGCAAGGCAGAATGGTGAGAGGGTGGGAACAGGTCAGAATCCAGGAGAGGAAGGGAGGAATTTTGTTTTTCCACATAATATTTGGTTTTTTTACTTTTGAACACTGTGAATATATTACCTGTTCGGGCTTAATGAATCAATTAATTTAAAATTGTAGCTTCAACGAAAACAACAATAATAATGGAAAAGCTGACTCCTGAGGGTTCTCTCACATCAGACTTGATCTCACTTGGGCTTGTTGGGTTAATGCTAACCTCAGTAGCACACATGGGAGGGACCTGTACGCCCCAAAACACACACACACACACACACACACGCACACACACCCCATACTCAATGACTTCTGGTTTCCTATACACTCTCTTGTTCTGTCTTTCTTCCTTGCTTTGCATGGATTCATCTCTTTGCTGGAATGCATTCCACTGACTCATCAGGTTGGTGAGTGCTATTTGCGCCTCCAGTAGAGACCTCATCTCTTTGTTTACACGTCTGTCTTTCTTACTAAACCAAGACCCAGTGGAGGGCAGGTCTGTGTTCTGTTCATCTTCATATGCTTCGTCAGCCCCCAGCATGTCCTCCAAGCTTGAGAAATATTTATTGACTCAGTAAGGAAGGCTCAGAATGGCCTGCTCTTCCCCGTGTGCCTTTCATTGGGAATTTCTACCACACCAGCGTGCATGGCCATAAGACCTTAGACAGGGCTTCCCTGGTGGCGCAGTGGTTGAGAGTCCGCCTGCTGATGCAGGGGACATGGGTTCGTGCCCCGGTCTGGGAAGATCCCACATGCCGCGGAGCGGCTGGGCCCGTGAGCCATGGCCGCTGAGCCTGCGCGTCCGGAGCCTGTGCTCCGCAACGGGAGAGGCCACAACGGTGAGAGGCCCGCGTACCACCAAAAAAAAAAAAGACCTTAGACAAAGTGTTTACCTCTCTGGGGGTGAATATTTTCCAAGAAAAAGCAGAATATTGACTTTCAATGGCTGAAAATGTTTTTAGCCCACGGTTATCTCTCTTTATTATTTATTCACCTTTGTGAGAGTTATAATTAAAAGAATAGGGGAAAGACAACTGAATTTGACCCTCAATATAACATTCTATCTGATGTTTAATCTTCTCTGAGAGGATTAGATCCTGATAGGCTTGAGTTCTCATGGTGAGAGAAGCGAGTTCTAATCTGTCACTTTCCCCACTCCTACCTCTATTTTTCTATGCTGGAGACCCTTGCCCCTTCAAGGATCCCCCAAAAAAATCTGCTCTCAGAAATTGCTATCATCTTTCTCCAAACATACGGACTAAACTCATCGCCTTCCCTTGAAAAATTTTAAGGATTATATGTAGTAATATATTTTTATTATTCCCGAGATCATCAGAAGGCACAACTAGCATGAATTTGGCCTTATTTCCTGAAATGCACACACACGCAAAAAATCAAAGCCAGTTCCTCACTCTTCGGCATTAGCTGTGGATGGCTGTCTTTACTTTTCTGCATCTGTGTTAAAGAGTAATGCAAAGACAGGCAAATCATTCTGAAGAAATATTTGTTCATTGAGCAATGGTTTGTCTCTATAGAAGTGCTCACTAAACACTGCACAAGCTCAGTGCAAAGTTAGGAATTAATCTTATCTTTTGGGAGGATGCCTAGGGCCCCGAGAGGTGTCCTGGTTTCCTGGGATTTAACCGGGGACCACAGAAGACTTGAAATAGCACAGAGGCTTTGCTGATGCTACAACAGGGACGGAGGATCAGTTCAACCTGCCTCAGTGCCCAACATGAATGCCCCACCAGGCTTTTTCTTTCTCTCTCAGGCACTGAAGATGGAGAAGCCAGCAAAACTTGGAGTTCATCCACAGTGTGAGTTTTCTCCCTGATGACCTGCTGGATCCTTTCCAGACAGATGTTGGGAGATGTCCAGAGAACTTCACTGAAAGCCACAGGTGTGTCTTTGGAAGCGTTTTGACTAAAGCAAAACATTGTTGGGTTTGTGGTTGATGCCAAGAGATAGATCGCACTCTCTGAAATCAAGACTTAACAACAGAGCTGTCATCGAGTTTTTTCTCCGGTGCTCACAGGCTTGCTGCCTGTCTGGTGAAGGAGAAATTCTCTTGTCTCTGTAACACATGCAGCAGGTTTGAATCTCATGGGTGCAGACTCGCTGAACCAAAATATGTAATCCTTTTCCCCCTGTATCTCAAGGTTTTCTCCATACTGAGTTCCCATCCTCCTGTGTAGAAGGAACTTTACTCTTGCCTATTCATGATAAACCATCCATATGCATCTTTTAAAAATCAAATTACTGTTTTCTTAGTCAATTTAGGGTTCATTGCCTTCCTTCCTCTCCGTTGGATGGGTCCTAAGTTCCACCAAGTTATTAGGGAATGGATTGGGGGTATAAGGAAGGGTCCACTGGTCCTCAGTCATCACCTGTGTTATAGACTGAATGTTTGTGTCTACCTAAAATTCATATGTTGGAGCCCTAAGCCCCAATGTGATGGTATTTGGAGGTGGGGCCTTTGGGAGGTGATTAGGGTGAGATAAGGTCATAAGGGTGGGGTCTCGTCCTTATAAGAAGAGGAGGAGATACCAGAGCTGTCTCTCTCTCCACCCTATGAGGACACAGTGAGAAGGCGGCTGTCTTCAAGCCAGAAAGAGAGCTCTCACCAGGAACCGAATCCGCCGGCACCTTGATCTTGGACTTCCAGCCTTCAGAACTTGAGAAATAAATGTCTGTTGTTTAAGCCCCCAGTCTGTGGAATTTTGTCACAGCAGCCTAAGCTGACTAATACACCCATTAATGTTGGCACATGCATCATCCCATCTGGTTGCCAGGGCTTAGGGATGCAGGGAAAGGCTGAGCGATGGAGGGATTGGGTGTAACTATAAAGGAGTAACAATTCAAGGGACATCTTTGTGGTGATGAAACTGTCCTGTATCGACTGTGGTGGTCGTTATACACATCTACACGCCTGATATAATTGCAAAGAACTAACCCCCCTTCACACATACACACACACACACACACACACACACACATGTGCATATAAAACTGGTGAAATCTAAGGCTGTGGATTGGACCAATGACAATTTCCCTGATTTTGATCTTGTGCTATAATTATGTGAGATGTTACCAACAGGGAAGTCAAGTTAAGGGTATGTGGGACTCCACCCCCAGGGTACCCGCCTTAGGGTACTGGTATATAGAAAGTATTCAGTAAATGTGCCTTGCTCGACTGGCTGATTAGTTTACAGTAAGTAATTATCCACATCTTCTGTTTTCTAAGTGCAGCTCCTGAATAAGACTTAGAAGTGAATCTCTCTTGGGTATTCATGAGTTTTATGTGTTGTATGTCAAGATCAATAATTTTAATACATGGTGATGCCAGCGTTTTTGGAGGGAACACTGCATGGTTGACTGGTGATATTAGGCGTGTGCTTATGCAGTGCCACTACAGTAGAGCTCCTATGATTATTCTAGAATGACACAGGAGTTCGTTTCCACCCACTGCCTGGTCAGTGTTTTACTGTTCTCGGTCCCTATTTTGCCCAAGGGCCTTTGGATCACCTCAAAATAGGTGAGCACCTTGCGCCATCTAGTGGAGACATATATAAAAACATTTCCAGTTATTTACTGGATGAGATTTGCAGATCCACACCTTACAAAAGCCACTTTGGTTAGACTTAGGAATCGCGGTAAAAACAGAAACTTCGAATAAAACTAAAATCTTTCCCCCAGTAAGCAGGAGCTCTAAAACCATTCTTCCAGACTCTGCCAGACTGTTCTTCCTGATTTCGCACAGCAGCTTCCTACTGAAAACACCCCCTATGTGTCCTAGAAGAGACCACTTTGCTGATCATTTGACCCCAAAGATTTCTTTCCTTCACAGTGTGGTGAAGGGGCTCCTGGCAAAGTCAGCAGTGCTGCTGGCTGCCCAAGGGTGGGCTGCGGGGTGTGATGGGAAGTTCAAATTCCTGATTCCTGGTCACCCCTTGTCAGCTACTCATCTTTGCTGATTGAATGTGCTGTTCCATGCTTGATGGGAAGTTCAAGGGCCTCCCCAAATTTCTGCAAATTCTGGGCCTTATTCTTCGGGTAGTATCTACTTTTTATCCTGCTGAACCCCCAATCTCAGTTCTAGCTTTCCTCTGCTGGTAGACATTATTCTATACCAAAACCCAGCTTCCTTCTACTTCCAGGCATAAGGAAAGACTACAATTCCCTGCCCCACTGCAATGAAGCTTAGCCATGTGCCTTCCTTTGGCCAGTGAACTATGGATGGAAATGACATGTGTCACTTCCAGATAGAAACATCTAAACGATGTACTCCTCCTCACTTTTTCATTCTCCCTGCCATTCCTCTTTCAGCCAGGTTGTCTGAGTGAGGCAACAGGGAGCAGAGCCCTCTGCTCACCTGCAATGGACAGGTAGTGAGTGTATCCATGAAGCACACAAGATTTTGTTGCTTTAAGCTACGGGGATTTGGGGCTTGTTTGTTACCAACACATAGCCTAGCCTATACTGACTAATACACTCCCCAAAGCAATTCTCTGTCTTCTTCTCGCTCTCTTTCTCTCTCTCTCTCCTTCTCTTCTGTACTGATCTATTCATGGAATGTGTCTCCCTCTCTTTTTTAAAATTCACCAAAATGCCACTTATTAAAACCTTCCATGAGTATAGGGAACTTTTTAAAATAAAGCATTATATATTCTTGTTATTAAGGATTCTGTGTCCACTCTGTGGTGACCTAAATGGGAAGGAAATCCAAAAAGAGGGGAGATATGTATACGTATAGCTGATTCATTTTTCTGTACAGGAGAAACTAACACAACATTGTAAAGCAACTATACTCCAGTAAAAATTAATTTTAAAGAGGGAATCAGGAAAATTTTTTGAAAAAAGAGTCTGTGTCCACACTCCCATCACTAGAACCATCCTTCCACCTCCTTTTTCTCTTCTCCCCTCAACTCGTGCTGCACACACAACACTTCAGCAATCCCTGTGTTTGTCTCCTTCTAAACCAATGGTTCTCAACTCTGGCAGATCCAGTATTCTGTCCTTCATAATAAACATTTTTAACACTCCCTTTACTATCTTGAAATAAAATTCATACCTAATATAGCTTACCTACACCCATTATTTTAAAATTTCAATATAAACTCTTCCCTGTAATAGCAGGGAGAAATAATCCATAATAAAATATGATTTTCAGTAAGTTCATGCTCAGAACCAACCACAGGAGAAGATGTGAGGAAGGAGTCAGATGCTTGCATGCATATGGCTTACTGTGACCTTCACACTATGGAGTCAGGCTGATAAACATACAGATTCCAGGAGATGGAACAGTACCTTTCTTCCTGTTAGTAATGCAATTGATGTGGAGTGTCGTGTGGAGGACAGGCTCTTGGTGCTCCAGCCAGGCATCAGGGCTGTGCCACTGAGGTGGGAGAGCCAAGTTCAGGACACTGGTCCACAAGAGACCTCCCAGCTCCACGTAATATCAAACGGTGAAAATCTCCCAGAGATCTCCATCTCAACACCAGCACCCAGCTTCACTCAACGACCAGCAAGCTACAGTGCGGGACACCCTATACCAAACAACCAGCAAGACAGGAACACAACCCCATCCATTAGCACAGAGGCTGCCTAAAATCATAATAAGGCCACAGACACCCCAAAACACATGAACAGATGTGGACCTGCCCACCAGAAAGACAAGATCCAGCCTCATCCAACAGAACACAGGCACTAGTCCCCTCCACCAGGAAGGCTACACAACCCACTGAACAAGCCTTAGCCACTGGGGACAGACACCAAAAACAATGGAAACTACGAACCTGCAGCCTGCGAAAAGGAGAGCCCAAACACAGTAAGTTAAGCAAAATGAGAAGACAGAGAAACACATAGAAGTTGAAGGAGCAAGGCAAAAACCCACCAGACCTAACAAATGAAGAGTAAATAGGCAGTCTACCTGAAAAAGAATTCAGAATAATGATAGTAAAGATCCAAAATCTTGGAAATAGAATGGAGAAAATACAAGGAATGTTTAACAAGGACCTAGAAGAACTAAAGTGCAAACAAACAGTGATGAACAACACAATAAATAAAATTAAAAATTCTCTAGAAGGGATCAATAGCAGAATAACTGAGGCAGAAGAACGGATAAGTGACCTGGAAGATAAAATAGTGGAAATAACTACTGCAGAGCAGAGTAAAGAAAAAAGAATGAAAAGAATTGAGGACAGTCTCAGAGACCTCTGGGACAACATTAAATGCACAAACATTCGAATTATAGGGGCCCCAGAAGAAGAAGAGAAAAAGAAAGGGACTGAGAAAATATTTGAAGAGATTATAGTTGAAAACTTCCCTAATATGGGAAAGGAAATAGTTAATCAAGTCCAGGAAGCACAGAGAGTCCCATACAGGATAAATCCAAGGAGAAACACGCCAAGACACATATTAATCAAACTATCAAAAATTAAATACAAAGAACAAATATTAAAAGCAGCAAGGGAAAAACAAGTAACACATAAGGGAATCCCCATAAGGTTAACAGCTGATCCTTCAGCAGAAACTCTGCAAGCCAGAAAGGAGTGGCAAGACATATTTAAAGTGATGAAAGAGAAAAACCTACAACCAAGATGACTCTACCCAGCAAGGATCTCATTCAGATTCGAAGGAGAAATTAAAACCTTTCCAGCCAAGCAAAAGCTAAGAGAATTCAGCACCACCAAACAAGCTTTACAACAAATGCTAAAGGAGCTTCTCTAGGCAGGAAACACAAGAGAAGGAAAAGACCTACAAATACAAACCCAAAACAATTAAGAAAATGGTAATAGGAACATACATATCGATAATTAACTTAAATGTAAATGGATTAAATGCTCCAACCAAAAGACATACACTGGCTGAATGGATACAAAAACAAGACCCGTATATATGCTGTCTACAAGAGACCCACTTCAGACATAGGGACACATACAGACTGATAGAGAGGGGATGGACAAAGATATTCCATGCAAATGGAAATCAAAAGAAAGCTGGAGTAACAATTCTCATATCAGACAAAGTAGATTTTAAAATAAAGACTATTACAAGAGACAAAGTAGGACACTACATAATGATCAAGGGATCAATCCAAGAAGAACATATAACAATTGTAAATATTTATGCACTCAACATAGGAGCACCTCAATACTTAAGGCAAATGCTAACAACCATAAAAGGGGAAATCAACAGTAACACAATCATAGTAGGGGACTTTAACACCCCATTTTCACCGATGGACAGATCATCCAAAATGAAAATAAATAAGGAAACACAAGCTTTAAATGATACATTAAACAAGATGGACTTAATTGATATATATAGGACATTCTATCCAAAAACAACAGAATACATTTTCTTCTCAAGTGCTCATGGAACATTCTCCAGGATAGATCATATCTTGGGTCACAAATCAAGCCTTGGTAAATTTAAGAAAACTGAATTTATATCAAGTGTCTTTTCTGACCACAACACTATGAGACTAGATATCAATTACAGGAAAAAATCTGTGAAAAATACAAACACATGGAGTCTAAACAATAAGCTACTAAATAATCAAGAGATCACTGAAGAAATCAAAGAGGAAATAAAAAAATACCTAGAAATAAATGACAATGAAAACACGATGACCCGAAACCTATGGAATGCAGCAAAAGCAGTTCTAAGAGGGAAGCTTATGGCAATACAATCCTACCTCAAGAAACAAGAAAAATCTCAAATAAACAACCTAACCTTACACCTAAAGCAATTAGAGAAAGAAGAGCAAAAAGAAAAAAAAAAAAAAAAAAAACCCAAAGTTAGCAGAAGGAAAGAAATCATAAAGATCAGATCTGAAATAAATGAAAAAGAATTGAAGGAAACACTAGCTAAGATCAATAAAACTAAAAGCTGGTTCTTTGAGAAGATAAACAAAATTGATAAACCATTAGCCAGACTTATCAAGAAAAAAAGGGAGAAGACTCAGATCAAGAGAATTAGAAATGAAAAAGGAGAAGTAACAACTGACACTGCAGAAATACAAAGGATCATGAGAGATTACAACAAGCAACTATATGCCAATAAAATGGACAACCTGGAAGAAATAGATGAATTCTTAGAAATGCACAACCTTCCAAGACTGAACCAGGAAGAAATAGAAAATATGAACAGATCAATCACAAGTACTGAAATTGAAACTGTGATTAAAAATGTTCCAACAAACAAAAGCCCAGGACCAGATGGCTTCACAGACACATTCTATCAAACAGTTAGAGAAGAGCTAACACTTATCCTTCTTAAACTCTTCCAAAATATAACAGAGGGAAGAACACTCCCAAACTCATTCTACGAGGCCACCATCAGTCTGATACCAAAACCAGACAAAGATGTCACAAAGAAAGAAAACTACAGGACAATATCACTGATGAACATAGATGCAAAAATCCTCAACAAAATACTAGCAAACAGAATCCAACAGCACATTAAAGGGATCATACACCATGATCAAGTGGGGTTTATTCCAGGAATGCAAGGATTCTTCAATATATGCATCAGTCAACGTGATACACCATATTAACAAATTGAAGGAGAAAACCCATATGATCATCTCAATAGAGGCAGAGAAAACTTTTGACAAAATTCAACACCCATTTATGATAAAAACCCTCCAAAAGTAGGCATAGAGGGAACTTTCCTCAACATAATAAAGGCCATATATGACAAACCCACAGGCAACATCGTGCTCAATGTTGAAAACCTGAAACCATTTCCACTAAGATCAGGAGCAAGACAAGGTTTCCCACTCTCACCACTATTCTTCAATATAGTTTTGGAAGTTTTAGCCACAGGAATCAGGGAAGAAAAAGAAATTAAAGGAATCCAAATCAGAAAAGAAGAAGTAAAGCTGTCACTGTTTGGAGATGACATGATACTATACATAGAGAATCCTAAAGATGCTACCAGAAAGCTACTAGAGCTAATCAATGAATTTGATCAAGTAGCATGATACAAAATTAATGCACAGAAATCTCTTGCATTCCTATACACTAATGATGAAAAATCTGAAAGTGAAATTAAGAAAACACTCCCATTTACCATTGCAACAAAAAGAATAATATATCTCTGGGCTTCCCTGGTGGCGCAGTGGTTGAGAGTCCTCCTGCCGATGCAGGGGACGCGGGTTCGTGCGCTGGTCCGGGAAGATCCCACATGCCATGCGGAGCGGCTAGACCCGTGAGCCATGGCCGCTGAGCCTGCGCATCTGGAGCCTGTGCTCCGCAACGGGAGAGGCCACAACAGTGAGAGGCCTGCGTACCGCAAAAAATAATAATAATAATAATAATAATATATCTAGGCATAAACCTACCTAAGGAGACAAAAGACCTGCATGCAGAGAATTATAATACACTGATGAAAGAAATTAAAGATGATACAAACAGGTGGAGAGATATACTATGTTCTTGGATTGGAAGAATCAACATTGTGAAAATGACTACTACCCAAAGCAATCTACAGATTCAAAGCAATCCCTATCAAACTACCACTGGCATTTTTCACAGAACTAGAACAAAAAATTTCACAATTTGTATGGAAACACAAAAGACCCCGAATAGCCAAAGCAATCTTGAGAAATTGCTTTGGAGCTGGAGGAATCAGGTTCCCTGACTTCAGACTATACTACAAAGCTACAGTAATCAAGACAGTATGGTACTGGCACAAAAACAGAAATATAGATCAAAGGAACAGGATAGAAAGCCCAGAGATAAACCCACACACATATGGTCACCTTATCTTTGATAAAGGAGGCAAGAATATACAAAAGAGAAAAGGCAGCCTCTTCAATAAGTGGTGCTGGGAAAACTGGACAGCTACATGTAAAAGAATGAAATTAGAACACTCCCTAACACCATACACCAAAATAAGCTCAAAATGGATTAAAGACCTTAATGTAAGGCCAGACACCATCATACTCTTAGAGGAAAACATAGGCAGAACACTCTATGACATAAATCACAGCAAGATCCTTTTTGACCCACCTCCTAGAGAAACGGAAATAAAAACAAAAATAAACAAATGGGACCTAATGAAACTTAAAAGCTTTTGCACAACAAAGGAAACCATAAACAAGATGAAAAGACAACCCTCAAAATGGGAGAAAATATTTGCAAACAAAGCAACTGACAAAGGATTAATCTCCAAAATATACAAGCATCACATGCAGCTGAATATCAAAAAACAAACAACCCAATCCAAAAATGGGCAGAAGACCTAAATCGACATTTCTCCAAAGAAGATATACAGATTGCCAACAAACACATGAAAGAATGCTCAACGTCATTAATCATTAGAGAAATGCAAATCAAAACTACAATGAGATATCATCTCACACTGGTCAGAATGGCCATCATCAAAACATCTACAATCGGGCTTCCCTGGTGGCGCAGTGGTTGGGAGTCTGCCTGCAAATACAGGGGATGCAGGTTCGAGCCCCGGTCCGTGGGGATCCCACATGCCGTGGAGCGGCTGGGCCCGTGAGCCATGGCCGCTGGGCCTGCGCGTCCAGAGCCTGTGCTCTGCAACAGGAGAGGCCACAACAGTGAGAGGCCTGTGTACTGCAAAAAAAAAAAAAATTACAATCAATAAATGCTGGAGAGGGTGTGGAGAAAAGGGAACCCTTTTCCACTGTTGGTGGGAATGTAAATTGATACAGTCACTATGGAGAACAGTCTGGAGGTTCCTTAAAAAACTAAAAATAGAACTACCATATGACCCAGCAATCCCACTACTGGGCATATACCCTGAGAAAACCATAATTCAAAAAGAGTCATGTACCAAAATATTCATCACAGCTCTATTTACAGTAGCCAGGACACGGAAGCAGCCTACCTGTCCATCAACAGATGAATTGATAAAGAAGATATGGAACATATATACGATAGAATATTACTCAGCCATAGAAAGGAACGAAACTGAGTTCTTTGTTGTGAGTTGGATGGACCTAGAGACTGTCATACAGAGTGAAGTAAGTCAGAAAGAGAAAAACAAATACCGTATACTAACACATATATATGGAATCTAAAAAAAAAGAAAAAAGAAAAAAAATGGTCAGAAGAACCTAGAGGCAAGACGGGAATAAAGGTGCAGACCTACTAGAGAATGGACTTGAGGACACAGGGGAGGGGGAAGGGTAAGCTGGGACAAAGTGAGAGAGTGGCATGGACATAGATACACTACCAAACGTAAAATAGATAACTAGTGGGAAGCAGCCGCATAGCACAGGGAGATCAGCTCGGTGCTTTGTGACCACTTAGAGGGGTGGGATAGGGAGGGTGGGAGGGAGGGAGATGGAAGAGGGAAGAGATACGGGGACATATGTATATGTATAACTGATTCACTTTGTTATAAAGCAGAAACTAATGCACCATTGTAAAGCAATTACACTCCAATAAAGATGTTAAAAAAACTGTTTGACCAGAGGGAAAAAAAAAAGATACAGATTCCATAAGCACCATTGTCATCAATGATGCTATTTTCCAAAATGGTGCAAACTTCTTGGTTCAAAGTACAATCATTCATTAATTTGCACAGTAGGTGCATTCCCACAAATTCAATTACATTAAAACATTTTTAAACTATCATGTGAAATAGAATTAGGTTGGAAGACCAAATAATTTTAAACATACTTTTCACTTACACAAATGTCTGGTGGGGCATTCAGATGCCTTGTGACCCTCACTGTCCTGTGCAAAGCAGGACACTTGTTATTCTTGACCTCACCCACCAATTGCTAGCAGCACCTTCCAGTCATTAAGACAACCAAAAGGTGCCCCCATAAACTCCCAAAGTAGCCCCTGGTGGAGGCCCACTTCATGGTTCTAAAACATTCCAGAGGGGGCCCCATTTTTTACCATAAAGCAAGCTATTGTGTACATGTGTATGTGTGTGTTTATTTATTTTTATTTTCATATTTACACACACACAAAGGTGGTCCTCACTTTGCAATGTGAGACCATGAACATGACCCTAGATGCTGATACTGTGCAAACCAATCAATAATAAATGGGGAAAATGATGATTATTCCTTGACCTTTAAAATTTTTTTGTCAAAACATTAAAACTCTCTTACTGTTGGTTACAAATGCATAGGAAAATTTAAAAAAAGCAAAACTAGTATTTATTGAATACACCATAAGTTCAGACATCAAAAACATTGAGAAAGTGGTTCACTTTTTGGTAAAAACTTACCAATAGTAGTTGAACAATGCTGGCCTTCTTCCCGCTGTGTAACTTCTGACATTAAGTGAGCATCTTCTCTGTGCCTCGGGGAATTGCCCTACCTCTTTCTAAGTTTGGGTTCACTTCCATAATTTCTTCCTTTGAGCTTTCAGTGCTGTGAAACACCTCCAAGGCTTCCTTTAAGTGTGTTTGTCTGGCAGTGTCACTTTCTCTAAAAGACATCCTTCTTTCCATCACGACTGCTTTCCTCATTTATGCAATAAATTCACCTTCACAGAATTTCTGTGGCTGCCCAGCTAGAGTGTCCACATCCCCCATGGCAGCTTTTCGTTGTGACTCCATTTACGTTCAAATCCAAATTCCACTCCCAGCATGACTGCTTTTCATTTTCTTCCTGCACTTTCATCTTTTGGGCCAATTCTCCCTTTCGATCATCCGTGTTTGTAAAATGTCACATGGGTTTATCGCCGAGAGACAAGGAGGAAACACAAGTACATGCTTTGCTGTCTGTGTTTGAACCCAATAACAGATGCTTAGTGGCCAATCACAGAAAGACCGTGAAAGAAGTGACGTGATTGATCATTGATTATGATGCACCTGCTGTTTACAGAGTGGAATTCTTGCCCTTGAATCTGGGGAGCCTGGAGACTCTCTTGACCCAGTAAAACGCAGCAGAAGTGTGACTGTGTAACTTCCATGGACGGGCCTTACCCATCTACAGCTTCCGCTGTCACACACCAGGAATACTCCTGTGGAGGTCCCACAGCCATGCAGGGAGAAGTACAGGTCACGTGGGGAGGCCACAGAGAAGAGAGTCAAAACGCTCTGGTCAGCAGCCCCAGCTAAGCTCCAGCCAGCCGCCAGCACTGCCTGCCAGCCGTGGGATGAGCTGTTGTGGATGTCGTAGCCCAGCTGAGCCCCAGTCGACTGCAGCCCCAGCCAACACCGCATGGGGCAGAATCCGCCCATCAGAACCCCATCAACCCACAGACTCAGGAGAGAGATTAAACCCTTGTGCTAAAGCACTGGAACATTCCAGGTTCTGCCCTCTGGAGAGACAGTGATTCATCCATCTCCACAGGGCAGTTAGGTCCAATTTGCCACCAGCAGAACCTTGTCCTGGCCCAGTGAGTCCTGCTGAGCTGCGCCTCCAGGGAACGTACCCACAGGCGCTCAGTGGTCTTGGGGTCAGTTTCAGAATGGCCTAGTTCCATCCATTTGACCCTTCCTCTGCCCACAGCCTCCCTGGGGCAGGGTTGGTCTTGCTCATTCTCCTGCCACAGAGATCAGCCACCTGCCCAGCACCTTCCAGTTTGTGAATTCTTTCCCTGGATTCTGAATTTTTCTCTCCATCTGGCATGGCGTCTCCATAGAACAATAGCCCCATTAATGAACCTCCTCTTTGGCCAGGAGGCTTCAAACTTGGCAGCTGTCATATCCATGCCTTTGCCTCATTTTTGAGCAGCTCTTTTCCTAAACGATGTATAACATCATGCTCCCGTATGACACAGTTTTCAAATCTCTAACAATCCTGACTACCCTCCAGTGGTTTACCTTCCAGTTTATTAGAATCCCTCATAATATTTCATTCAGAATTGAATGCAGTATTCCAGATAGAGTCTACATTGGTGAGTGCACTGAGTCTTCACTGCTCCTGGAATTTATTTTGGCTTATCAAGATGTCTTTGAATTCTCCATCTGTCCTCCAGAATATTAGGCATTCTTTCCAACAACCTGTCATCTGAAATTTTGTCCAGTGTTTTCATTCAAGTCTACTTCAAGTATATTTTATTTGAACAAGTTCTGTGAGTTTTATTTTTTATTTATTTTATTTATTTATTTTTGGCTGCGTTGGGTCTTTGTTGCTGCCCACTGGCTTTCTCTAATTGCGGTGAGAGGGGGCTACTCTTCGTTGCGGTGCATGGGCTTCTCATTGTGGTGGCTTCTCTTGTTGCAGAGCACAGGCTCTAGGCGCACGGGCTTCAGTAGTTGTGGCACACGGGCTTAGTTGCTCCGTGGCATGTGGGATCTTCCCGGACCAGGGCTCGAATTTGTGTCCCCTGCATTGGCAGGCGGATTCTTAACCACTGTGCCACCAGGGAAGTCCCTCTGTGAGTTTTAGAATGCTGTTTCTCACCACAAAATCCATTCCTTCAATTTAACATCAATCTATTCATCAAAGCTCTTCTGCTTGGATTGGTTCAAACAACGGGTTCTGTAATTAAGCAGTTTAAAGCTCATTCGTTTTCATTTTCCACCTCATCCATGATAAGCACATTGGAAACCATCTGTGCTTATAAGAAGTCTGGGTCTCTAGCGTAGAAACACTGGGGTAAAAAGAAGTGAAATTAGTTCAATCAAGCACTGCTTAATCACTGATCCTTTAGGCAGGAAATGGCCCTTTGCCATTCACAAGCTTACAAATCAAGGCGAAGAATTAGGCTATGATACACGGTATGGGCATGTTAATGGATTATGTGTGTGTGTTACCAGCCCCTGACTCTGCTGACAAATTAGTTTGCATCTCAGTGCCGGACTAGGCTTGGGCCCATGCCTCGGGTTTCAACTCCAGCCAACATCAGCACGCACCTGAAGGTGCTGGTTCCTCACGCTTCCTGACCCTTGAGAAGGTCTTTACAGTATTCTTGCACCTTCCCGTGGTTTTCAGACTCCCCTTCCGCCTCCTGGGTGCCCACCTCCCACGACTTCAGAGCCCAGGCTGTCTTCCTTTGCCATCTCTGGTCCATCTACCCCCAAATCTCACATTGATTCCTCCCACTTTATTCCTATCCCATAGAATCTAGCGAGCCTTAGTCACCAAACCCCTTCCGCACACATGACTTTGTCAAAATGCTTCCTTCTCAAGAGTTCTCAAACCCTCTTTTGAATGGTTTCATTCATTCATACTTTTTCTAAAAAAAATAAAGTCAACCTCAAGCTCCCCAACCTATAATTTATAGAATCTAAATGAAATTGAAGGAACCAAATGAGCATCATTTACAAGCTCTTTCTCCAGAACTTCTTTTGGTTCCCTGGCATGTAATTAGTCTTGGGCCGAGACACGATTAATTTGAATTAGTTCAGTGCAGCCCTATTACTGGTACATTCCTCCTGGGTTTTACCCATTGCTCATGCTACCCCTTCCAGTTGATTATCCGATTCCAAGGAAAAACCAAGCTACATAAACTCCCCGTTAACATTACCCCTTCTTTCCCCACCTGTAGGCCTAGTATTGTTCTTCATTGTCGCCCACACACTCCAAACACAGTTTTAAAGGTGCATTTTGGTGTTGGTATCTCTCACACATCTATTTATTTGTTTAGACTTCCCAGCGCTGCTCTCACAAGTGTGCTGGTCCTCTTGGTAATGACCCCTTCATTCTACCTCTCCTTCCAAGTCCCTTTCACCTTCCATCTCATTAGAAAAGAGGGTGAGAGTTTACCCTGTTGCCCCGACACCAAACTGCAAGAGGTACATTAGGGATGAGAGTGAGGGAGACTCATGAGGCCCCTCCTTGATGCAAGGCTAACAGGACAGCCTTTCTCCTTGGCTGTGTTCATTCCGTTTGAAATGCCCTTGAGACACCCTTGAGGACACAAGAGATGTAACATGAAGTGAAAAAAAGCACCAAGTACTTACCTGGAGATCAGAATTCCATGGATTAAATGTGCTTTGATACCACTACTAATCATTGCTGACATTAACTGAGCACTTAATGTGTTGCAGGCACTGTTCTAGGCCCTTTACACATGCTCAGAGATGAGTACTATTTCTTATCCCCATTTTTCAGATAAGAACGTGGAGGCATGCAGAGAATTGCCCAAAGTCATGAAGACAGCTGGTGAGTTAGCAGGCTAGGGTTGGGGTTGGAAATGAGGAGGAACCAGTCTGCCCAGTTCAGACACCGTTGCCACTACTAGTCTGTCCCCCACCCTATATCACTCCTCTGTCCACGACCAGCTTGTATCACTCTATCCCCGGACTTAGCTTCTCAAGCCTCACTTTCATCATCTTTTAAATTAGACTCTCAGCTAGATGACTTTGAGCATCCCTTGTGGCTCAGATACCCACATACTCCTTGCCCTATTTACACCTCAGAGGCAACCACAATAACTCATATGAAGGTGCTTCCCAACCTGGGACAGCAATACCAGCTGTCAGTGTCATAGTGAGAGCAACTTCCAGATGTGATCCCTTCCCCGCCAGAAACACCCAGATTCCCTGGGAGGGATGCAGGAAGCCACTACACTGGAATTGACCTATAACGGCTGGTCAGTCCCCAGGCACCCATGGACCCAACTGTCTCCCTTCTGGCAATGGGTTTGAATGCAAACTTCTGAGACAAGGAACACAGGGCAGAAAATAATGGAAATGACTCAACGGCAAAGCCAAGTTTTCATGGCTCAAGAATTAACAAGGAATAGAAAACCATAATTTGAAAACATCATATGCACCCCAATGTTCATTGCAGCACTATTTACAATAGCCAAGACATGGAAGCAACCTAAATGTCCATCAACAGATGAATGGATAAAGAATATATGGTACATATATACAATGGACTATTATTCAGCCATAAAAAGAGAATGAACTAGGACTTCCCTGGTGGCGCAGTGGTTAAGAATCCGCCTGCCAATGCCTGGGACAAGGGTTCGAGCCCTGGTCCGGGAAGATCTCACATGCCTCAGAGCAACTAAGCCTGCGAGCCACAACTACTGAACCCAGGTGCCACAACTACTGAAGCCCACGTGTCTAAAGCCCATGCTCTGCAACAAGAGAAGCCACCGCAATGAGAAGCCCGTGCACCGCAACAGAGAGTAGCCCTCACTCGCCGCCAACTAGAGAAAGCCTGTGCACAGCAACAAAGACCCAACGCAGCCAAAAAATTTTTTTAAAAAGAGAGGAAATAATGCCATTTGCAGCAACATGATGGACCTAGAGATGATCATACGAAGTGAAGTAAGTCAGACAAAGACAGATATCATATGATGTCACTTATATATGGAATCTTAAAAAAATGATATAAGCGAACTTATTTACAAAACGGAAACAGACTCACAGACTTAGAAAACAAACTTATGGTTACCAAAGGGGAAAGGTGGGGGGGAGAGATAAATTAGGAGTTTGGGATTAATATATACACACTACTATATAGAAAATAGATAATCAACAAGGACCTACTGTATAGCACTGGGAACTCTACTCAATACTCTGTAATAACCTATATGGGAAGAGCATCTGAATCTGTATATATACATATATATGTATTTATATATGACTGAATCACTTTGCTGTACATCTGAAACTAACACAACATTGTAAATCAACTATCCTCCAATATAAAATAAACAACTTTTTAAAAAGAATGAACAAGGAAATCAGCCCCCCACCCTCTAACTTTGTGTTTTTGGCTCATGAAACCTCTACCCAATGTCTAACATTTTTCTTCTGAAATCTCTTTGTGTTCTGGTCCCAAATTACAGCAGCCCACACCTACACCTAAGAGAGAGGAAAAAAGATGTGACAGAATAATGGAATATATCATGAGAAATTAAAACAAATAATCTTTGAAGAACCTAAGACAGAACATCTTAACCTGACTACTAGAAGGAAGGTATGAGAGTTCAAATACATGTAGACAACAGACCTGATCCATATCACGCCCCATCTGAACTAGTGAAACAAGCAAGGGTCAGATACAGCTATTTGTACATTAGCTCACCTTTGACTTTGGACTTTTAAAAATATACTCTTTCACAATGGTAGAACTAGAACTGGATTTTGTAAATGTGCGATAATTATCGGCGCACCGTTATCTAAGCCACCATGCCTTACACTCAGAGCCACAAATCCCAAGTGTATTGATATTCCCAAGAATTCTCATTGGGCACGAAATGAGTTATTCTTTTATTTAAGCATTATGAAGTGTACTGAAATTTTTTTCTCTTAGATTCCTACTGATTCTCACATCTATGAAAGTGAATATTCCGGCAGCATTTGCGGTAGCGATTTCCATGCTGTAAACCGGGAGAATGTAAGTACCAACCGATACTTTCCATTCACCAGTGACAGCCGTACAGGGCCAAGGCTGGTGGAAGGGCCCCAGGTGCAGGACCCCGTGACCTGAATACACATCTGCCCTGATAGGGAGCCTGGCGCTTCTGGACAGCAGGAGAGATCAAACGTGGTGGGTTTTTCCCCAAGACCTTGGAATTTGGAGATAGGCTATCAGCATAAAAGGAGAAGCGTGACTCAGGCTGCCCTTAGCTTGGCTTGTCCTGAGGTCATTCCAAATATCAGATTATAGTCATCAGAGATGAAATGACCAATGGAAGGGGCCAGAATATTGGAAATCATCCTTATATTTGCAAAACATGCCATAAGGTCTTTTTTTTTTATTAGCAGACCAACAAAAATGTTCCACATTATCCTTGCTCACAGCCAACCACTGCCAACACACTAGCAATCTCAGAAGACAGCAAAATGTGCTAAGTAACTTCCTTTTAGACCATGTTAATTTTACTTTCTCAACTTCAGTATCCACAGTATGCTATGGAATTTATTTCAACATTAATAACTGTTAAAGATATCCACCGAGAGATTATCTTGGACCTCTTAGTTGAGAAAAAAAAAAGTTGTGAATGGTTTTGTTCAAATTTTGGAGGTTCTGTTTGGTACTCAACCCATAAGGTCTTAATTGTCTTTGTCTCAGCAGAGAAGGCAAAGCTGTAACAGGGTTTTTCCATGAGGGCTAGGCTGAGGCACCCACTGGGCTGGGAACTCCCCCAGCCCGTCCTACACAAGGTGGGGGGTGTTTTTCCCACTTTCGGTATCCAGAAGATACATTTTTCCAGAAGGTATAGCACTGTGCAATTTCAAAGGCTGAAGGGAAAACTTAGGCCGAAAAATAGAGACAACTCTCAGTTATATGCCCTTGATTCTGTTTTACATTCCAAGCTGGGTTTCTTTTGCTGTTTAGAACAGTGACAGTAAGGATACAAGCACAGAACAGCCACTATATTTGCGCCAGGCACCTATCTCGTTCTGCACTTCCTCTTCCTCACAGCCGCCCTATGATGTGAATGGTATAGCTCCATCTTACAAGTGAAGAAACTGATTTACAGAGAGATAAAGTAACCTGCTACAGTCACTAATCTAGTAAGAGGTAGACTCTAGATTTTGAAGATGGTATTGAATATTATGTTCCATTATTGGGAGCTAAATAGCTCGATGTGAACATATTTTGAAAAGGACAATGTATGAAAGGAAAGAATTATTACTCTTGGGCCCAGGTCACCTTCCAACAGTGATTCAAGTCAGTGTTGATAGTTAAGGGCCAGTTATGTTCAAAGGCACTGTGGTGAGTACTGTCCGCAGTGCTGGGCACGTAGTAGGCTGTCTATAAAGAGTGGGGTTTTTAGTTTATTTTATTGAAGTATAGTAGATTTACAATGTTGTGTTAGTTTCTGATGTACAGCAAAGTGATTCAGTTATACATATATTCATTCTTTTTTAAAATATTCTTTTCCATTATGGTTTATCATAGGCTGTTGAACATAGTTCCCTGTGCTATACAATAGGACCTTGTTGTTTATCCATTCTCTATATAATAGTTTGCATCTACTAATACCAAACTCTCAATCCCTCTCTCTCCCACCCCTCTCCCCCTTGGCAACCACAAGTATGTTCTCTATGTCTGGGAGTCTGTTTCTGTTTTGTAGATAAGTTCATTTGTGTCATATTTTAGACTCCACATATAAGTGATATCATATGGTATTTGTCTTCCTCTATAAAGAGCGTTGAATGAAGGAGTGTGTGGTCTCTACACTTGAGAAAATGTAGCAAGGCATGGAGGTGTGTGTTGCAATTATGCCCTCAAATGACATGAATGATGAATGTCAGCCAGAGGAAGCTGCAAAATGTTGGTGACGGAAGTCGCAACTAAGACGGGCTTTGAAAGAGGGATGTGGTTTTAATAGAGAGACATTGGAGGAAAAGGTTGGAATTCCAGGCAAGGGGAACTGTGTCGAGGAAAGCACTTGGTTGAAAGGTTTGGAGGTGAGCCAATAATCTGGCTTTGTGGTGTGTAGGCTGGAGCTCAGGCTGACCACCATGCAGATCAGTCTTGGCCGGATCCTCTATAGAAAGAGACTGAAAACTTTGGAGCAGGGAGTAACCGCTTCACAGCTGCACTTGGACGCTGCTTCAGCCATGGTGTGATGGATTCAGAAACAGCAGCCAAGACGTCTCTAGAAAACATCGCGATCGTTCCAGAAAAATTCATGAGAGTAGTGACAGTGGGAATGGAGAGAAAGTGCAATCCATATCAGTTGGTATGTCCCCAGAAATGCTTACCACGTTCACTCTTAGCTGAGACCAAGCATTTGGGGGGGAGGGGAAGGGGCCTGTAAATTCACTACCCAAATCATGCAGTACACACTTAACAAAACCAAATCAATGTACATGATCCGAACCCACGTCATCTTCATTCGTAGCAAACACTGCTCTACCTTCAGCTAATAGATTTATTTGTTTAGCTTAGATCTCTATTCTATTTAAACAAAATGAGGTGGCACGTAAAACAAGGGATTTTCTTTATTCCACCAAGTTTACCTTTATTCCTTGCTGAAAATATTTTTAACTGATTTGAAACTGATTTTTTTTTGCTCTTTAAATTGTTTTTTAAATGTTTAATTATGGGACTTCCCTGGTGGTCCAGTGGTTAAGAATCAGTTTTGTAGTGCAGGGGATGCCAGTTCGATCCCTGGTCAGGGAACTGAGATCCCACATGCTGCACGACCACTAAGCCCATGTCTTGACTAATGAGCCTGGGTACTCTAGAGACTGTGCACTGCAACTACAGACCTAATACAGCAAAAAAAAAAAAAAAAAAAAAAAGTTTAATTATGAAGTATTTCAGAGAAGAGTTTAAAAGTACACTTGTTCAACAGACACAGCCTAAGTGTCCATAGCAGGATGAATGGATAAAGAAAATGTGATAGGGCTTCCCTGGTGGCGCAGTGATTGAGAGTCCGCCTGCCGATGCAGGGGACACGGGTTCGATCCCTGGTCTGGGAAGATCCCACATGCCGCGGAGCAACTAGGCCCGTGAGCCACAACTACTGAGCCTGTGCTCTGCAACAAGAGAGGACACGACAGTGAGAGGCCCGCGCACCACGACGAAGAGTGGCCCCCGCTTTCCGCAACTAGAGAAAGCCCCCGCACAGAGATGAAGACCCAATACAGCCAAAAATAAATAAATAAATAAATAAATAAATAAAAAGCAGTTTCTTTAAAAAAAAGAAAATGTGATATATACATATGATAGACTATTATATTTAGCCTTAAATAAAGGAGGAAGTCCTGACAGGCGTTAACATGGATCGACCATGAGGACGTTATGCTAAGTGAAATAAGCCAGTCACAAAAGGACAAATACTGGATGATTCCACTTATGTGATGTATGTAAAGTAATCATACTCATAGAAAAAGAAAATAGAATGGTGGTTGCCGGGAGCTGGGGGCAGGCAGAATGGGGAATTATTGTTTAATGGGGACAGGGTTTTAGTTTTGCAAGATGAACAATTCCTAGAGAGGTACTTCACAACAATTTGCATACAATTAATAATCTTAGATTTAATTCTCTCTTCTGACCTTCTTTTTACTATTATTTGCTATGACATCTATTTTAACCCTATACCAACTTTGTAACCCCTATTTTCAAGTATTTGAAATAAATAAGATAGATTTTAATGCTTTCAGTCTGTTTTTGTCTCTTGGAGATAAAGTGTAATTGTTAGAAACAGCATATAGTTGAACATTTTTAAAACAATCATCAGTAACCCTTCATAATCTTACAGATAAATTTAATCTAATTGCATTTTATATTACATTTGAACCAGGACTTCTGATTATTTGGGGCATGTGCTTGGATTTAACAAATAAATTTGTAGTTTTTTAAAGATCATTTTGCATATTTTAATATGTCAGTTTATCTTTTTTGGCATGGTTTTTGATTTCCTCTCTTCACTTGCATTGTTTTTGAAATAAACTTTAAACTGTGTCCCTTTGAACAAAATCAGAGGGCAATCTCAGAGAAGTGACCTATTTGTCCTGGGTTCATTGTAATCCTCAAGATGAGTGTCTGAGATCCACAGAAACTAGCTGAGTCTGGTCGGCACGGATCTGGTGGAAAACAGCCCTACATCACCAGGTTTCAAAGGCCATCGCAGACCTCCTGTTTGCATGTGGGTGCAGGTTCCCCTGTGGGAGTGAACTTTGAGAAAGTAGAGGTTTTTTCAGCAGCAAGACCCGGACCAGGTGATGGATCAGGGAACCTTGGGCAGGAAGCCGTAGTTCCATCCTGGCAAAGGAAACTGCCAGAAAAGACATGGGAGCTGGCCAAATTGGGGTCCACAGTATGACCCTGTTCAAGCAGATGTCTGGAGTACAGCCTCAAGAAAAAGTTTCATCAAGTACACTGGCCACCCAGCTTGGGAACTACAGGTAATGGTTAGTCTAAATTCACACTTGGAACACTGATCCCAGAGATGGACCCCAGGCTGCCTCTCCTGGACGTGGTCATGAACAACAAAGGATTTGAGGTCAGGCTGACCTTGAATTAAATCTCCACGTGCTAACTATGAAATGTGGAATCAGTTATTGATACTTAACCTTACTTTCCTCCACTGTGAATGAAGGTAAACGTAGTACACATCTCACATGGCTCTTTTATAGTTGAAAAGAAAACAGGGGGTTAAAGTTAATGTAGGGAAAAGTGCATGACACCACAAAGGGCTCAATAAATCCTAGTTAACATTGGTATTAGGATTCATGACCATGGGCGGGAAGGGATTCCAGGTGGGGCTGTCTCTGGTTCTGGGGGGAGAACTGATTTTCCGCTGACCTGAGTGAGGCTGACCAGGGGCAGCCAGAACAGACTCTGTTCTCTTAATCAAAGAGGTTCCTGAAACTTCCTTGCTGAAGGAAGGGGTGCCTAACCTCCCACACTGCTACTTGCCCAGTTCTCTCATGAAATAGGTTCTTGGTTTTCAAAGGGAGAGGAAGAAACACTGCCAGTGAGTGCTTTGCTCAGAAAACCGTGGGGTTTCTTCTCCCACTTTTCCTAAATTCCTCCTGCTTTCACTTAAACCAAAGCCTTCTGTTTCCAGAAGCTTTTCACTTTAGCTTTTTCCTCTCTGACTCGATTTCTCAGTCACGTGCCTCACCTGGTCTTTCAAAGAAGATGATGCTGATCTTAGGTCTCTCTGATTTTAAGATGAACAGAAATCAGCAAAAGGAAAAAAAAAACACTGCACATCTGTCCGACGCTGCCTTGCTCTCACAGCCCAGGGACCGCCCCCAGCTCTGCTGTTTGAATAACCTCTGGGTATGTGATCCACTCCCCCACCCCCCCAGCTTAAGTTTGAACTCCAGAACAAATATTTGTCCTGTTTTGGAACAAAGTTTGAGAGCTGTCTTCTCTTTTCTCTCAATTCTCTTTTTGAAAACCAACTGTACGGCTCTGTTGTCCCTCTGATCGTGGTTCAGGGAGCAGTGGGCTCCTCCCAGACCCGGCGCTGGAGAGCTGGGCAGAGCAACCTAGCACGATGGAGGGGCTCATGTGCCTTCTTGTCTGCTTCCTCCTTTCTGAATCACAGGGCTTCGAAATCCCCACTAACGGACTTTCAGAAGTAAGTACTTCCAGAAGACTTCCTTGCTGTCGGCCCCATATGTTAGCTTGGTAAATAACCTGTTACCTGTTGCTATTCAAGGACAGTATTCTGTGTGGAATGGAAATTCATGATAAAATTAATCTGAATAGATGTGTTCACTATTATAATTACTGGAACCTGTATTTACCCTTTTTTTGATTCAATATTTGTATATATTGGAAAATGATCACCACAATGGCTTTAATATCTCTCACCATACATAGTTACAGTTTTTTCCCCTTGTGATAAGGATTTTCAACTTTTTATTTTATATGGAGTGTAGTTGATTACCAGTGTTGTGATAGTTTCAGGCATACATCAAAGTGATTCAATTATACATGTATCTCTTCTTTTCCAAATTCTTTTCCCATTTAGGTTGTTGTATAATATTGAGCAGAGTTCCCTGTGCTGTACAGTAGGTCCCTGTTGTTTATCTGTTTTAAATATAGCCGTGTGTACATGTCAGTCCCAAACTCCTGGGGAGCTCAAGGTCTTCACTTCAGACCCTTGATCATCCCCAACGTATTGAAAGTCTTGGGCTGAAAGTCATACAAGAGCTTTTTTTGTTTGTTTTTTTAATAAATTTATTTATTTATTTACTTTTGGCTGCGTTGGGTCTTTGTTGCTGCCGCACGCGGGCTTTGTCTAGTTGTGGCGAGCAGGAGCTACTCTTCGTTGCGGTGCACGGGCTTCTCATTGCGGTGGCTTCTCTTGTTGCAGAGCACGGGCTCTAGGCGTGCGGGCTTCCGTAGTTGTGGCTCGCGGGCTCTAGAGCGCAGGCTCAGTATTTGTGGCTCATGGGCTTTGTTGCTCCGCGGGGTGGGTGGGGTCTTCCTGGACCAGGGCTCGAACCCGTGTCCCCTGCATTGGCAGGCGGATTCTTAACCACTGCTCCACCAGGGAAGCCCCAAGAGCTATTTTGATGCCAGAAAAGCAGCATGTATTCTGGGAATATCCTAGAAGGCGCAGCGGCTTGTGCTACTTACAGAGTGGATTACCTACAAAGATGCCAAAGAACAGGATGGCATATTTGCAAGAAAAAGAAATCACCCTATCTGCCTAGAAACTATCATATTTTCTAACACTTTAAAAACTACCAGAGTATGTTGGAAATCTCATTGATGAAGCCAGGAGTTGGAGGCAAGATATCCAAATGTGTTTGTGCTTTTTCAGTCACTTACTGGCATTCCTTTCACATCACCATTTCTAACTCAATGGATAATGGTCCACATTTACCTAGTAAGACACCTCTGATGCCCCCAAGGTCTACCCAGTACTTCTGCCAGGCACCTACCTGATCACTGGGCTACTGTAACCCCTACTTGGATATCCCATCATCTTCAGGCAAACTCAGAAATGAACTCCTGCCTCCAGCAAATTTGGAGATACTCTCATTTACTCACCTCTGAGATGTAACTGGCAAACAAATATATTAAAGAAATCATTGTAGGGACTTCCCCTGGTGGCACAGTGGTTAAGAATCTGCCTGCCAGTGCAGGGGACACAGGTTCGAGCCCTGGTCCGGGAAGATCCCACATGCCACGGAGCAGCTAAACCCATGCACCACAACTACTGAGCCTGTGCTCTAAAGCCCGCGAGCCACAACTACTGAGCCCGTGTGCCACAACTACTGAAGCCCGAGTGCTATAGGGCCCGCGTGCTGCAAGTAGTGAGCCCATGTAGTACAACTACTGAAGCCTGCATGCCTAGAGCCCATGCTCCACAACAAGAGAAGCCACCGCAGTGAGAAGCCCGCACACTGCAATGAAGAGTAACCCCTGCTCTCCGCAACTAGAGAGAAAAAAAAATCATCGTAACAGACACAGAAAACAAACTTAACAGTTCTAAAGGGAAAAGGGGGGAAGGATAAATTAGGGATTTGGGATTAGCAGATACACACTACTATATATAAAATAGATAAATGGCAAGGACCTACTGTATATATAACACAGGGAACTCTATTCAATACTCTGTAATACCCTGTACGGGAAAAGATAGTGAAAAAGAATAGATTATATGTATATGTATAGTTGAATCACTTTGCTGTACACCTGAAACATTGTAAATCAACTATACTTCAATTAAAAAAAAATCATTGTGTGAAAAAATGAGATCGCCCAGAGATATAGAAAACAAGACAAAATAATATATTGAATACAGTACCTTATGCCTGTCACCAGCTCCCTGTTTTTTGTTGATAGAAATAAACATCCTAAATTCTTTTTTAAGTTTGCAGAATATGGAGACCTTGTGGAACTGGCCCCAGGCAAATTTCAATTTGTGCCAGACAACCGGAGGTACCAGGTACAGTAAACCTCAGTTCCAAAAGGGAAAATAAGTGAAAGAGATCATGATTGAAGAAATAAGAAAAGGATTGAGATGATTTTTGCTACATTTTCTCAAGCGCATGTTTTTTTAGCAGCAAAGAGTCTGGTGGTTTTACACCCCGGGGAAACACTGTCCAGCTGAAATAAAGGGAAGCCTCCACATGGCTGTCTGTTCATCTTCAAACTGTAATGGTCACCTTGGTCCCTTAGAGAATACATTGCTACTTGTTTTCTTCAAAGTTTAAGATTATGGGATAGTTTTACTGCTTTGTTTGGAAGAATTTCCTCTTAGGACACTTCCTATTGGGGCCACACATGCTCTCCTGCCTAGTCACGGTCCCTACTGTCCTGGGGAGTTGCTCAGGGACCTGACCATGCTGGCGGTCTCCTCCCAGATGCCAGCAATGGCACAGACAAAATGCTCTAACTCATGGGGAGAGTTCTCCAGGGGGCTAAGAAGGGTTTGGCTTCTCCCATGTAGAGCTCAGGTGCTAAAAAAGGAGGTATTTGTGGAAGCAACTCTAAGCTGACCTATGACATCTTTTGTGTGGGTATGAATTTTTGACCTGCTGCAAGTCCAGGCTTTTTGTAGACCGATAATATTAAAACCCAATAGGCAAGTCCTCACGTCAGGGTCTTCATATAAAAGGGAAAACGTCATCATTGGGAATTGCATTCAAAAAGTCCAAAAGAGGGCTTCCCTGGTGGCGCAGTGGTTGAGAGTCCGCCTGCCAATGCAGGGGACACGGGTTCATGCCCCGGTCTGGGAAGATCCCACATGCCGCAGAGCGGCTGGGCCCGTGAGGCATGGCCGCTGAGCCTGCGCATCCGGAGCCTGTGCTCTGCAACGGGAGAGGCCACAACAGTGAGAGGCCCACGTACCACAAAAAAAAAAAAAAAAAAAAAAGTCCAAAAGACCCACAGACATAGAAAACAAACTTAGGATTACCAAAGGGGAAAGGGGGAGAGGGATAAATTAGGAAGTTGATTAACAGATACACACTACTGCATATAAAACAGATAACCAGGACATCCCTGGTGGTCCGGTGGTTAGGACTGCACGCTTCCACTGCAGGAGGCACAGGTTCGATCCCTGGTTGGGGAACTAAGATCATGCAAGCCGTGCAGCACGGCCAAAAAATAAATAAAATTAAATAGATAACCAACAAGGACTTACTGTATAGCACAGAGAAATATACTCAGTATTTTGTAATAAACTATAAGGGAAAAGTATCTGAAAAAGAATAGTTATATATGTAGGTATAACCAAATCACTTTGCTATACACCTGAAACTAACACTGCTTCCCTTGTGGTGCAGTGGTTAAGAATCTGCCTGCCAATGCAGGGGACACAGGTTCGAGCCCTGGTCCCAGAAGATCCCACATACCGCGGAGCAGCTAAGCCCGTGCGCCACAGCTGCTAAGCCTGCGCTCCAGAGCCCATGAGCCACAACTACTGAAACCAGCAAGCCACAACTACTGAAGCCCACGCGCCTAGAGCCGGTGCTCCACAACAAGAGAAGGCACCACAATGAGAAGCCTGTGTGCAGCAACGAAGACCCAATGCAGCCAAAACTAAATAAATAAACTATGCTCCAATTAAAAAAAGTCTAGAAGAAGGCAGTCGTTGGCTTCGCTATGTCACATAATACCCCCTAAAATTTCAACTCACCCCAAATCAGGCAAGCAAAACTAATATCCCACACCTTAATTATTACTTTAAAATCCATCTGACATTAAAGGTTCACCCATCACTCTAAAGCCAGTCAGTTTTCCATGCCCACAGGACAGTCATTCATGTGGATACAGTAAGTCCCCTACATACTAATGAGTTCCGTCCCGAGAGCACGTTGGGCAAGTCCAATTTGTTCGTAAGCATGACGAAGTTAGCCTAGGTACCCAACTAACACAATCGGCTATAAGCCTACTATAATAGGTTTATAATACTTCTCACACAAATAATGCATAAAAAACAAACAAAAAATAAAACTTTTAAAATAATTTTTAAGTTTAATTTTTTAAATTAATTGATTTATTATTTTTGGCTGCGTTGGGTCTTCATTGTGGTGTGTAGGCTTCTCAATGCCATGACTTCTCTTGTGGAGCACGGGCTCTAGGTGCGCGGGCTTCAGTAGTTGTGGCGCATGGGCTCAGTAGTTGTGGCTCGTGGGCTCTAGAGCACAGGCTCAGTAGTTGTGGCACACAGGCTTAGTTGATCCACGGCATGTGGGATCCTCTCAGACCAGGGCTTGAACCCATGTCCCCTGCACTGGCAGGCGGACTCCCAACCACTGCGCCACCAGGAAGTCCCAAGAAAACATTTTTAATCTTACAGCACAGTACCTTGAAAAGTACGGTAGTACAGTACAGTAGCTGGCGTAAAGGGGCTGCGTCGAGTGAACAGGCAAGGAGAGTGACTGCCTGGAGGAGGGAGAGGAGGTGGGAGATGGTAGAGCTGAAGGACCGTCAGAAGTAGGAGATGGAGGGCAAGCTGCAATTTCACTCATACCTGACATTGATGGAATGCACGTTCACATCTTCAAAAGTTTGCAACTTGAAGGTTCGTATGTAGGGGACTTACTGTAATTCTCTAGCATAGCGGTTGAGTACAGAATTTTCCACCATGCTTGACTCGGGCTACACCAAGGAGGAAACGCAACCAAGTCTCTGCTCCCATGTAGCTTCATCTAGTGGAAGAGACAGACATGCCTTCCCACTGCCTGGCTTTGAAGAAAGACTCTGCTGCTGAGAAAACAATCAATCAGACAAATAGACAGGATAAAGGTGATCTGTGCTACTCAGCTTAAGTTTGGTTGGACATTTTCATTAGAAAACATAGGTTTTAGCATTGTATCAAAGGATGATAGGTATGCAGCCAAAAAGTGACAGAGACATTTGTTCACAGAAACACACCAGTGGGAAAGTAGCATTCAAGAATATATGATAAGGGCCTCCCTGGTGGCGCAGTGGTTGAGAGTCCGCCTGCCGATGCAGGGGATACGGGTTTGTGCCCCGGTCTGGGAGGATCCCATATGCCGCGGAGCGGCTGGGCCCGTGAGCCATGGCCGCTGAGCCTGTGCGTCCGGAGCCTGTGCTCCACAACGGGAGAGGCCACAGCAGTGAGAGGCCCGCGTACAGCAAAAAAAAAAAAAAAAAAAAAAAAAGAATATATGATAATTATGTCTTGGTTCCAGTGAATGAGTTATAGCTCAGCACTGAAGGAAAAAATATCTTCTGAGAAAGTATATTTTGAGAAAACAGTTTTTGCCCTCAAGATAATAAGCAACACGCTTCTGAAGAATGATTATCCAACTTCCTTTCACAGAGGAGTGTTTCCGGAGAATCTGGAGAAATTATGGTAAGTTTACTTGGATTTTGTTAAAAATTGATGTCTGAATGACTTTTCTGTTACCTATTATCAAGAAGTCAACACGGGTGCCTCCTTTGTCTTCATCACTGAGAACGTTTACCTGACTTTCGAAATACCCCCTTGCCCAGTTCTGTTTGGAAGTGTGTCTAAAATTCCGCATGAAAGGGTGCAGTTTGTATGCAGCCGGGGGAGCTGTCCCCAGGAGTGAAAATGTCCCTTCTCTTTACTTTCGCAAGTTTTGACAACCTTGTTGGTGTTTTGGGAATAAAAACTGTGTATTTATTCCAACAGAACAGTTTTGATTTAAAATAGGACACCTGGGCCTCCCTGGTGGCGCAGTGGTTGAGAGTCCGCCGGCCGATGCAGGGGATACGGGTTCGTGCCCCGGTCTGGGAGGATCCCATATGCCGCGGAGCGGCTGGGCCCGTGAGCCATGGCCGCTGGGCCTGCGCATCCGGAGCCTGTGCTCCGCAACGGGAGAGGCCACAACAGTGAGAGGCCCGCATACCGCAAAAAGAAAAAAAAATAAAAAAAAAAAAAAATAAATAAAATAAAATAGGACACCTAACAGCTTTGGAGGGTAAAGCTGTGAGTGTGGAAAAAGCACTCTTAAACATGAAATGGCCCGATTGCCTGAGATGTTCGGAGTAGAACTTCCTGTGGCAAGAAAACATCAAGAGGAAGGGGTTCCCTGGGCTTCCTGCTCTGAACTGACAACAACTGTGAGAAGCTCTGGGTTAAGGGGAAAGAAGGACAAACCACGTAGCCTGGGTTTTATCTCAGCTTGAGGTGGGCTGGATGTTAATGTGTTGAAAGGTTTAATCTTGGATGACAAAGCTTAGGGAAATGACACCTAGTATTGAAATAAGCAAAACCTTTCAGAGAAAAAAGCAACACCTAGTGGGTCACATCACTGCCATAATCCTGACAGTTTAGAGTCACCTCCTAAAAGATGTGCGTTTGCAGTACTTTGTCTTTGAACATACGGATACTGGAACTGCCTTAAATCAGTAGAGGAGGATTGGGATAAGGGGTCCAGAGTACTGGACCAGTAACTGCATCAAAATGCCCTCTGCAAGATATTCTGTTCTTTGCTCACATCCATCAGCATTCTCATATTTTGTTTTAATTTGGGAGAGGACAAGAGGACTGCGAGAAGGTGAAATTACAATAGATAAGGTTGAAGAAGGTAGGTGGCAGTGTGGGGCTTTGGGGACCACATGTGTCTTCCACCCCACCGTACCCCTGGAAGTGCCCAGGTCCCCTTCCAATCCTGCAGTCCTGCATCCTTCCTTCCCTCTGGCCCTGCATTCAAAGTTATTTCCTGCACCTTTGTAATCCAATCTTGCTTTCCCACAACCATTTTCTCCTCGTATTCTAACCTTTAAAATCATTTTCGGGGCGTCCCTGGTGGCTCAGTAGTTGAGAATCTGCCTGCTAATGCAGGGGACACGGGTTCGAGCCCTGGGCTGGGAGGATCCCACATGCCGCGGAGCAACTAGGCCCGTGAGCCACAACTACTGAGCCTGCGCGTCTGGAGCCTGTGCTCCGCAACGAGAGGCCGCGATAGTGAGAGGCCCGCACACTGCGATGAAGAGTGGCCCCCGCTTGCCACAGCTAGAGAAAGCCCTCGCACAGAAACGAAGACCCAACACAGCAAAAATAAATAAATTAATAAACTCCTACCCCCAACATCTTCAAAAAAAAAATCATTTTCAATAGACTCATAGCACTTGGAAGGCATCTCAAGATATCTCAGGCCTTTTGTTATTAAATTTTATTTATTTTAATTTCATATTTCCTCTGACTTTTATTTTTATTGTTGTTGATATTTATTTAATTTATGACTTTGCTTTTTTAATCTTTGATCTGTTTGGTTCTGAAAAGGGCACGTTAAAGTTTACTAATGCCAAAAAAAAAAAAAAAAAGATATCTCAGGCTTCTGCCTGAGGGGTATTCCAAGAAGTTAGGAGAATGCTTAGTAATACCTGAGTTATATGCCTAACGATGCCTTAGAATTGTTTGTAATAAAATGGACCAATGTTAGCATTGAATACGTGGTGAAGTTCTGTGTCATTTTTCTCTGAGTACGGTTGTATTTTCTTGCCAGTTACAGGAAGATGTTGATCAAGTGACTCTTTATAGCTATAAAGTCCGGTCTACTATCACTTCCCGAATGGCCAACACTGTCATCCAGGCCAAAGTGGTGAACCACTCCCCACAGCCTCAGAGTGTCGTGTTCGACGTGCAGATTCCCAAAGGAGCCTTCATCTCCAACTTCTCCATGTGAGTAACTCCTGTGCAGAACCAGAAACTGGATATGCTCTGCTCACAGAATCGAACCCCGTCACAGTTAGGATGGACCTTAATGGCCACCTATTCCAGTGGTTCTCACTTTCAGAGCTGTGGACCCCCTGGACATCAAGAGTCATCTTGGGGTGGGTCCCAGTATCTTGCTTCTGTTCAGAGTAACAGAATTTGTGAAGCATTTGCTTTTCTTTTCTAATAAAGTAAAGCATCCTTAAGCCTATCTCTGTGGTAACAATCTCCCACTTACTTGGGGAGAGAAAAATATATGGAGTTGCCCTGGGTTACAGGAAACCATATATGAGTGTGTAGCAGGTTGCAGGTCAGCATCATCTATCACATGTTTCTTTACGGGGGAAAGAAGTGGAGAACCGCTGATTAAATCCAGTCACGTGTCCAGTGCTTGAATTCCTCTGTGTAGCCGCTGACAAGTGAATTATCCAGGCTTGACCTGAATATCTCCTTAATGATAAACTCACTATTTTCCAAGGCAATTCACTCAGTGGTTGGCAGCGCTTAGAATTATTTCTGCCACTTAATTGAAATCCGTTCCATTTCCTACTCAATGACTCTAGTTCTATTCACAAAAGAATTTTTTAAAAATTCCCTACAAAATGCATACTGAAGTGTTCAAGGATGAGATGGTCAGCTATCTGAGATTGGCTTCAGAATAAATGAGGTGGAAGGAGGGGGTATAGACAATGGAGGTTGGCTGAGTATTGATAATGGTGTAACTCAGCGATGGTTTCATGGAGGTGTCTTACATTATTTTGTTTTTTTGTATACTTAAAGATTTCCATAATAAAAAAATTTTAAACCACCCAAATGTCTTTCAAATCGTGAAGGCCAGTAATTTTGTTCCCACCCTGAGGCTTCATTCATCAAGGGTAAACTTTCCCTGTTCTGCCAATAGAGGAATAAATAAAATAAAAGGTTCAAATACCAAGCACTTTGGCCTCTAAAAGTGGCAGAGCCATTTTAATTATATTTTCTAAACAAAACAAAGGTGAGGGGAACAAAAGGCAATTTGTGACTTGGAATTGGACTTATTGGAATTGGAATTCATGGATTTTGAATCCTTCAAATTGTCTGAGAAATTTATTTCCAAAAAAAATTTTTTTTAGTCAGCCTTTTCTAAAAAGCAAATGTAGAAGGAAAAGCTTTTACGTAGTGGTATTATATGACACTGTCTAAAAAATTATATTAAAACTAGTTTAATAAATTCTTATTTTTAAACTATATGACTAGATATTCCAGGTATCTCATCTTTCTGTTTTCCTTCATTCTTTCCCTTCGTCCCCATCTCATTCCTTAGACGATTTGAGGTGATGAAGGACAGAATTGTGAAATATCTGTTTATTTTGATCTCTCCGTACTCCCGGCTGAATGTATAAATCAGAGAAGATAGCTCCTTACATCACCATAATTTAATATGAACCGCACAGACCTCCATCTCCAGTCAAAAAACTTCTGCTGCCTATTTACCAAGGTTCCAAATATTCCACCATTAGAGATTATTTCCTTTTGTCATAAAGACTTTTTGGTCTTCGAACCTTAGCATGATTTGATGGAAATAGTGCCGACCTGGGCACTCGGGGTCCAGTTCTAGCTCTGCCTCTGAGCAAGTGTGTGACCTCAAGCAGGTCGCTTGTCTCCTTGGCTCTGATTTTTCTCACCTACAGAGGTGAACCAAGAGTGCTCGACAAGCATGCTGTTGGCATTTGGGACAGGAAACTCCACCTCACATTGCAGAATGTCTAGCACTCTTGGGGTCATCCCATAATGCCAGTAGCCCTTCTCAGTCATCAGAACAGCCAAAAATTTCTCCACGCACTTCTAAATACCTCCTTGGGGAGAGATACTGACCACTTGAAGGCCAGATGTTCCATTTTGCTTCTAAAATTCTGTCATTCGACTGCTCCAGCTAATCATTACTGGGACGGATTAGGTGACGGCCAGCTAAGAGACAGAGGTGACATGAGCACACAGAGGTCCCCGAGGGAGATGTTGGAGAGATAAACACAAACTTTGCAAAGAGATTGACAAGCACCTTTCTTCATCTTTCTTTGCTCTTTTCCACCCTCACAGGAGAGCGTAATGCCCCCAGGCCACCCCAGATCCTTAACACACAGGAGAATGATCTTATAAACCAAAAGTCAGCCAGATAACTAGTGACTTATCAGTCACCAATCCTAGGCACATTTGTCATTCCAAAGGGATGCACAAGAGAACAACCCTTAATCTAAAGGGTAAAACTGGAAAATGAAGAAACATTTAAAAAATTTTTTTATATTGGAGTATAGTTGACTTACAATGTTGTGTTAATTTCAGGTGCACTGCTAAGTGATTCCGTTGCACATATACATGCATCTATTCTTTTTCAAATTCTTTTCCCACTTAGGTTATTACAGAATATTGAGTAGAGTTCCCTGTGCTCTACAGTAGGTCCTTGTTGGTTATCCATTTATAGGCAGTAGTGTGTATATGATAATCCCAGTCTCCTAATTTACCTCTCTCCCTTCCACATTTCCCTTTTGGTAACCATCAGTTTGTTCTTTAAGTCGGTGAGTTTCTTTCTGTTTTGTAAATAAGTTCATTTGTATCATTTTCTTTAGATTCCACATACGAGCGATACCATGTGATATTTGTCTTTCTCTGTCCAACTTACTTCACTTAGTATGATCATCTCTAGGTCCACCCATGTTGCTGCAAATGGCATTATTTTATTCTTTTTTATGTTGAGTAGTATTCCATTGTATATATGTACCGCATCTTGTTGATCCATTCCTCTGTCGATGGACACTTAGGTTGCTTCCGTGTCTTGGCCGTTGTAAATAGTGTTGCTATGAACGTTAGGAAGAAACATTTTAAACACTACAATATGCGAGAGGAAGCTTTTAGGACGGGAGCCCACCTCACCTCTCTTAATCACACTATCAGACAAAGGGACTCCTGTGAAATATGCAAACGTCTCCGTGTTTCCTGCAGGTTCAAAATGGATAATTAAATAATTCATTAAGTCCACCTGGTTGGGTTGTTGGACCGTTGTTTGTTTGTTGTGCTAAGACTACTATTTGGACCAACTGTAGGCCCTCTGTCATTTTTTAGGACTGTGGATGGCACGACATTTACTAGTTTTGTTAAGGAGAAAACGGTGGGCCGAGCCCTCTACTCACAGGCCAGAGCAAAAGGCAAAATGGCTGGATTGGTGAGGTAAGTGGGGGGGGGGGGTCCTCATCCACTTCTGCCCCCACTCAACCCCAAAACCAGTCTCCAAGAAGGCACAGAACCTCATCCTCAGGTGGCAGAGTTAGGTATCTCCATTCCTGTTTCCCTAAGGCCTCCTGCAACACGTGAGTTTTGGATGATCTCACACGTGGTAGCCTTACATAGCTTGCCTTGCATGTAGATGGCTGTCCTGTCACTAAACACTGATTCCCAGCAGAGTACAGAGAGGAACTACAGAAATATTGGTGATCGGGGCTTCCCTGGTGGCGCACTGGTTGAGAGTCTGCCTGCTGATGCAGGGGACACGGGTTTGTGCCCTGGTCCGGGAAGATCCCACATGCCGTGGAGCGGCTGGGCCCGTGAGCCATGGCCGCTGAGCCTGTGCGTCCGGAGCCTGTGCTCCGCAGCGGGAGAGGCCACAACAGTGAGAGGCCTGCGTACCGCAAAAAAAAAAAAGAAATATTGGTGATCTTGTTACAGCACTGACCACATACTCAGAAAGAAAGGTTTGGAATTTGTCTTAATGATTTTCTTGGCCTATCTTTATGGGGTGGCACCTTTTCAGCACAGTTACTTAGTTTAGATTCTGTTTATTTTTTTCCCCTTATGGTCTTAAATAAGACACTGGAAATGCCACGCCACCCTCAGAGAGGCAGCCTCTCCCACCAGAAATGTCAGAGGAATGTTCACTGATCCCCACACTGTGTATCTAAGCTGCCCTCAGATCCTGCCATCTTCTTTTCTTCATCTCCTTCTCCTCCTCCAGACGCCCAAATTTCCCCTTAGCTGAAGTTCTTTTCATTTCATTCATGTGTTCATTCATTCAAAAAAATGCACTGAACGTTAACACTGTACCCGGCTCTGTCAAAGGTGACTGCAACAAACACCGTCAGGCTAGTGGAGGAGATGGCCATGGAACCAACAGTGTATAGGTGACTATAACATATAGGTGACCATAACATATATAGCATACAGGTGACTATAATATATATATCATATAAGTGACTGTAATATGTATAATATTTAGGTGACTATAATACATATACAGGTGACTATAATATATATAACCTATAGGTGACTATAATATATATAACAGATGACTGTAATATATATAATATATAGGTGACTATAACATATATACCATATAGGTGACTACAGTATATATATTATATAGGTAAGTGTAATATATATAATATATAATGGGGTAATATATAATGGTATAATGCGCTAATGTAGAGATGGTACAAAATCCTATGGGGGTTCCAAGTACCAAGTGAACAGTTCTGTCCGGGGGTCCAGAAGATCATCACAGAAGACTCGATGTTTGAGCTGAGCCCAAAGAGATTAATAGAATTCAGCCAGCAGAAAGGACAGGAGGAATTCCAAGCCATGGGAACATCTCCAGCATGCATCCAGGTTAATAAGTGCTTTAAGTATCATTTTGCCGTCTTTACCCATCACTTTGACCACATCATCCATCCATTTATTATTTCATCATTCCACAAATATTTATTTGCAGCAGAAACTCCTCCAGGTACTGCGGATACAGCAGAGAACACGGAGCTCGCATTGTAGCCTGCACCCCCGACCCAGATACATCAGGCCTCTCACCCAACTCTCTACTCCTAAGCTCTGTACCCGGCCGTGCTCATCTTTTCCTTCAGCTGCCCTGTATCCCAAGCCACTTCTTCATGGTACTTCCCTGATCCCAAACGATCCAATTATGCATGGTCTCACCTTGCTTATTTATTTATTTATTTTATTTTATTTTTTTAAATTTATTTTTTAATTTTTTGCCTTATAACAAATTTAATCAGTTATACATATACATATGTTTCCATATCCCCTCCCTTTTGCATCTCCCTCCCACCCTCCCTATCCCACCCCTCCAGGCGGTCACAAAGCACCAAGCTGATCTCCCTGTGCTATGCGGCTGCTTCCCACTAGCTATCTACCTTATGTTTGGTAGTGTATATATGTCCATGCCGCTCTTTCACTTTGTCACAGCTTACCCTTCCCCCTCCCCATATCCTCAAGTCCATTCTCTAGTAGGTCTGTGTCTTTATTCCTGTCTTATCACCTTGCTTATTTAACTGTTTGATTTTTTTTTAAATCACCCATTGTTTCTCCTAATGCTCAAATCTCCCTCATTTGACAGTCCTGCTGTTTTCTCTTTAAAACCATAAACACCTCAAGATTACTGATCACGTTGGACTTGGTGTGTATGGGACTAAATAAGGCATTAGTGCTGGAAATACACATTCAATTGGATGAAATAATAGATGTCTTCTTTCTGAAGACTTTCAAAATATAAAGAATCTCTAGAACGAGTCTCAAAAGCAGTAGAGGAAAGGCGTGCTGTCTTTGGAATCATCTAAACTTGGGTTTGAGTTCCTACTGTACAATTGACTCATCATGTGGTCTGGAGCGATTACTTACCCTTTGTGAGCCTCGTCTGTCATCATTTGATAACTGAGGGTATTGGGATCCAGCTTGCAGAGCTGCTATAATAGCAATGTTATGTGTGTCCAGTTCCTGGCACATAGTAGGTGATCAATAACTAGTAGCTCTTTGCAGATGACACTCAAATCTGTAAGAAGCTCTGGAAGAAAAAGATCAGGTAGGAGAGGAGAAGAAAATTCCAGGCTGGTGGAATGAAATTTATCTAGAAGTTGCAGTTACCTCTACTGTACCTACCGTTCATTCTTCTGAACAGTGAGCAGGTTGCTAGCCCAGGGAAGCCCGGCTGCCCTCTGCGTAGGTTCTGCCTGTGCTGACTCACGTGGGGGGCTCACACCTTTAGGAGCAGAGCCCTCGATATGGAGAACTTCAAAACTGAAGTGAACATCGCCCCCGGAGCAAAGGTGCAGTTTGAACTTCATTACCAGGAAGTGAAGTGGAGGAAGCTGGGGTCCTACGAGCACAGGCTCCACCTGCAGCCAGGACGACTGGCCAAGCACCTGGAGGTGAGCCCATCCTCCTACGGCTCTGTCCCTCATCTGTGCTTTCTGCCTGTCCCCACTCTTTGTGGTGTTCCATGCCACTCGACACTGCAGGTCAGGGTGGCGTGTAGAAAGGATTCTGGGTTTGGAGTCAACCTGGCCACTTCCTTGCGGATTTCAATGCCAGCTCATCTCCTTATTAGCTGTGTCAGTTTCCTGTGGCCTGCAGTAACAAATGACCACACACTGGGTGGCTGAGAACAACAGAAATGTCTTCTCACACAGTTCTAGAGGACGGAAGTCTGAAATCAACGTGTTGGCAGGGCTACGCGCCTCAAGGCTGCCAGGGAGAGTCTGTCCTTGCTTCTCCTGGTATCTGGAAGCTGCTGGCATTCCTTGGCTTGTGGCCACATCACTCTAATCTCTGCCCCCCCGGTCACATCACCAGGGTGTGACCTCTTCTGAGTGTCTTCTGAGTGTCTCGAGTCTCCCTCTGCCTTGCTCTTGTAAGAACACTTGTCGTTGGCTTTAGGGCCCATTGGGCAGTACAGGATGATCTCATCTCAAGATCCTTTATTGCTTCTGCAAAGGCCCTTTTTCCAAATCAAGTAGTAGTCACAGCTTCCAGGGATTTGATGCAGACATGTCTTTGGAGGGGCTCCATTTAACCCACTACACTGACCTTCCAACATGGGACAAGTTATCCTGAGCCTCAATTTTCTCACCTGTGAAAAGGGTACTACAACATTCTTAGATGCCTTGGTTACAAGTGAGATGAGCTTATGGAAGTAGGTGGCAAATAATAGGAGGTCAGTGAAGGTTGAGGTAGTCGTCTTCAACTGCTTCACGTTCCCCACATTGCACCCCAACTCTCTTCACCTCGAGAGCAATGCCTGTGGCAGGGCATTGGCTACCAATTTGAACTCACCTCTGCTGTAATCTTCACCTCTTGCCTTGAGAACTGAGCTGCTCTTTTCTTGGCTCGAATCTTACTGACATCACATGAACACTCATGTAAGAGGCAGAGCAGAACTGGAAGAAACCCAGGGAAGTGCACAGTTCAACCTGCTCTCCATTTGACACATAGGAAGGTGAAGCAGACAGGTTGTAATTTGCCCATTGATGTAGAAGATTCAAGGGGATGAATGAATAGATCATGGTAAAATTCTCATTCCATTCTTATTTCTAAATAAGAATAGAATGGGGATTTCCCTGGTGGTCCAACGGTTAAGACTCTGCGCTCCCAATGCAGGGGGCCCAGGTTCGATCCCTGGTCAGGAAACTAGATCCCACATGCCGCAACTAAAAGATCCTGCATGCTGCAACTAAGACCTGGTGCAGCCAAAGAAATAAATATTTTTTAAAATAAATAAGAATGGAATGGAATAGAGTAGACGAAGGGGAATTAAATCCCAGAGAAATGAAGCAATAGAAGGGGAATACTGGGTTGCCCAAAAGGTCTTCAGCCTACATGGTGAGATGCATTGTGTCACACAGAATTAAAAGAACTTGCAGAAGTGATGGTGGAGCCATGCTGGGTCATCTTTGGGAAATCCTGAAGATGAGAAGAACAGCAGAGGACTTAGTAAGTGTACTTCTTGCTCCATCTTGAAAGATATTTTAATGCTTTGAGTAATTTCTTTCCCACCTCTAGGTAGATGTGTGGATTATTGAACCTCAGGGAATGAGATTTCTTCATGTTCTGGACACATTTGATGGGCATTTTGATGGAGTTCCCGTCGTATCTAAAGGACAGCAGAAGGTACCACAAGCATTGATGTTACAGAGTCTAAGTGGCCACTGGCTCCTGGGTTCTGCTCTCCTCCTCTGCTCTGGGGGATAGAAAATCCATCAGGTGCTGACCTGAGGGAACTATATGAAGGAACAGTGATCCCTGAGCAAAGTCTAGGGTCTCCCCCAGGATATACACGATAATATTACCAATTGTTTCATTGCATTTTGACCAGAGTCTGTCCCTTTTGGAGGTCCTGTCCCATTTCCCCCAGGTAATTTCACTTGACCAGTAGCTAAAAGACAGTTTTCACAGGGACTTGAAAACCACTGGTCCAGTGGTTAAGACTCTGTGCTTCCACTGCAGGGAGCACAGGTTCGATCCCTGGTTGGGGAACTAAGATCCTGCATGCCGCGTGGTGCAGCCAAAAAAAGACAGTTTTCACATAATACAGAGTGGATTTTCATTAATCACAGCAAGAAATACTCAGCCTAATTCTCTCTGCCTTAATGGCCAATAGTGACCACGGTTGGAGGGACCGAAGTCCTCTAAGAACCTTCCACCAGCTCTTTCTAGAGCTGGAAGCTGTTTCTTCCATGGGGGGAAAGGCAGGAATTCTTTGAATCTCTTATAAAGGACTGAAACCAGGCCAACAGCACCGCAGGCTGTTAGATGCCCCCTCACATGCTTTGGCACCATCCCTTCCATCAACAACAAGACCACCAATGCTGCCCGGATGCAGAATGGCCCTAGACCTCCACCTGTGTGCACGAGAAGGTGCCGCTGTCAACTCCTCACCTGGAGAGGGAGGGGGGCCGAGACCGGGCTGTGACGCTACTGTCCTTTCCAGGCACACGTCACCTTCAAGCCCACGGTAGCACAACAAAGAAAATGCTCCAACTGCTCTGAGACTGCGGTAGATGGTGAGCTCGTGGTGGTGTATGATGTGAACAGAGAGGAGAAAGTCGGTGAGCTTCGGGTGAGTGAAAACAGACTCTGGGAGAATGGCCCCGCCAAAGCCAAAGAACTGGTTTTTGTTGAATAACACCCCCCTTCCCCCCCACCCCCGAATAGATCTCGCCGGCCTCTGGGTAGTTCCCAGCTGCCCAGGCGAGTGTCAAGGCTGCAGACAAGGGACTAAAAGCATATTTCTCTAAGTGTCACTGAGCATTTTATGTCAAGATAACTGAATAAAGGCCATTGGGTCTCATGCCTTTGTCCCAGGAAGGTATGTCTAGGCCTCAAATGAAGAACCATAGGAAATCACAAAACGGGAATTTTCGATAACCTTCCAAGGCCCTTTGCAATGAGATGATCAAAGAAAGCGCAGAGATTACATTCCTTGTGAGATTTCTTGAGCATTTCCCTTTCCTCTTTTGTCACGTCTTAGATGTGTGTGCATATTTCCCTGTGCTAAAGTAATGAGGCCTTAGTAGCCAAGAGCCTGTGCTTCTCTCCAGGGATGGGGGGGTGTTGGGAAGTGTCCACAGCTACACACCTGACAGCTGGACACTGTAATGTCCTGGGGGAAGCAACCAAAGGGCAGTGGAAAGAGAATGAGGTGAGCCAGTCTTTAGCACCTACAAGAGAAGACGGGGGGTGGGGATCAGGAATCCAGCCCCTCCCATTAACTTCTAGGACAACCCAGACTCCCTGGGGTGCACATCAAGGTCCTTCATGGTTTGCCCGGTGGGTTCTCTGCCCTAACTCCTTGAATCCATCGTGCTGAACCACTTATAGAGCCCTAAGTGTGCCAAGGGCCGCACTGTCTGGAAGTCTTTTCCCCGGCCTGGCCCCCACCCCCCAGCTCAGTCCAACCCCGACACAGGCAGCCTAACTGCAAACTCACGAACCCACGTTCAAGTCCAGCGTAGATGCCCTTCCCCTGGGGAAGACGCCTCTGTCTGACTTAGATGCACCGCCACTGGGGGTGTTCTTGGAGCCTTTTATTTTTCCTGATCACGGACTTAACACACTGTGCTGCAAATTGCCTCTTTATTTGTCTGGGTCCTTCATTGCCCGCGAGCCTCAGGAGAGCAGGGACTCTTCCTGATTCACCGTCGGTGAGCAGTGTTCCTGGGACAGAGGCTCTCGATGAAGACTGGGTGGGGTGGAAGGAGTGGAGGGAAATAGCCTGGGAGGTGAACTGCTGAGAAGGCTCAGACCTTTGCAGGGAAGGACAGAGTGGGAGCAGGAAGGAGCAAGGAGAAGCAGGGGGACACCAAGTGTCTGTTCTCTCCTGTCCCCTGTGACCACCCCTCTCCTCTCTCAGTCCCCAGACCCTCGTCTTCCTACATTCCAAACATTGCTAATGGTTTGGCTCACAAATGTGTTCTGGTTTCCAGGTATTTAATGGATATTTTGTCCACTTCTTTGCTCCTGAGAACATGGACCCAATTCCCAAAAACATCCTCTTTGTCATCGACGTTAGTGGCTCAATGTGGGGAATAAAAATGAAACAGGTAAGTACCCCAGGTGGGCAGTGGTACCTGGGGCTCCCTACGTTTTCTGATCCTCTCCTGATGATGCAATTTTTCGAGGCCCCTTCCCACAGGGCTTGTCTCAGCTCAGGCTGCTAACAAAGTCACACAGACTGGGTGGCTTCTGAACAGCAGAAATTTATTCAAAACTCACCTTTTTGAAAACTTTAATCTCAGTATAACCTCTTCTCACTCTGCTCACCCTTCTGCTTCATATTCTTTTGGTTCTTCTGCATATAACACTTTAACACCTCACCATTGTTCATGAATAACTTTGACATCACTATATGCATATATTTTCTAATTATGCTGTAATTCCTTGAGGGTGGCCATCCTGTCCCACATCTTCCAGTTCAGAGTTCAACATAGGCTTACTCAGTGTTAATAGTATAGATGCAATTCTAAACAAACAAGGAAATTTCCTATTTTATTCACCAATCTATCCATTCAACCAATTCGAACCACCAACTAACCATTCATTCATTCAACAACCATTTCTGACCACCCAAGTGTTCACTACTGTTCTAAGGATCCAAAAGACGGAAAAGACATGGCCCTGCCCACTGTGCTTCTACCCCGGTCCCCGGGTCTCAACAGTGGTGTTTTTTTTTTTGTTTTTTTTTTTTTTTTTTTTGCGGTATGCGGGCCTCTCGCTGTTGTGGCCTCTCCCGTTGCGGGGCACAGGCTCCAGACGCGCAGGCTCAGCGGCCATGGCTCACGGGCCCAGCTGCTCCGCGGCATGTGGGATCTTCCCAGGCCGGGGCACGAACCCGTGTCCCCTGCATCCGCAGGCGGACTCTCAACCACTGCGCCACCAGGGAAGCCCAACAGTGGTGTTTTTGACAGTTTGGGCTGGCTGATCCTTTGTTGTGGGGACCACGCTATATGTTGTAGGATGTTTAGCAGCATCCCTGGCCTCTATCCACTAGATACCAGTGGCACCCACCCTCCCAGTCCTGACAATCAAAAATGTCTTAAGACATTGTCAAATATCCCCTGGGGAGAAAAGTACCCTCAGTTGAGAACCACTGCTCTAATACAAGAGTTTTTTCACCCCTCCCTCCCTCCCTCCCTCCCTCCCTTCCTTCCTTCCCTCATTTAACAAGTATTTATTAAGCACCCACTGTGTGTCAGGCACTTAGTTCATCACCGAAGTCTGAGATGACTATTACACACCCAAGTGAACGTGTTAAGCAGGCTGTTGGCTCTACAGCTCTGCTGCTCAGAGGCAAGATATTGAGATAGACACTTAGGAGCCACCAGTGTGTAGAAGTTATTCACAGCCATGAGACCAGTTGGGAACATCAAGGAGTAAGTGTAGATAAGAGAAGCAAACCGAGTCAAACTTATACTATTCCAATAATTAGAATAATCTGGGGAGAAGACGAGGAACCCGCAAAGAAGACTAAGAAAAAGTAGCCAATGAAAGAAGAAGAAAACCAAGAGTGTCCAAGGCTCTGGAAGAAGACGAGGAAGTTATATTAGGAGAGAGATGTGACCAGTTGGTCCAAATGCTGCTCAGATTGAGTCTGGTAAGATGAGAATAGTCCACCGGCTTTCACAACAACCTTGACGAGCGACGTTTCCGTGGAGGGATGATGGTGAAAGCCTGAATGGAATGTGTTTCAGAAAGAATAGGAAAAGAAGATTTGGAGACAGTATGTGTAGACAGTTCTTTCAAGGCATTTTATTGCAAAGGGAGGCTGAGAAATGGGGCAAGTGGGTACATTATGAGGTTTTTTAAGGAATGAGAAATGATAGCATGTTACTCTGTTATGGAAATGTACCAACAGAGGGAAATTCAAGATGCAGGAGAGGCAAAGGGCAGTTGCTAGAGCCGTGTCCTTCAGTAGACGAGAGAGAATGCAGTCTAGGTCACATGTGGATGGATTTGCATTAGGCGGAAATACAACTACTGGTTCTTCTACATTACCAGGCGGGAAGGAAAAGTTTATGGGTACAAGTACTGGCAGGTGGGATTTTATGGTGGTGGGAGTTGTGGAAGTTTTCTTCTGATTGCTTCCATTTCTCAGTGAAGTAGGAATCCAGGTCATCAGCTGAGACAGGAGAGGGGGGTGCTGGTGGTTTGAAGGGGAAGGAGATGGGAAACAATAATTACGTGGTAGTGGATGAGAAGGCTGAGTAGATGCACTTGAGAAATACGTTTGATTTTCAGACACCACAAAGGGAACCCCTGAGGCTCATAATCCTCAAGTTAAAGTCAAGCTAGTGAGACTGGTCATGCATGACAAAATAAGACAGTAAAAGTGTAAGTATCAAAATACAGACAATACATGTTCAGAATACAGGAGAGGTAGATCTGTGTTGACTCAAGTGGATTTATATGGTTTTCTGGAAAAATTATAGCTTGAGCCACTACTTGAAAGATGACTAGGATGAATTATTGGTCTTCCTCATTTCATCTTAGGCTTAGAGCTTATGTATTAAGACCCTTCTCTATTCTCTCTCAAAACAGACAGTGGAAGCGATGAAGACCATATTGGATGATCTACGCGCTGAAGACCATTTCTCCATGGTTGATTTCAACCACAATGTTCGAACCTGGAGAAACGATTTAGTCTCCGCTACTAGAACACAGATTGCAGATGCCAAGAATTACATTCACAGAATCCAGCCCAGTGGAGGTAAGTAGGTTTAGCCCACAGCCCAGTGAGAAACTTCCATAGGATTCAAATCTTGGTTCACTTAAGAAATATGATTCCCTACCCCAGTGGTCTTTGCCCAGTCTGCACTGCTCTGCTTTAAATAATACATTTATTATTAAACAATGAATACTATGGTCGTGGTGAAAGCATAATCCATACCCCATCCCACACACGTTTTTAACCATTCCATCCTCAGAAAAGGGTGTCAGGAAGTGATACTAGCCTTCTTATGACACGCATAGCAAGAGAAAGACAAATACCATATAATATCACTAAGATATGACACAAATGAACTTATCTATGAAACAGACTCACAGACATAGAGAACAGGCTTGTGCTTACCAAGGGCGACAGGGACGTGGGGAAGGGATGGACTAGGAGTTTGGGATGAGCAGATGCAAACTAGTATATACAGGATGGATAATCAACAAGGGCCTACCATATAGCACAGGGAACTATATTCAATATCCTGAGATAAACCATCATGGAAAAGAATATGAAAAAGGAATATATATATATATGTGTATATGTGTAATATATATATGTATAACTGAATCACTTTGCTGTAAAGCAGAAATTAACACAACATTGTAAATCAACTGAACTTCAATTAAAAAAAAAGAAAAAAATCACATATCATAACACATAATTGTTTACAGAACAGTGTCCAAGTATGTCAGCAAGGCTAAATTAGGTAACTTCAGTTTAGTGGTTAACAAAATGACTGGTGCTTTGAAAGGGTTAATTCATCTCTAAGGGAACCATTGACTACAAAGTGAATATTTTATTCCACTGGGGAATCTGGACCAGCCTGGTCAAAATTTAGAAAGCAATCAAATGATGTGGGTACTGAATAAACTATACATAAGTCATCACCAAACAGATGAACCTGAACCCAAGACATGATATTTTCTGTGGAAAGTAAGAGTATGTAACAGAACAGCACATTCTACGGCTTTCACAGGGACGAATATCAACGAAGCACTGCTGCGGGCCATCTTTATTTTGAATGAAGCCAATAACTTGGGACTGTTGGACCCCAACGCGGTCTCGCTGATCATTTTGGTGTCTGATGGTGATCCGACAGTAGGCGAGTATCATTTACATTTTTAGTGATAAATATTTTTACTCTTGTTGCTTGGGAACGTGATTTGCTCAAAATGGGAACTCAAATGGCATTTGCCTGAGTGTCTAAACCATTTTAAAGCCATGCTTCCTAAAAGAAGGATTCTTTTGACCCTGAAGCATTCACTCCACTTAAAGCAGTCCCCAGACGTTTTGGGGGAGGACGCTCTTGAATGCCTCAGTTTCACCTCCACAATGTGGGGAAACTTGCATTTGAATTTGAGTCACATACTCTGAGGATTGCTGATACATACTAGTGCAGTGTGTTTATTTCCTCAACGTAAGGTGTGCGAGGTGGTGTGTGATGAGGATGTATCCTCTGAGTCTGCAGTCACCTGTTCTCCCACTGTTCTCCAAATTTCTCCCATGTACTCACTGCACCTGGACAGGTTACTTCTCTCTGATGCATCCTGTGTGTTTTCTTATCCACACAATGGCTTGCCATCTCCCTGCTTCTATTACATATACTGTTATTTTCATTTGCTTCATTTGCATCTTTACACGGACAAGCATCAGTGAGAGTGAATGCTAGATTGCGCTGCAGTCCGTCTTGTAGACAAGGATGTACCTAACTGTGCCTGACACAGCTCAGTGGAAGGAGAACCAGTGATGCAATCCTGACAAGGTACCAGAGTTCTAGAAAGAGGGAGAGCGAGGCAGAATGGCAGTTGTTGTGTATTTGTCGTAGATTCAGTGCTTGGGTCAGATGACTTTTAAAATTCAATTTTAGAATAAAATCTTAAGGAAATAAGCTTAAAAAATTGTCAGCTTCTTACACCTGACCCTCAACCATCCAGTTCCTGTCCCAGGAGACAGTCACTGATTACCAGTTTCTTGTGTGTCTTTCCAGAGATATTCTATGTGTATCTGTATACTGTACGTACATATACACACAAATATATGAAAATATAGACACACACATACATACATGTATACAGATGCATCCTGCATACACTGACCTTCACCTTGTTTTTCTCCCCTTTAAAAATGTGCCTTTAAGATCATTCAATATAAACACATAAAGAGTTGCCATGTTCTTTTTTATAACTGCATAGTATTTCAGTTTGAATATACCATAATTTAACCCATCTCCTTTATTGGTGTACATTTAAGTTGTTTCTAATGTGTTGCTATTCCCAATAATGTTGCTATATACCACTGCCCGTCCTTCATTTCAACATGTATGAGGGCATCTCTAGGGAAAATTCCTAGAAGTTGAGTGACTGAGTCAAAGCATAGGTGCATTTTGAATTGGGACAAATTTTGCTAAAGTGCCCTCCATGCGTTTTCCCAAATCTTGATAGCATTGGCTTCTCACTCCTTTCCTTCCTGTCATCATCTTTAGGGGAATTGAAATTGTCAAAAATTCAGAAAAACGTGAAGCAGAACATACGAGAAAACATCTCCTTGTTCAGTTTGGGGATAGGGTTTGATGTTGACTATGATTTTTTGAAGAGACTCTCCAACGAAAACCGTGGGATTGCGCAAAGGATTTATGGAAACCAGGACACTTCTGCCCAGCTCAAGGTAACTTATTTTTCTGTTCTTTTTTTTTTCTTCACTTGAAATCATTCAACTAGCAATATCTGATGCCTAAAAGAAGATAGCTGAATTTAAGTAAAAATTGTCATTATGTCAGCTATATTAGGTCACAAGAATCGGGGAAGTGTTCTATTCCTTTCTCATGCACCCCACCCCCACTTGTACACCTGCAGTAACAGTGAGATGGGAGGCGGTAAGGTGATGGATACCAAGTTCCCTACTCCCTGAACAGGTCTTGGGAGACACCATCACAGCTTCTTGTGTCTCTCCACTCCCGCTAAGCCGTCGGTCCTCCTAATCGTCATGGGCACTGTTCTCCCTTTAAAGTACATTGGCATCTTGGAAATCAACTTTCTATAATGCAACACAAATCAAACTATAGCCTGTACATTTCCTTAAATATAAAGGATATCAATTACTTGTTTATTTTGACTAAATGGACAAGAAAAAATGAAGGAGAAGAAGAATATACTTTACTCCACCCTCTGTCAGTACCAGGTACCATCTATCAATAGCAGGCACCATATTTAAACCTGGGGACAGGTAAGAGACAGGTTCTAATTTGGGGATATCCACCCAGCTGACTTATTATGAGAGTCCATGAGCTTTTCATGCTCGTCATAACAGAAAGAAAATATGCTAGGCTCTTAAGTCAAGAGTAATATTCTTAACAAAGTTTTGATCGTCTCTGTTCAGTTCATTGAATAACTATGAGAATTTTCCATAGCTTTCCACAGAGATCCTGGGAGAATAAATTGAGCGGTCTGCTAAGCACTTGAAGAATCTCAGAGAAAAATGCTTTAGATCTATAAAGTGATATGAAAATAATGATTTCTCTGTTTTTTTTCTATGAACTGTAGAAATTCTACAACCAGGTCTCGACTCCCTTGCTCCGGAATGTTCAGTTCAACTATCCCCAAACGCCAGTAACAGATGTCACTCAAAACAGTTTCCATAACTATTTTGGAGGCTCAGAGATTGTGGTGGCAGGAAAAGTTGACCCTGATAAATTGGAGCAGTTACAGAGTATTATCACTGCAACTTCGGTACTTCTACTTATCTGCTTATTCTAAAAATACGAATTATCCCCTTAGTATACGAGAGACATCTTGTATATTAACAGGCTGATACTCTGACTTCCAAGAATCATGTGGGTATAATACAAGCAAAAAGCAAAAGGGAAGGCCTGAGAATATCTGTGCCATCTTCCCAACTATTGTGTAAATCCTTACCTTTTTCATCCCAAACTCTAGAGGTTGGCACTTACTTCCTCTTGTGTATTCTTTTGGATTATTTTGCATTCCCCTTCAAGTTGTCTGCTACCCTGATTCACTCACAGTAGATTCTTTGGAAAATGTGAATTGATTAACTACAATTCTGCCCCACTGGTGTCTTTCAACTGAACCTTCCATTGTCCAGGCTAATGCAGAGTTAGTCTTGGAAACCCTGGCCGAGGTGGATGGCTTGGAGGATTTTCTATCCAAAGACAAGCATGCAGATCCTGATTTCACCAAGAAATTGTGGGCCTATCTGACCATCAACCAACTTCTGGCTGAACGGTAAGAAGACCGTACACCACAGGGATTTGCAAAAGCAAAAGAGTTGCCTTGGATACTTGACATAATAGACAAAAAAAAAAAAAAAAGAGTTTGGAACGAAAAAAAGCAGCAAATTATTACAGGGTTTGGAGTATTCGTTTCCACTGGTTTCAGGCAGTTTTAACTCAAGCTGGGTTCACTCTTTTTTTTCTTGACATATAACATGCATACAATAAAGCATGTGAAGTGCATTCACTTTAAATGTACAGTTTAATGAATTTTTATGCACATCACCCACGTAATCAGCACCCGATCCAGACACGGAACAGTTCTTCCATTTCTGAAGTCTCCTTCATTCTCCTTTCCACTCAACACCCACCTCCCACCTCGAGTAGAAATCACTATTTTGACATCTGTCACTATCAATTAATTTTGTCTATGATGAAATTTCATATAATGATACAAACTGTATTTTTTGTTTCTGGCTTCTTTCACTCAGTGTGATGCCCGTGAGATTCATCCATCTCATTGCTATGGGTATCAGGAATTCATTTGCATTTACTCCTGAAAATAGATGATTGTCCAAAGAGAAATTTACGATTATGTAATTCTGAGATCACATAAGGAAGGGCTTCCTATAGGTACCTATTTCATCTCTGGCTTCTCAGCTGACTGGTATTTAAATGCTCCAATATAAAAACCATATTTCTAGAGTAATGTATGGTTCTTTGATCACGTGCATCAGAATTACAGGGGGGTGTTTGGATAAGAAAATTACTGTTCCCCAGCCCGCCTCCACCTATTCGATCAGATTCTTAGGAAGAGGGAGCAGGGTGGTGTGACCGGGGCTGGGAAAATGAAATACGGCTGCATAACTGTGCTCAGAGAGAGCATCCTTAATGTCAGCAAGATGATAAAACAGACACAAGATTGTAAGCTGTGGCTTTAAAGTAAGTGAGAACTGTCCCTGCATCTTTACAGAGGCAACTGGATGCATGTAAAGGTATATAGCAAATTGCTGCAGCCATTAAATATTGATTTTTAAAAAACAATCCCTGGGCTTCCCTGGTGGCGCAGTGGTTGAGAGTCCGCCTGCCGATGCAGGGGACACGGGTTCGTGCCCCGGTCCGGGAGGATCCCACATGCTGCAGAGCGGCTGGGCCCGTGAGCCATGGCCGCTGAGCCTGCGCGTCCGGAGCCTGTGCTCCGCAACGGGAGAGGCCACAATGGTGAGAGGCCCACGTACCGCAAAAAAAAAAAAAAAATCCCTGTAAAGTGGATCACTGGTTGCCAGGGAGCAGTGGGTGGAAAGGATGAACAGGCAGAGCACAGGGGATTTTTTAGGGAAGTGAAACTACTCTGTATGACACTATAATGATGGATACCTGTCATTATACATTTGTCCAAACCCATAGCATGTACAACACAAAAGTGAACCCTGGGTGATGATGACGTGTAGATGTAGATGTATCAATTGTAACAGATGTACCACTTCTAGTGGGAGATGTTGATAATGGGGGAGGTTGTCGGGTGGGGAAGGTGCAGGGAGTATACGGAAAAGCTCTACTTTCTGCTCAGTTTTGCTGTGAACCTAGAACTGCTCTCAAAAATAACTTATTTAGACTTGTTTCCAAGGGGTCGGGGGTCGGGGGAGGGGTGGAGTGGGAGGTTGGGGTTGAGCTATTACATCTGCTAAACAACAAGTTCCTACTGTATAGCACAGGGAACTATATTCAGTATCCTGGGATAAACCATAATGGAAAAGAATATGAAAAAGAATGTATATATATATATATGTATAACTGAAGCACTTTGCTGTACAGCAGTAATTAACAGAACACTGTAAATCAACTATACTTCAGTTTAAAAAAATAATAATGTGTTTAAAAATTCCTTAGGACTGCATGGATAGGCAAAATACTAAGCTTCATGAAGCCAGTTAATTCTGTTTTACCTCATGGTCCCCAGGGTCCCAGTTAGACCCAGAAGTGGTGGAGTTAAATCTAGTGATGCTGTCCAATGTCTCTGTTTCTGAGTACAGGAGCCTGGCTCCTACAGCTGCTGTGAAAAGGAAAATTACAAAAACAATCCTGCAGATGTCTCTGGATCACCATATAGTGACCCCCCTCACATCCATGGTGATTGAGAATGACGCCGGGGATGAACGCATGCTGGCAGACTCCCCTCCACAAGACCATTCTTGTTGTTCAGGTGAGTCTGCCTACCTGGTGGAGAAATTTTTCATAAGATGTTACAGAAAAACCCAAACGAACTTTTTGGCCAACCCAATACTTTTTTATAAGCCTAAGTCCTGATAAGCCTTGTTGACATAGATAAAAGTAAACAGGAATGGAACTTGGTTACAGCAGTGGCAGTCACTCATCTGAACTTCTTTGAAGTCATATACAAAACTCATATAGAATCTAGTACTCAAAAAAGTATTTTTAATGGTCTATCAGATGACAGGTCAGGCCCTTCTCCAATCCAGTTGAAAGCAAAGAATTGAAAACTGTCTGACTTACAAATAGATTTGTTTCCTAGACATTGGAGTTATTCCATTTTGGGGCACTAAACCGATTTTCAAATGGACACTTAGTTCCCGGGAGGTTTTTGGTGAGGCAGGCAGGGAAAAGGTGTGCCTTCCATTTCTAAACTAGGAGAAAGGGGTTTTCTTTGGAACAATATATATGGAAGCTAAGAAGCTCAAAATTGCCATAAAAGCTATCCATGATCTCTGTGTCTTGTGGAATGTCCGAAGGTACACCCAAGGGCACGTGTCCCCACATTTAGAAGAGCTTGGTTTACTCATCGTCTTCCTTCCTCCCTTTCTTAGGGGCTGGTCCTGTTATAACAATCTTGAGAATGACCAGCATTCACAGGAGGGGTCGTTTTCTGCATCTTTAATTCTGTCCAAGTGAGATGCCAACTTTATGACAGTGGTCCAGGCTTCAAGAAACTCTTACTTCTGACTTCCAGTTACAATAGCCTGGAGCCTCACAGCTAAATTTATGCAGGGAGAAACTCACGCTAGATTACCTGGCATTTATAGGTGATTTTATATCCCCCGGATAAAATGCCTAGGTGAACTGGCATTTTTTTCTCAGAGACAAGGAGCTGACTGCATATCAGAAAGCCAAATGAATTTTTTGCAACCAGTAGGGGATATTGGTTGGTTGGGAAACTAAATCGTTCAGATTGATTGTTTTGTTTTGTTTTCTTTTTTTATTGAAGTATAGTTGATTTACAATATGGTGTTAGTTTCAGGTGTATGGCAAAATGATTCCATTTTATATATATATATGTATTTTCAGATTATTTTCCATTATAGGTTATTACAAGATATTGAATATCGTGTTATACAGTAAATCCTTGTTGCTTTCTGATTGTCGTTTGGTGAGTAGATAGGAATAGATCCGAGAAGATGCCGTCCAGAGTCTGGCTGGACCTCATCTCCCCAGTTTATGGTGAAGGCACAAGGTCCTTCCGCAACCTCCGAGGGCTGGTTCCTCCTACTACAGACCCTAGCACGGGACCCAGACTCTGCAGAGAAGCCTACAGCAGGCCCTCACAGCATGATGACAGAAGGAGCTGGAAGATAGAGAACTCAGGAATAAAAATAATGGGAGAAAACCTTAGCTGAGAACCTCTGGGGTCTGTCTGCATAAAACAGATTCTTGATATTGTAAGCAATGTCCATGGAAAAGTAAACCTGGAAACTAATGGATACAGTTTTTTCTATGCAGGTGCCCTGTATTATGGCAACAGAGTTGCTCCAAATTCACTCCCACCTTGGGTGAACCCTTCACCAACACCAATGGTCCCAATGCCCGCGGTTGGCGCTCCAGTGCTTGAGACAACCCCTCCTCCACACGTGATGAGAGGTAAGGGAACTTCCACAATGCTTCCACATCCCAGATCTCAATTGGACCATAATGCCGTGGAGCATTTGTATACGTTTAAAAAATCCTGGTAAAACTGAGAGCCTTTTATAGGCATCGACGCCTTCCATGGAAAGAAGATGGCCCCATGTATTAGTCAGCTTGGGCCACCAAAACAAAATACCATAGACTGGGTGGTTTAAGCAACAGAAGTTTATTTCTCCCAGTTCTGGAGGCTGGGAAGTCCAAGATCAAGGTGCCAGCAAGGTACATTTCATTTTCTTTGTTTGTAGGCAGCACCTGTCTTCCTGTGTGTTCACGTGGCCCCTTTGTGTATGCACTGGAGAGAGAGATAGAGGGCAGGCTGTCCAGCGTCTCTTTTATAAGGGCACAAATCCCATCATAAGGGTCCCACCCTCATGACCTTGTCTAACCTTCATCAGCTCCCAAGCCCCCACCTCTAAACACCATCATGTTGGTGGTTACAGCTTCAACGTATGAATTTGGGGGGGACAACGCATTTCATAGCACCCCATTTCCACTGTACGAGGCAAACCCTCTGGGATGGAAGAGATGCACCTCTCGTGTGGGGAGGGCCAATGGGTATCAATGGAAAGGACATCTTCTTTGGAGATTGTTCATGACACTCATTTGAACTTAAGTAACTTAACATTTCTGCACTTCACTTCCTTCATTTTGAAAACAGGCATCATGATACTTGTGTAGCTGTAAGTATCATGATGTAAGCTACTTACATAGCTGTGGATTAAATGTGTAACCATCTGTAAAGAGCTGGCATGTTATAGTCACTCAATAAATAGGTGTTTTGTTTGTTTTTGGCCACACTGTGCAGCATGTGGGATCTTAGTTCCCCCGACCAGGGATCAAACCTGTGCCCCCTCCAGTGAAATCGCGGAGTCTTAACCACTGGGCCACCAGGAAACTCCCTAAATAGGTGTTATTATCAATTTTATAATCAAAAATACTTGAATGTTGTTTCCTATATAACTGCATTATCATACATTATTTTGTGGAGTTGTTTGTTAATTTGCTTACTTGATTTTAATCAACAACATATTTGAAAATCCTAGTTTTGCTCAGCATTTAAAAATCTTTCTACCAGTGGTTTCAGTGGCAGGCATGGGTAGCAGATGCAATCGTGTGAAAGCCAAGAAAACAAATTTCCTCGCGAGGGTCCTGACAGCTGCAGCTGGCTTCCTTGTGCAGATTCTTTCTTTGCCTTCTGGTTGTCAACCTCTGCAGGGTCTTATTTCTCAACCAGAGAAGAGCTGCCTGGGGGAAATAGGAAACTATCTTCTCTCCTGTTCCTGGTCTGCACTATGCCTTTCAGTGAAAGGGATTTCCACTGCCTACACATTGGCTGGTCCCGTGTAGAAAGCTTGTGCCCCTTTTCTGCCTTTTACTTAGGAGTAAATTTCAACATTCAAAGAAGGAGCACATCCCTCTCCCTCTTGGAAGGTCCAAAGTACCAGCTTAACTCAGGTGGTTTGCAGTTTAAATATCAGAGTAGCTTCTGGTGTAGCTTCTTAGAAATGTGCTGCTTTTCTAGACTGCTTGGAATGTAAGACTCTTCTATCCAGAAATCCTCAGAACTGATTTCTCAGCCCTGTACATCTACCACTCACCTGACATCGAATTATAACAGAGAGAACACAGCAAGGACTTTGAATGGATATTTATGATATATTTAAATATCTTTAATACATATCTTGACAGAGATATTTTAAAACATCCCACCTCTACGACTTAGCTCTGAAATTGTTATTTGTGGGCCCAAAGTGATCTTCTTCTTCATGCTTTCATTGGTGGTGATGCTTCAGACAGAGGTCCCTCCACTCCCCTCCCACATCACCTCCAACTATGGAGCTTTGGTGAAGGGCTCTGCATGTGACTCTCAGAAGTGACGGCCCTGTAAAGTGGCACATGAGGAGGGAATCTATGTGTCCAAGGTTGCTGTGCTTGCACAACAGCCATTTTTACTGTGTTTCCAACGAGTGGCTTCTGAGAGCAAGACCTGATTGCAGTGACAAGTTCATGAGTCACTTAAACTGCTGCTTTGCAAAATAAAACTTTCACAGAAACACGTAGAGCCCGAGCCAATTTATTTTGAAGTGTGCTTCTCAGTAAGAATGCAGTGCTTGCTCCGAGTTACGTCTCTGCTGTATGAGGCAACCAAAAGGACAAGGTCTTGAGAGTCAGACAGTTCTGGGGTCAAACTCTGCCCCCATGACCTTGGCCTGGACACTGAAACATCTATAGGTCTCAGCCCACCTTCAAAATGGGGATGATAATAACCTGCAAGGTGGTTCTAAAGTAGGTTCCTGGTTCCTAGGAGAAGCTCAGTAAACACTGGCTAGTCTTACACCCATTAACCCCAGGTCCTCACTCTGCCTCCAACCTGATGAGAATGGAAGGCTGCACAGACTAACTTCAGTATGATCTTTTGTTTCTGGTAGATGTCTGTCAACTCATTATGGCAGTACTGATTCGCTGCTGCTCACCGAAAGGTCTGATGGATGGGATTTAGGTTCATCAAAATGGCAAAACCCATCATTTTTTTTTTTGCTGTACGCGGGCCTCTCACTGTTGTGGCCTCTCCCGTTGTGGAGCACAGGCTCCGGAAGCGCAGGCTCAGCGGCCATGGCTCATGGGCCCAGCCGCTCCGCGGCATGTGGGATCTTTCCAGACCGGGGCACGAACCCGTGTCCCCTGCATTGGCAGGTGGACTCTCAACCACTGCGCCACCAGGGAAGCCCCATCATTATCTTTAATGAAAGCAATTTCCTTCAAGCCAAGTTATCTCAAAACACCCTATTTGTGTAGAGGAAAGAAGAGGCTATCATAATAAGATGATTTTTTTGATTAAAGAAACAAAGAGCTGGGAACCTTTGTTGCGTGTTTTAATGATGCCCTCTCATGCCCAGCTCCTACACAAAATCAATTAACCAAGGATTGATTGACTACAGAGCATGAGCTTGGTGGTGTAAGGGGTGCAAAGAAGTACAAGATTTTCTTCCAGTTCTGGATGAGTTTATCCTCCATTTTGAGTTCCCAAACACACACTTGAAGGAGCATATCAGGATGGTTGGGAGAATGGGCATGTAATCAGACGGCATGGCTTTGCATCATAACTCTGCCACTTATTAACTCCGTGATGTGACCTCGGGCAGGTCACCTGTCCTCTGCAGGACTGCGGTGAGAATTAGTTAATATTTGCAAAGAGCTTTTTGATAGCATCTAGAAAACAGCAACCTCTCAGATATTTGTTAAAGCACAGTAAGGAACAACTTATTCATGATGGGTGTAGGGACCACTGCATTGGGGTATTGCAGTGCAGGAGGGAGATTAGACTCAACTCTGAACACACCATGGGAAAGTGGGAATTTACAGACAAAAACCAGGCTGAGGTCAGTAAATGGAATATTACTAAGAGGAAACATCAGTGGAAAGGGGGGGTTCTGGTTAAACTAACCTAACAGGATTCTTGCTGAAGGCAGGCCAGGTAATCAGACCTCACTTGAGGACGGTGGCGGGAGGAGGAACCTGAATAGATATCAAGGGTGATCAGATTTGGAGGGTGGGGGATTCTAGCTAAACCTACTTAGTAGGATTTTTGCTAAAATTAGACAATGCAGAGAGGAACATGGATGTCCAAAAGTTGAGGTCAAACTTGAAGAGTTCAGGGAAGCCTGAGTAGAGTTAGTCCCAGGAGAGAGTCTCTGTCACTCCTTCATTAAATAGTTTCTCTCTTGAAGGTAAAGACCATGACTTATTAATAGCTACACCAAGCATTGCATAATTCAGAGTTTTGCACATGGTTTGGTTTTTTTTCTTACCAAATATTTGTTGAATGGGTAAACAAACAAACAAAAAAGATCGGCCAGAATAATGGTGTCTAGTAACAAAGGAGTACTTTCTTGGGAATAGCTTGATCCTTCATTGCTCTTGGAATTGATCAATATTAGTCTGTAGGCCAAAAGGTAATATTATGTCTTTTTTATTTTTATGCACTGTGTATGACTACTTAAAAATACAGGTATTTTACCTATCTATACACACAGTCACTGTATATACACATATGTAGTACATTTGTAGTATATATTATATATATAGTGTGTATGCTTGTGTTTCTTATTCCTTATGTCTTATTCATTTTTTTCTTCTCTAGCCTAGAATATATGTGATAGCTACAAAACGAGTATACACTATATTTGTAAGATAACCTAGAACTCTGATGGCAGCTCCATGAGGAAGGGACAGCACTTGGACCACTGGGTCCCTGGTGCCTAGAACAGTACCTAGCATATAGTAGGAGCACAATAAACATTTGTGGTTGTGAAATTAAAGATGTTCAGGAATAAAATACTGTTCAAATTAATCTTCCTTTCTATGATTTTGTTTTCATTTTCTTTGTATATTTTCCAGTTGAAAATGACCCACACTTCGTCATCTACCTACCAAAAAGCCAAAAGAATATTTGTTTCAATATTGACTCAGAACCTGGAAAAATCCTCAACCTTGTTTCTGATCCAGAATTAGGTAAAATAAAAAGATATTATATTAGAATTAGACTACTAGATCATGGTCATTCGTCACTGTCACTACCTGGGATTTCTTTCTTTCCTGCCTTAATAAAATCTTATATATATATTTCAAACTAGTCTTTTCAAACTCTGATAGTGAGAAATGAATTATAAATATATTCCTAACTATTTGAACTATTATAGATAAAATACTCTGAGTATGAACTAGCAGAACTTGTGATATGATTCATTTAAACCATAATAAAGTAGTTATAAAATGAGAATTACAGAGGAAAAAAATGCTATGTAAATCCTGAAGCTAAATAAAATAATTTTCCCATACTGTCAAGTTTTATAAATTTGAATTATGGTGCCCACATGTGCAAAAAAAAGAAAAAAGAAAGAAAGAAAAAGAGCGCACAAGAGAGAAAAAAACATTTTTTTTCCTTGCAGGGATTTTGGTCAATGGACAGCTCATCGGTGCCAAGAAGCCCAAGAATGAAAAACTAAGCACCTATTTTGGGAAACTGGGATTTTATTTCCAGCGTGAGGACATGAAAATAGAAATCAGCACCGAGACCATCTCCCTGAGCGGGGGCTCTCGAACATCCGTCTTGTCCTGGTCCGACACGGCCCACGTCCTTAACCAGAGGCAAGTACAGTTACATCTGAATTAGGGCGTATCCTTGACACGTGACTACATCAACAAATCCAGACGTGCGTGACACAAACATAAAACTCAAAATCATCATTTAAATGGGAAGAAGTCAAGGTTCAGAAAAAATTTTGTTACTTCCTGCCCTGCTCCCGGCAGTAGAGTCTATGTGTTTTGGTCACGGTGTGTCTCAGTGCTAGCCTGGCGCCTGGCATACAGTAGGTACTCAATAAGTACATGTTGGATGTGTGAATGAATCCATCAACTGAAACCCAGCCCAGTGTGTCAGAGTGCTCAGAAACACTATGATTTTGTCCTATGAGTAATATCTTCCCATTAGTATCTGTTCATTGTTGATACGGAAATGTATACATTGACAGAATTTCAGCGCTGGGAGATAAATCAACGTTCTGTGGCCAAAATGTTGTAAAGCTCTTAGAAAACTGGCGGGATTGTACAGAGCAGAGTGAAGTCATATTAGGGGTGGGAGAGGAATGACATTCTGAAACGAGTCTGTTCTGGAATCATTAATTCCTTTTTGACTTCCCACCAGGGTGCTTGTCTCGGTGAAGAAAGAGAAAACTGTGACTATCGCCCTGGATAAAGAGATGTCCTTCTCTGTTTTACTTCATCGCGTTTGGAAGAAGCATCCCATCAATGTCGACTTTTTGGGGATCTACATCCCCCCCACAAACAAGTTTTCTCTTAATGTACACGGGTTGATAGGTAAAGTGTCCGTGGACCATCTGGCAGGTGTGGGACTGACCACCCTAGGTCTTGAGCAACTTTGGCTCAAGGTTAGAACATTTGGTTAGAATGTGGGAAAGTGACAGGCATGGACTCAAGGGTTCAGGGAGGACCCACACTCTGTGCCCTGGTCTTAATTTATGAAGGTGCCTGAGTGACACACAAAGAGGTCAGTGTCATTGACAGAGTGTAACGTTTACCGTTGCTCGCGGTTACCATAGAAACATGAGACACATCTCACCATGCAGGGCCACGGGGAGGCCAGGTTTGGGTCAGGAGCAGGAGCAAGAGATAGGTCCAGGCCAGAGCCTTCACTGGGGTTTCTGTGGCAAAGACAGGACAGAGCAGGATAGTTTGGGGTTGGCTAGCTTAATAATTTCAGTGGGCATTGGGCTACAGGGTGGTCTTTCCTTGCCTGGCACCTGGCCCTGGAATGATTCCTTCTGGGGCTCCCAGGCCAGAGAGAGGAGGTCTGGCTCTGGATTGGTTCATTTGCAGATCCCCACCATGCTCCCGGCTGAGTCTTTTGCTCTCTTTCAGAATTGGCTTTCCCAGGGAGGGGCAGTCTCTCCCCAGCCAGACAGAGTTTTTAAGATGTCAAAACATCATAATATACAAAGAATAAAAAACAAGATTCCTACAACCCAACACAGCAGTGCAGGGCGACTCGTAATGCTATAGCTGGGACTATTTGCTGCTCCAGACAAAGTTTCCCAGGGCTGGGATTTCATCACATACTGGGCAAATTAAGAGAAGGGATGGATACGTTGTAAGTTTTATGCTGAAGATTTTTTTCTCACTGAAGAGAAGTGAACTGGTTTAGGAAGTCTGTGATAACAAGCAGGGCGTCCAGGTCAACCTTCCCTACTTTTTAAGAACGGTGGCAATTTAAGCGTACTGTGTAGCATCACAAACCAAACGTGTTTCTAGATCTGAGCTGTACTCTCAGGTGCTGATCTTTACCCCGACCATCAGAGTGTTCGATTTTACTTGGGGTCCAGTCGATCAGACTCATATGTCAAATGACATATGAGTGAGCAGCATGGATTTGCCCTCAGGAAGAACCCATCCCCATCTGCATCCTTTTCCTCTCAGTACATCTGTCTACCCCAGAAAGTCTAGATGGAGGAACCAAAATGCAGCTTGGATCACATGACCAGCCTGTCCTTTTGTCGTCCCTTGAGTTACATGTAAGTAAACGTCTGTACTTTGTTTCATAGGCCAGTTCATGTATGAGCCAAAGATACATATCTTCAATGAGCGACCAGGAAAGGACCCTGAGAAGCCAGAGGCAAACATGGACGTGAAGGGACAAAAGCTGATTGTCACCAGGTATGTCTCGGATTCATACTACGGGAACAAAAAGGGCTCCTGTTAGGATTGGACTCACACGGCCAAATAGAAGAACAAGAAAAGCCATTTCAAGCTTTACCTGTGTCACACTAAACAATTCACCAGGAAGAGACACATACATGGCATTGGCGTAAGGCGCAGAGAGTCCATCCGAAATGCAAAATATGACCAGATACATAAGTACATACCATCAAATGCCAAGATTAATTAATCTACTATTCTCACCTTCGTACATTAGAAGCCATACGGCCACAAGCTGGATAATTGAAAAAGCAGATCAAAGGAAGAAATCATAAAAATATCTACTCGCCTTAGTGCTAGCGAAAGAATGTGTAGATTTTTACTTAAGCCTAGAGCTTTCTTTTTGAGTATTTATCCACTGAATGCATGTTTGTGTTTGAATCTACTGAATACATCTTGGTGTAGCTTTTCTTACACAAACCGTATCCATATGCTTCATTTTGAAGTGAGAACATAGATACCTGTAAAGCATCCTGAGTTTAAAATGTTTATACGTCTTTTTCATTTTCCCCAGTCTTTTACAGTTGTCTCACCCAGGCCTAATTTGGTATCATATTAAAGAATTCGGGGCCTTTTTAGAGTTTTTACAAAGCAGCCAACTTTGCTCGATGAGAAATGACTCTTTTGGCACACGAATGTCATTGGCTTCCATGTACTTCATTAAACCATAAAATTACAACAATTAAGCCATAAAATTACAATAATCATTAAACCATAAAATTACAACAGTAAAATAAAATTACCACAGGAATAGATTTGTGAACTGAAACAACGGGCTCTTAGTGGGTACACGTATGGGTTTACCAGAGATCAGTGAGTTACCACTGGGCGTCAGTAAGCGTGTTTCATAGAAGCAACGCTGAGCACAGTTGATCACAGTAATAACAAGTTATCTGAGGTTGGTAAACACACATCTACTCTACGCTAATGACCAAAGGTAAAGGCTGGGCCCCATTTTCTTCTACTGCCAGCACCTCATGACGCACAGTGGAAACTAACTCGACCCGTGGGCCACGCGCAAAGATGTATGTTTTAAAGCTCATTAATGGCAATATACCGTATAACTTCTTTACCCTTAAAACGAAAAACATGAATGTCTCAGGAACAGCCGGCGTCGCTCCTAAGTAGAACAGTCACCCCTGCAGTCAAGGTGAGAGGCACCTCAGATTCATCCTGCAGGGAACCTGTGAGCTGGAGCTTCGTTTCCACCTTCTTTCCATTTGAACGTTATTTCCGCCCCACAGCCTCCCTGCAGTAGCCTCAGCTCCCCAGAGAGCACGGTGGCTGGATCCTCTTCCAGCCTCACCAGATAAACACAAGACACCCAAGAAATTGTGAATTTCAGATACTTGGGACATACTTCTGCTGAAACATGAGTGGTATTTATCTGAAATTCAAATTTAACTGGCATCCTGCATTGTTATTTGCTAAATCTGGCAGCTTCTTCCTTGCTCTGGGCTAATTTGGAGACTATACCAGCCCTAGGCAACCTTGAGGACACAGTCCCCAGCCAGTTCCCACTGTCCCCTTGTCCCTTTCCCCATGTCCAGAAAGAGGACTGCCTCTGAATACATGGGCCTCCCCTCCGCTAAGGCGGCAGGGAAAAAATAAAAATGGAAAGTTAATTTGCACTCTTCACCTTCCTGGAAAAGTCCACATTGGTCAATCTCTAGACAGGTTATTTGAATTTCTAACGACACACTGCTTATTGTCTTTCTAAACCAAGCCCCAGACTCTGGTGCTTTGTATGACTTGGGAAAGACTTGGGGAATGTGGATGGGGCACGGGGGTGTTAGCAGATATGGTGCTAGAAGGCAGAAAACAGAGAGGGAGAGTGTGTCTTCTTTCTGGATACACAGGCTGGCCACGCCCCAGTCTGTGTCCTAACCACGCCCACTGTTCTCCTTGCAGAGGCCTGCAGAAGGACTACCGGACAGACAGAGTGTTTGGGACCGACGTTCCTTGTTGGTTTGTGCACAACAGTGGGAAAGGCTTCATCGACAGACATTACAAGGATTACCTTGTGCCTCAGCTCTACAGCTTTCTCAAATGGCCTTGAAAAGTTTATAGTTGGGGAAATTCTATGTATAAATATACATTTTTTTCTTGCCACCTTTGTAGTCATTCTTGAGTTTGAATAATTAAAAACTAACCAGATATCATGGTGGTTTATAAAACCTGTTAACACACCTGAAGAAAATAAATACTTTGCAAAGAAGTTTTAGGATGTTGTTGCGTTTTCAGATGGGAAGGTGTGTTAATCCAGGTCGTGCAGAGGAGGAGGGCTGCACTGGTGAGTCAAGCTGCCGTCCAGGCGGAGTCCTGGGTTTGGCCTTTACTGTAAGGACTTCACTGTTTTTAGTGTCAGGTCCTCAGCCTTGCAACTGAATACCTTATTAGGTTGTCAGTTACATGGGAAATTCAATTATGAGGTTATTTGGTGAACTTGGAATAAGAACAGGGGAAGTCACCTATCTTGTTTTGTAGTTATATATATATGAATATAAAGCCCTGTCACCCTCTGTAGGGATAACCTTGCCAAGGTACCTATGATGCCCATGATGCTTTGCCAAAATTCCTTCCTTAATGTTGGCCTCAGAGACCCTTTTTAGTCCAAGAAGCCGGTATTAGTCAGGATTCTCCTGAGAAAGAGAACTAGTAGGACAGCCATATCATATATACACACATATATAGTTGGCCCTTGAACAATGTGGGGCTTAGGGCTGCCAAAATCCCACACAGTCGAAAATCAACAAACTTTTATCTCTGTCTCAAAGACAAAGGAATTGATAGATGACTCACCCAAGGGCAGGAAACTGAAACAGTATAGAACAGATCAGGACTCAAACCCTAGTTTTTGTTTGTTTTTTTATAAATTTATTTTTTATTTATATTATTTATTTTTGGCCGTGTTGGGTCTTTGTTGCTGTGCATGGGCCTTCTCTAGTTGCGGTGAGCAGGGGCTACTCTTCGTTGCGGTGCGCGGACTTCTCATTTTTTTTTTTTTTTTTTTGCTGTACGCGGGCCTCTCACTGCTGTGGCCTCTCCCGTTGCGGAGCACAGGCTCCGGACACACAGGCTCCGCGGCCATGGCTCGCGGGCCCAGCCGCTCCGCGGCATGTGGGATCTTCCGGGATCGGGGCACGAACCCGTGTCCCCTGCATCGGCAGGCGGACTCTCAACCACTGCGCCACCAGGGAAGCCCCGGACTTCTCATTATGGTGGCTTCTCTTGTTGCAGGGCACAGGCTCTAGGTGTGTGGGCTTCAGCAGTTGTGGCACATGGGCTCAGTAGTTGTGGTTCATAGGCCCTAGAGTGCAGGCTCAGTAGTTGTGGTGCATGGGCTTAGCTGCTCCATGGCATGTGGGATCTTCCCGGACCAGGGCTCGGACCCATGTCCCCTGCATTGGCACGTGGATTCTTAACCACTGAACCACCAGGGAAGCTCTCAAACCCTAGTTTTTTGATTCCACATACTGTGATCTCTAATTAAACACAAACTTTTCCCCATACTTAATTTTAAAGATCTGTAAAATGAAACAACAGGTGCTATATTTGTTTTTTAAAAATCCACATACAGGGGCTTCCCTGGTGGCACAGTGGTTGAGAATCTGCCTGCCAATGCAGGGGACACGGGTTCGAGCCCTGGTCTGGGAAGATCCCACATGCTGCGGAGCAACTAGGCCCGTGAGCCACAACTACTGAGCCTGCATGTCTGGAGCTTGTGCTCCGCAACAAGAGAGGCCGTGACAGTGAGAGGCCCGTGCACCGCGATGAAGAGTGGCCCCCGGTCGCCACAACTAGAGAAAGCCCACGCGCAGAAACGAAGACCCAACACAGCCAAAAAAAAAAAAAAAACCTGCTACCTTTGGCTATATAAGGTTAGTTCTATTCCTAGTATTTTACATGTGCTCAGCAATTCTAAAAATAATGACGAAAATCTTGGGGTGTAAATTTACATGCAGAGTACTGAGCAACATAGTCCTAGCAAAAGAAACTAGATTTAAAATGAAACCCATGTTATTCAAATTATCAAAACTTTTATTAATAGCTGGTGTTTTAAAATTCATTTCCTGTAAAAATCACCTTATTAATACTGTTCACATGTGTCCCTCGAGACCAGAAAATTGCCTTCTCTATATAATTAATTTTGAATTATAAGTGAATAATCAATTTTGAATTTCAAATGAAGAAACCAAATTAATGGGAATCATTGGAAAAGAAGGAACTATTCCACTGTCTGCCTCTTGATTAGTTCTGAAAGTATTACGCTCTCAGTGATGAAGAAAAACAAGTTGACAATTATCTATGCTTATTCGTTGAAGCACCTTGGAACCCATTGGTAATTGATCAATATTTAATTTTGTATAAAGCTGGGGTATTACAGGGCTGGTATTTGTCAAATATATTCCTCTTTAGGAAAAAAGTAACCTATCTTCAAAGCTTTTGGTAAGTATCAATCTAAACAGTTCCCATTAAACCAATTAGATATGTAAGTCTTTTTTTTTTTTTTTTTTTTTTTGCGGTATGCGGGCCTCTCACTGTTGTGGCCTCTCCCGTTGCGGAGCACAGGCTCCGGACGCGCAGGCCCAGCGGCCATGGCTCACGGGCCCAGCCGCTCCGCGGCATATGGGATCCTCCCAGACCGGGGCACGAACCCGTATCCCCTGCATCGGCAGGCGGACTCTCAACCACTGCGCCACCAGGGAGGCCCAGATATGTAAGTCTTATTGTCAGAACTTTCAGGAAAATAAGAGGCTTTGTTTGAGAAACAAGACTGCGTTCAGATCATACTTCTGTCATGAGTCTGTTTGTTTGTGTTTTTAAAATCTGAAAATTAAAGAAGGCTTCTTAGAGTTGGAAAATTGGCAATCCAAAGAAATAAGTAATAAAAAGGGAATTAGAAAGTGTCTCTATGTGTAGTAAAAATGAACTATGAATCAGTAGTTATTTTAGTACCTAATGGTATGAGGTCTTATGCAAGTCATTCTACTTGCTTTAAAGGATCACTTAATACCATATGGAGGAACATCTTCTCTTCAGCCTTATCCCAATTGAAAGAGCTGTGATTCCAAAGACCCAGTAAGATGAAAGTAGAAATTACCTAGCTGCCTAGATACATTAAAAATGCTTATATGCTGTAATAATTTAGTAGTCTTATTCCTTTCTTAACACTTTTTCAGGGAATTCCCTGGCAGTCCAGTGGTTAGGGCTCAGCAGCCGTGGTCCGGGTTCGAACCCTGGTCAGGAAAGTAAGATCCCGCAAGCGGCAAGCATGAGGCATGGCCAAAAAACCAACCAAACAAACAAAACAAAACAAAAAACAAAACACTTTTTTACACTGGCAAAGTCTACATGGGTGACTTTTTCTGAAATATCCATGTGAGAGAAAGAAAAATCAAGGACGCTTCCTTTTAATGGTATAGTGATTCAATTACCCAGTTAACGTTTCTGGGGTCACTTCAGTCTACCTAATGACGAACTTACAACAAAGGCTAAGCCATATTCTAATCCTGTGATCCCATTTCACCAGAGTAGGAACTGAGGTATATACGGGTAACAGTAACGGTCTCTCACTGCGGTACGTCAAAGTCAGGGCGGGGTTGTTTTTTTTTTTTTTTTGGCTGCACCAGGCCTTAGTTGCGGCATATGGGATCTAATTCCCTGATCAGGGATGGAACCCGGGTCAGGGATGGAACCTGCATTGGGAGCACAGAGACTTAACCACTGGACCGCCAGGGAAGTCCCAGGGCGGGTTTTTAAGTAGCTACTCCAAATTAGCTAATTTCTCTTAATCGGCCAATCATTTCATTTGAATATCAATTCACTGAACATTGTCAATCCCTACATGACACCCATCTTGGGCCTACACCTGCTTCTCACCCTTTTATCTCCAGCACCTCCTGCAATCATTTACTTACGGGAGGCGCTTTAGTAAATGTTTGAATAAATTCACTCAAACATGTCAGCAAAAACTGATAGGCAGAAGTACACATGGGGAAAAAGAGCAAATAAGGCAACGGGATCTGACGGCATTCCTAATGAAGAAAACTCAAGGAGGGCTTCCCTGGTGGCGCAGTGGCTGAGAGTTCGCCTGCTGATGCAGGCGATGCAGGTTCGTGCCCCGGTCCGGGAAGATCCCACATGCCACGGAGCAGCTGGGCCCATGAGCCATGGCCACTGAACCTGCACGTCCAGAGCCTGTGCTCCGCAACGGGACAGGCCACAACAGTGAGAGGCCCGCGTACTGCAAAAAAAAAGAAAAAAAAAAAAAAAGAAAACTCAAGGAATTTGCTTTCCTAAGATATCAATGCCAATAATTTGATAGGACCTCAAGCAAGCTGGTGAAAAAGAACAGCTTTCCAAAAACTGAGAAGCCACAGACAGAGAAAATATTTGCAAAAGACATTATCTAAGACGATCATCCAAAATATACAAAGAACTCTTAAAACTCAACAGTAAGGAAGTGAATGACCCAATTTAAAAATGGCAAAAGACCTGAATAGACACGATATACAGATGGCAAATAAACATATGGAAAGATGTTCAACATCGTATGTCATTAGGGATTGCAAATTAAGACAATGAGATACTACTACACACCTATTAGAATGCCAAAATCAAGACAACACTAAATGCTGGTGAGGAGGTGGAGCAACAGGAACTCTCATTCATTGCCTGCAGGGCTACAGAATAGAACAGCCACTTCGGAAGTCAATCTTACCATTCAATCCAGGAACCACGCTCTATGGTATTTCCCCAAATGAGCTGAAAACTTATGCCTACACAAAAATCTACACACGTAGGTTTACAGCAGCTTCATTCATAGTTGACAAAACTTGGAAGCAACGAAGATGTCCCTCAGTAGGTGAATGGGTAAATACACTGTGGTATATACAGATAAGGTGGTATTATTCAGCACTTAAAAAAAAAGCCATCAAGCCACGAGAAGACACGTGGAGGAAACAAATGCATATTACCAAGTAAAAGAAGCCAGCCTGAAAAGGCTACATACTGCATGAGTCCAACTATCAGACATTCTGAGGAAGGCAAAACTATGTAGACAGTAAAAAGATCAGTGGTTGATGGAGGCAGGCAGGGGAGGGGGGATGAGCAGGTGGATGTTTAGACTGATGAACCTATTTTGCATGATACCATAATGGTGAATATATTTCATTATAAATTAGTCCAAGCCCATAGAATGTACAATCCCAATAGTGAACCCTGACGTCAGCTACGGACACTTGGTGAGGATGACGTGTCCATGCAGGGTCATCAGTTATAACAGATGCACCATCTGGAGGGGGTGCTGATGGTAGGGAGGCTGTGGCTTGGGGGGTAGGGGGCACGTGGGAAATCTCTACACATTCTGCTTAATTTTGCTGTGAACTTAAAATTGCTCCAAAAAAATAAAGTCTTTTTTTTTTTTTTTTTTAAAGAATAGCTTACGATGCTTTAAAAAGAAAAAAAAAGTCAGGGAATTCCCTGGCGGTCCAGTGGTTAGGACTCTGTGCTTCTACCGCAGGGGGCCCAGGTTCAATCCCTGGTTGGGGAACTAAGATCCTGCAAGCCGTGCGGCTCGGCCAAAAAAATAAAAAGAAAGAAAAGAAAATAGATTAAAAAGTCTACATAAGACTTGATTTTAGGTGTCTGCAGTCACTCTGCTTAACATAACCATATTGGCCTCTAAAAACTTACAGGAAAAAAGGTTCTACAGTCTAGCATCATATTTTTGTGCTTCAGACTTTTTTCAATTAAGTTGACCTTCAATAATGCTACTTTGTTTTATTCTGCGATAATTTCAGGAAGATGCTGGAGAAAAGAATTAAACGTGGGCGGTAGGGATGAAACATGGTTTTCTAAGAAGAAAACCACTGAGTTGATTCCAAACTTACAGATTTGGGGGAGGCCTATGAAATTTGTCGTTTTATTTCTCCACCAGAATCAGGGAGAACCATTCCCCTTATGGAAATTCCTCAGGTCACAAACGCTTGCCCCCATTTACTGACACTACTGCTCACTTCCGTTTATCAAACACCTACTTAGTGCTGGGCTTTACGTCTGACACTCCATATGCATTTTCTGTAGTTCTCACAACAACCCTGCCGGGACACACTATTTTTGACAATTTATACATTAAAAGCATTGAAATTCAAGAACATTAACTTTCCTGAGATGACTTAGCTAGTGAATAGAACAGCCAAAATTCAACCTAAAGTCTGCCCAACTCCAAAACCCAGCTCCTTTCCCTAGTACGATGCTGTCCAGCTATTTTGGAAACGCTTTAATTCATCCCAGAACATTTTCTGTAAAGCTACTGACATCATCCTATTACTATTTCTTTTGCTGCCTCCTCTGTCTCTGTTCACCAGCAAATATTCTCCCGCCTTCTGATAACAGATTTATCACTCCTCCCCTAAGGGTGGGGCTCAAGAGGGATGGCCCATGGGTTGGAATACAATCCAAGTCTGGCCAGTCAGTAGTATTCCAATCCTTTTACTTGGAATGATCTGTCCCGGTGTGGATCCATAAGACTCAATCCCAGGTCTTTTGCTGGAACTGTGACAGGAGGGTAAGATACAAACCTGGAGGCTGGAGATGCTGGCAGTCATCTTGCTGTTTTGAGAAGTACCTGCGAATGAACCCAACACAGAAGCCAGAGATGACAGGGACCCAGCCTTGAATCTGGACTTCTTGCACCCTGAATCTCACTTGAATCGAGGGTCTGCTCCTTCGCAGTTATATGAACCATAAACTTCCTTTTTTTTTTTCCATAAGCAACCGTGAGGTGGGTTTCCTGTCTTTAGTATCCCTTCATAATATGCTGCCCTACTTATTTAAAAATGGATAGCTCACCACTGCTGGTGGGACTGTGAAATGGTGTGGCCACTTTGGAACACGGCCTGGCAGCTCTTCAAATGTTAAACATGGTATAACATGAGTGAGTTACAGTATGACTCTGAATTCAATCCTAAGATCTGAAAACGTACATTCACACAAAATCCTGTATACGAATGTTCACAGCAGCATTATTCATAATTGCCTCAAAGTGGAAACAATCCAAATCCAGCAACTGATGAATAGTTTTTTAAAAATGTGGTATACCCATATGATGGATAATTGTTCAATGAAAAGGAATGAGACAGTGATCCGTGCTACAACGTGGATAACCCCTGAAAACATTATGCTGTGTGAAAGAAGCCGGTCATAAAAGACCGCATATCGTATGATTCCATTTATATGAAATGTCCAAAATAGGCAAATACACAGAGATGGAAAGTCGATTAGTAGTTGCCGGGGCTGGGGAGAGAGGGGGAGTTAGGAGTGACTATGGATACAGGGTTACTTTCGGGGGTGATGAAAATGTTTCAAATTAGATAGTGGTGGTGCTTGCACAACTCTGTAAATATTCTAAATACCACTGAAATGTCCACTTTAAATGGGTGAAATTGTATGGTGTGTGAATTATATCTCAATAAAGCTGCTATTCTATTTATAGTTTGACTCTTTAAAATGTAGTTATATTTACAGTTCAACTTTACTACTTTACTGATGAAAATAGAAATTTAGAGTACATGAAGGATTTCCTCTAACTATATGATTCTAAATTGTCCTATATAAAACACTTTACAATAATGTTCTTTTAATGAAGATAAAAAATCAGCAAGGAAATATTACAAAGGAAATAAAAATAACAAAGACAAAATTATATAATTTTGATACTTCATAAGACATAACTAAATTTTTCTGTAAGTTTAGCTAAGCAACTATACAGTAATATTTAAATAAATCTATTTGTTTTATACAAAAGAAACACCCTAACACAGTAGAGTCTTGTAATGCCTTCGTGAACACCAATTTGATGCTTTAAGATTTTAATGTGCTGTTAACAAATTTTCTAACTCAGGCAAGTTTAGAAATGTCTTCGTATTGAATTCCTTCAACTCTGCGTCCTTTTAAAGGGCCCTACAAATTAAAATAATTGAAGAAGAGGTTAAGAACACACATGTACTTACAAGACAAGAAAAGGACACACACTTCTGGATCCAAATTTGCCTTTTCCACATCCCTAAGATACCACTAAGGTAGCTAACAGTTCTACACATATGTGAATTTTAAAAGTATTCTAAAGTATCCTACGGCATCCTCATCAAGAACTGGCTGTATTTTCTTCAGTGCTATGTGGCATGTGTTTTCTCTAGACCCTGTGGCAGAGACTGGCTGGCTGGTCAGTATCTCCTCTGCTTCCTGGATAAAGTCACACTTCCTTGCTCCTCCTGTGGTCAGGTATGCCATGAGATGGAGCTCCGGCCCAAGGAAGGGAACAGAAGTGACGCGGGCCACTTCCAGGCCCAGGCCATGCTCCCCTCCACAGGCAACCCGTCACGCTCCCCGCAGCCTGCCTGAAGCACACGGACACGGCAGCTGTCAAAACCCCGGTTGAAGGTGGTAGAGCCACAAGTCAGGACCCTGGGCTCACAAATCACCCCTAAGAAAAGAGCCATTCCCTGATTCAGAAGACCTGTTCTGGACTTCACAATGAGAAGTTAATGTCTATCACGTTTGTGCCACTATCAGTTGGGCTTTTTTTTTAAATAACAAATATTATTTTAAGCAATACAAATCCTCATACTCAAACATATTTGTCTAGTTTAGCTGTGACAGGCTGGTCTTATTACAGAAAATGAGTCTAACCTGAAATATATTTTCTTGTTCCCTTCATATCCAACAAAAAGGGAAAGGGGAAAGAAAACTGGATTAATGAAAGATGATACCTGTCATAGAAGCTGATACAGCCTGGGAACACAGAGGCTAAGAATATGGGCTCTGGACCCAGACTGCCCAAGTTCAAACCCCACCCTCAGCAGGTGACATAACCCCTCAGTGCCCCATTATCCCCTAGTGGGGAACAGTAACAGTACCCTACATTACTGGCTTGTTGAGAAATATAAATGAGTTAGCACATATAAAGTGCTCAGAATAACATCTGGAACATAATATGCATATGAGCTCAATAATTCTTAACTCTTACTATTAAATCTTTCGGTTAAAATTTAAAAGTTGGTCCTCTCCACTGCAAAATATAAAATGATGATGATGACTCTAACCCTGGGCTGAGATTTTAACATTTTTTACCTTCCTTTAAAAAATGCTTTTAAAATGTCTTTCTTTTCATGTACTATAATGATTACATATAAAGGAAATAAGTTCCCAGATAAAGCATGACCCAGCTTGACTCTTTCATCATCAGGTTTAAAGGTCGAAGGTCAATCACACTTCTGTGATAAGAAGGCCAAGCAAGGGATAAAAAAGGGGGCCAGACGTGGGTTAACTAGGCAAGTAGCTAAAAAGCTAGGGCTGGTTTTGAACAATTTGTGAGCTATTTAAAAAATCTGCTTAGTAAATGTGTAAATTTCGAATCTTAGGATACTGATACTAAAATTTAAGATGCTAGAAATAATAAAAATAGGAGAAACCACTCGAAAAGTTCATGTTTTTCAGGGCATTGACTTGGAGAAAACATGCGGACATAGAGACAAGCTGACCGACATGAACAAACCAACAGATATTTTTAATGGAGGCAGGCTGCAAAAGAAGAAGAAAAAAACCAAAAAATTTGCATGTGGGTTTCCTCTCCCAAGAGTACATGCTGCTTTGCAATCAACCAGAAAGGCTTTCCCTGCGGATCACCTCCGAGGTTCTATCTCGGTCCGGCTCTGAGAGCGATGAAAGCATTAGAGGGGAAGATGGAGCTGTGGGTTCACAGCAAGGCCGGGAAGAAAGCAGCTCTCGAAAATCATACAGACTGGAAACCAAAGGTGTGGATGGAACCTAAAATATCCTCAACAGTACTGAGTCGTTCTGTTTCCCTTAGATGAAAACGTGAAGCGGGATCGAAGTTGGATAGTATTAGGAAACTAGAAAGTGGAGGAGATTCAACCTGCCAAGGAAATACGAGAGTTCCCACGATCTTATGCTGATTGAGTCAGAAAAAAAAAAAGATTTAAAAAAGAGCTTCAATCTGTTCAGGTAGTCAGATTAATAAATTCCCTACTGACAGGTGACATTCCCTGTTCCTTTTTTTTCCCCTTAGTGTTTATGTTCATTGGTGATTAGTATTTTCAAGGACAGGGAAAAAATGCTTAATTTACTGAAATGTGATTTCTTTCAAATCAGGACCTAAGTGGTTTTTCTGGAAAGCTTTCCCGAGACACATATTCTCAAACCAGTTCATAGGTGGGTTCAGGGGACCTAAGAACTCCTTAAAGGGAACACATAAAATTTGGCAGTTTATGTGCAGTTTCTTGCAGAGAGCCCAAAACTTTCATCAGACTCTTCAGGAAGTTGATTATTCCCCCAAACACTAAAACTTCCTGTAGTGGAGATGAAAAAGCTTCTCATTTAGAGGTAAAGATACACGGTGCAGTAGCGCGGGGATCTAAAAAGAATTAGGCAGTTAGGAAAAAAACATGTTTCAGACCCTTCCTTCTGAAGACAGCTCAGGTCTCACTTAGCCTCATGTGTAGACCTGTCAGTGGACCATCAGTTCTAAGCCAACGAACAATTTTACTTAAATGTCAGATTTCTTAAAATCTATTTATTGATCTCTTCTACCTTACATCCTTTATGAAAGAAAGAAGGACATTAAAAAATATTATTGATCTCTGTGGCTTTTCCCCCATTAACTCTGACTATATATTCCCCACTAATCACACTACGGCAGATTGAGTTTTAGGTTAGATGTGGGGGAAAAAAACTGGGATACAAAACTATGTGTAATATATACGATGTTATAAAATAGAAAGGCTGAAAAAAAATAGACCAAAACATTAATGGAGGTTATCATTTGCCTGGAGGTTTACAGGCAATTTAAAAAATTATTTATATTAAATTGTACTTTTCAGTTTTTATCCAAGAGTGCTGCTAGAGACAACGTTTGTGTCCCTGTCAAAATTCATTCAATACATTCAAAATGTAATGGTATTAGGAGGTGGGGTCTTTGGGAAGTGATTAGGTCATGAGGGCAGAGCCCTTGAGAATGCATTAGTGCCCTTAAAAAGGGATCCCGGAGAGCTCCCTTTCCCCTCCCACCATGTGAGGACACCTTAACCAGGAAACAGGCCTTCAGCAGACATCGAATCTGCCTGTGCCTTGATCTTGGACTTCCAGCCTCCACAAATGTGAGAAATAGATTTCTGTTGTTTCTAAAGCCATCCCAGTCTATGGTATTCTGTTATAGCAGCCTGAACAGATTAAGACACATAAGGAATTTCTTTTGTAATCAGAAAATAAAATGCTTTAGTAATGTCAGTCATTAGAGAAAATAAGCTTATAGATTTCCAAATAGGAGAGAAGGCAAACAGAAAACCCAAACTTAAAACACCAATCCAATGAAAAAAAACGATAGCACATTTTAAAAGCATTTTGAAATTTCTGTCTTTGTGTAAACTATACTTACGGTTTCAATGACTATAGTAGCTGAAAAAGTCTTCTCATTGATGGATTCTAGGGTACCTTCATTTCCTCTGTAGCCTCCATTTAAAACGAGAATTCTTTTTCCTGTAACAGAAAAGGGTTAACACTTAATACAAAGAAAATGGCCACTTTCTTCTACTTTCTTACAGCCAAATGCAATTACACTGAATCAACATAGTAGAAAACAAAACTCTTCTCTTAGATGTTCTTAAGCATTTAATATCTGTATGATTCTACAGTACAGTTTGTAGATACTTTGATTACTGTAACATTACAACACTCCTCATTTTTTCTACTTATTTGTCAAGGGATGTTATAATTTTATACCAAGGAGTATAAGGTTCCTGGAGGAGATGCCCAGAGCCCAGAAGTAATCAGAAAAAATTCAGCTTACTTTTAATGTCTCTCTTTTTAAGATCATAAGATGGTTGCTAGTTTCATAAAAGCGTAAATATATGCCTGCTATTTGGTTGAGCCATTCTATCTCTAAGAATTTTCTCAACAGAAACCATATATCCATACAAAGATCCATATGCGAATGTTCATACAGCAGTTTTGTTTGTAATGGCCAAGAGCCGTAAACAACCCCAATGTCCATCAGTAGGTGACTGGATAAAGAAACTGGCACATCCACATAATGAAATACTTGGCAATAAAAAGGAATAAAGTATAGATGCACACAACAATGTGAATGAATCCAAAATGATGTACTTGTGAAAGAAGCCAGACAGAAACACAGGACACGTGGTATGATTTTATTTATATAAAATTGTAGAAAAATATGAGCTAATCTATGGTCACAGAAAGCAGATTGGTGGTTGCGTGGGGGACAGGGCAGACAGAGCAGGGAGCGAAGGATTATAAAGGAAACGGAGGAAACTTTGGGGGGCGATGGACACATTTGCTAACTTGATTGTAAGGATGGTTTTCATGGGAGTATGCATGTGTTGAAAACATCAAATTGTATACTTTATACAGATGCAGTTTATGTTAATTACATCTTACTGAAGCTGAAAAAAAAGTCCACAATTTCTAATCCATAAAATGAATTTTATTTTAGGGAGAAAGAATATAGGATCTGATAAACGGAAGTTTTAGAGACTAACATTATCACTGTGCCAGCAATGATACCACCATGAAGAGTCTGGGTCAGAGGCAAACAACCTAACTACAGAAGCATTTATACTAGATATGTGTAAGACAATTAAGGAAAAGAAAATGCAAAATAATACTGACTTTTACTTTACCATCTCAAATAGCTAAACAAATATATTAACAATAATCCTAATATGATTGATTTTATCCAGATATGTCTGTGATTTGCTTCTGGAAAGAAAACAAAGATTCTAGAAAGGGAAAATTTATTTATGCCACAAAATAGCTTTCTCAGAGGACTGGTAAACTACCATCTCACCAAGTCAAACTGGGATCAGTTATATTGGCAATTATATGTTTCTAAAAAGGAAACTCATACCCAGAACTATCAAGTAACGTCAGAAACTAAGGTTTTAAAGAATGGAATCACTTATTTCGATGGTATATTAAATGATCTGCAAAAAGATTTACCTGGTGCTGGAATTACTGTTTCTAAATGAGTCTGGTCAAGTTTCAGCTTGTCTCCAGAATCAATCATCTTCACGACAGCTGTGTAATTGTCAATTACTTCCTGCCATGTAAAACCAACACTTTTATAACAGAAGAGAGATGTGAACACAAAGTCCAAAGGACAGAAATAAATGTAAACAATGAAATTCTAACCAAAAGGTAAGAGTAACTTGTTTTAAGAGTAACTCCTTGTATCAATGGAGTTTATTTTCTAGATGCCATATATGACCTCAGGCTATGGTTCTTAAAGAATTCAATTCAAAGTTTAGTTAAGGTTTTCATCTGGAGGGAAAGGCTGGTGATCTTAGAATAAGACTTTAAGAAATACAATGAGAGGGATAATTCTGTGTCATTTCAAGTACAGTAGGAGGGCAACTTATGCATGCACAAGGCTGGGTGCTAGCATGAAACTATACTCAGGAAAAGCAAAAGAAAGAAAAAGACTGGAGCATTGATTTTTAAATTTTAAAATCCTAGAGCAATCAAAAGATAAGTCTCTCAGGCAAACCACAAGGAAGTCCTCCTTGGAACTCTGGGACACTATTACATTGCCCGTCATTAACAAAGGGAATGTACCTTACTTACTAGCAAGGTGTGCTCACTGAATTTTTTTAAGAGGTGCCGATGGGATTTCATACATCCCATTTGCTCTAGTAAGAAAGCCGACCAAAGTTAAGTATAAACTATGGTTGGAAATGAAATATTTCTCCAACCATTGGGAAGTCAGCCTTCCTTTCATGGAACCATCAAGAACCTTAGACACACTGCTTCTGTTACTAGGACTTGATTTTTAAGGAATATGAAAGTGGCTTTACTCAGCCACACACCAGCTCCTTCCCCAAATTCCATCATAACTTCATGTTCTTACCTTAACAATCCCCTTTTTCTTATGATATTTCTCTCCAAGTTTTTTGGTTATAATTTTCACTACAATTTCCTGGAAAATAAGAAAAAAATAACGATGGAAGGAATGATATAAATTATCTTTCCTCTTTTGATCCTTCATTTTAAACATTTTCACCAAAAATCATAGTAAAATGTTAACTGCTTTGCCAAATAAGACATTTTGGAGTTGGAAGTCTTCTCAACGATGGCAGAACATTTCCTTAGTAATCTTTCATTCCTTCTGTCTCTTTTTATTCAACACAGTTGGTTACCAAGAGGAAAAACCACATATCTCATGGCTGATTTCCATAGTGAAGGTTTCCTGAAATCTAAGACTTTCATCCACCAATCTCAACTCTATTAATCCAGGTCTTTCATAGAGAGCTTCTTTCTTTCTCTCCATTCAAGGAAGAAAAAATGCCAAGGATGTTATATGTTGATGTTCACCGCTGACAAAAACTCAGAGAGCAAGAGTCTCACTGGGAACTGCAAGAAACGGAGGCTTTGAGCTAAAGCACAACACTTTCCACAATGCTCTTTTCTCATGATGTTGCTCTGGATTTTTGATAAGACTGGACTCCTCCAGACTAGCTCCAGCTAAAAGCATCGCTCTTCTGAGCATCTAGTTCTCAACAGGAGAGAAGTCTGAGTTTATTTCATATTAATGCATTCTGAGTTTGCTTCTTTACCATTGTTTTCCTGATTTCAATTAGCTAATGGCTGACGATGAAAATTAAATCACGTGACTTAATCCCAGATTCACTAAAGCAATTCTGTATTTGCTACTTCAGAGTGGACACAGCAGAAGTACTAGATGGTCACAAGTACTTCAATAAACCAGTCTAAACATTACATTAACAAAAATCTAGTAAGGGGCTTCCCTGGTGGCACAGTGGTTGAGAGTCCACCTGCCGATGCAGGGGACACGGGTTCGTGCCCCGGTCCGGGAAAATCCCACATGCCACGGAGCGGCTGGGCCCGTGAGCCATGACCGCTGAGCCTCTGCGTCCTGAGCCTGTGCTCCGCAACGGGAGAGGCCACAACAGTGAGAGGCCCGCATACCGCAAAAAAAAAAAAAAAAAAAAAAAACAACCTAGTAAGGACTTTGGGGGAGAATATTTAACAGCAGAAAAATATGTTTAAGAGAAGGCTTGAATGTTCTTATTCTTAAGCCAGTATTCTATTAAGACTTTCTCAGTGAAGCCATATAATACCAACAGCTTCTCTGATTTCTGGGCTAAATTTCTCAAAGGCCCTCATGGGTACACACACTTATAATTTAAACATAATTCATTACTTCATTGTACTATTGACACTTGCTCATAGCACATCTGTCAAAACTTTCTTTTCTCAGTTTAAATACTAAAGCTCTCCAATCCATCTCTGTGGGCTGCTGGTTATTTTAACACACATACTGCCCATTTCAAAATGAGACAAACACTGAGTCATTGGATCCCTGTTGGCTGATCTTCACTTTTAATGTAACACTCTCCAAGAGGAGCTAGGAAGAAAATCTGAATAATTTACTACACCAGAAGATTATCAAACTGAAAATAAAATTTTATTAAAAGTATTGTCAATGCAGGAACTTCCCTGGCGGTCCAGTGGTTAAAGACTTCACCTTCCAATGCAGGGGGTGTGGGTTCAATTCCTGGTTGGGGAGGTAAGATCCCACATGCCTTGTGGCCAAAAAACCAGGGCGTAAAACAGAAGCAATATTGTAAGGAGTTCCATAAAGACTTTAAAAATGGTCCACATTAAAAAAAAAAATCTTAAAAAAAAAAAGTATTGTCAATGGGAAGAGAACTTTTGGACTAACTAAAAATGCTTTGCTTTTTTTTGTTTTTTTGTTTTTTGCTTTTGGTTTGTTTTCTTTTTCCTTTAAACCAATGGTTCTGAACAAAGGTGATCCTAAACATGAGAATCACCTAGGCGGTCAGTGAAAATAGCCATTTCACCCCAGGAGACTGGATAGTGGTAGTATTGACGCATATATATCTTGGAAAGAAATGGTCTAAATTTTTTTGAATTGTGCTCTGGTTAAGAACTACTGCTCTAAGCAAAATTCTTGATTATACTTTCATAAACAATATATGAAACTATTAATATCAAATGCTAGCTACTCCGACAGGGAAAGCAAACAAAATAATTCATAGATGGTTGCCTCTCTCTAGGTCCTTACTTTTCTAATCTTGACCCAGACTTCTACTCAGAGATGGAAGTCAGGGAGACTAATGCATCCCAGGAAGTACTGTTTATCAGGGCAGAGTACAACCTAGTGAATCTGACTGCCAGGGAAATCCGAGCTCACCACTTCCTAAATGACCTTGGGGGAATTACTCAAATAATCTATACCTCAGTTTTCTCACCTATAAAAAGGGAATAATAACAGTAATTACCTTGTAGGGCTGATATGAGAATTAACTGAAATAATTCATATGAAGTACTTTTTTAAAAAAGTTTTTCTTTTTTTTTTAATTGAATTATAGTTGATTTACAATGTTGTGTTAGTTTCAGGTATACACCACAGTGATTCAGTTATATGTATATGTTTATCTATTCTTTTCCAGATTCTTTTCCCTTATAGGTTATTAAAAAATATTGAGTATTGGGGCTTCCCTGGTGGCGCAGTGGTTGAGAGTCCGCCTGCCAATGCAGGGGACACGGGTTCGTGCCCCGGTCTGGGAAGATCCCACATTCCGCGGAGCGGCTGGGCCCGTGAGCCATGGCCGCTGAGCCTGCGCGTCCGGAGCCTGTGCTCCGCAATGGGAGAGGCCACAACAGTGAGAGGCCTGTGTACAGCAAAAAAAAAAAAAAAAAAAAATTGAGTATAGTTCCCTGTGCTATACAGTAGGTCCTTGTTGGTTATCTGTTTCATACATAATAGTGTGTAACTGATAATCCCAAACTCCTAATTTATCCCCTCCCTACACACTGCCTTTTCCCTTTGGTAACCATAAGTTTGTTTTCCATGTCAGTGGGTCTATTTCTGTTTTGTAAAGAAGCTCATTTGTATCTTTTTTTTTTTTTTTAGATTCCACATATAAGCGATATCATATGATATTTGCCTTTGTCTGGTTTATGAAGTACTTATTTTCTATTTAATACAGCAAGGATTTTCATAACTTATTTCATGATCTTTCATGTGATCACCAGGCAAATGTCTCCCATTGTATAAGGACATAAACAAAATTATTTTTAAGCTAGTGAGGGAATAACTATGAAGATTTAACTTAGAACTTTATGCTTTTTGATTTTCAAGATCATTATTAATAATAATAACAAATCAGAAATTTTCAAATCAGAAATTACCCAAATAATTACTTTTCACTCTCATGTTATTGATGAAGCCAGCTTCCTTAAGGATAACTAAGATACCCTGGAGGTTTTATGAAAACTTCATATTCCAGTAAGTTCAAAACCGAGCAGTAATAAATAAAAAATATTTAAAGTACTGAAATGTTTAAAAATTATTATGCAATTGTTATCTTAAAAGAACAAGAAATAAAGTGAAATAAGTCAGAGGAAGATAAAAACTATGACATCATTTATATGTGGAATCTAAAATATACAACAAACTAGTGAATAAAACAAAAAAGAAGCAGACTCACAGACATAGAGAACAAACTAGTGGTTACCAGTGGGGAGAGGGAAGTGGAGAGGGGCAATAAAGGGATGAGGGGAAAAAAAAGTTATTACAGGCTTACATGAAATCATGTGTGTGAAACTTCTGAAAACTAGAAAGCACTACAGAATTTAAAGAATCTTTCCTTCAATAAAAAAATTTTTTTAAGACTTCAGTAAATTAGATTAAGAAAGAAATGAAAAAAGACAGAAGAAGCAATAATAAAAAAGCAATAAGAAACAAATCTTTCCTTGAACTTATATAATTAAAACCTGTTTTTAGAAAAGGGAACCCTCTTGCACTGTTGGTGGGAATGTAAATTGATACAGCCACTATGGAGAACAGTATGGAGGTTCCTTAAAAAACTAAAAACAGAACTATCATATGACCCAGCAATCCCACTACTGGGCATATACCCTGAGAAAACCATAATTCAGAAAGAGTCATGTACCACAATGTTCGTTGCAGCTCTATTTACAATAGCCAGGACATGGAAGCAACCTAAGTATCCATCGACAGATGAATGGATAAAGAAGATGTGGCATGTATATACAATGGAATATTACTCAGCCATAAAAAGAAACGAAATTGAGTTATTTGTAGTGAGGTGGATGGACCTAGAGTCTGTCATACAGAGTGAGGTAAGTCAGAAAGAGAAAAATAAATACTGTATGCTAACACATATATATGGAATCTAAAAAAAAATGGTTATGAAGAACCTAGGGGCAGGATGGGAATAAAGATGCAGACCTACTAGAGAATGGACTTGGGGACATGGGGAGGGGGAAGGGTAAGCTGGGACAAAGTGAGAGAGTGGCATGGACGTATATACACTACCAAATGTAAAACCGATAGCTAGTGGGAAGCAGCCGCATAGCACAGGGAGATCAGCTCAGTGCTTTGTGACCACCTAAAGGGGTGGGATAGGGAGGGTGGGAGGGAAGGAGGGAGATGCAAGAGGGAAGAGATATGGGGATATATGTATATGTATAGCTGATTCACTTTGTTATAAAGCAGAAACTAACACACCATTGTAAAGCAATTACATGCCAATAAAGATGTTAAAGAACACACAAAAAAAGCTGCTTTTACAACAAAGTACCTAACTGGGTATTCTTATAGCAAAAATTGAAAATAATTCCAGGCTTAAATTCAAGGTGTCCATACACAAATTTGGCATTAAACTCAAGAAACATTACTGGCCCGTGAACATGAAGTAACCCCCTAATAACAATACAACCAATACTTACAGAGTAGATGCAAAGACAAGTCATTATAGTTATAAATCTATCTATAGAATTTACAGATATTTAAGAAATTTAGCCATTTATACCAAATGCTATTTAAATCATTCGCTTAAAAGCACATTTAGAAGTAAGAAGCCCCAGCGGGATACGTACAGGCTGGAGCCAGTAATCTGTTCGGGCAGCTCTTTTCTTCTCCTCTTCAATCTGGAGGACGCATGAGACATTCATAAAATTACCTCTTTAAAATCCTCAATTTATTTCAAATAACATTCCATTTAGCAAAAGAACACCATAAAACACACTTCACAGAAGATCGATATAATTTGCAAGCTCTGATAAACACAAATCTTTTTTTGCAATTAGTTTTTGATTGAAAAAAAAAGCAACTTGGATTTAAGAAAATAAGTGATAGGCAAGTCAACTGACCAAGAAGATAAACGCAAACAACCTCTATTGAGTCAATACTGCAACGCCACCTGCCAGCATTACTCTGCCCTATCCCTGCTTCCTCCTCTGGACTGTCATGAGCTGGAAAACAGGCGATGTTTTCAGGGAGTAAAAACATAACTCTTACAGACCAATTCAGCACAGCATAGTTGGGCATACAGTTTGATGGCAAAGAGGAGCTTCCCTATTTGATAAGGATAATAAAGCCTGTGAATGGAGGGGAAGAAAAACACAACCAGGAGAGAAGTAAATGAAAGGGTGACCAAAAGGAGAACGTGCTGACCAGCCAACCTGGCTGTATCTCACACCTTTTTCTTTCTCAACTGCTCAGTTAACCCTAAGTACCTACTTTCAAAGGGACTGAACAATGTCGCTCTTTGGTTGATTCAAAACCTCATCTTAATTCCTCCAACTTTCCAATATGAACAAAAAATATTCTAAACTTGGCATGGTTATATTCTAAGCAGGTAGGTCTGGCTTTCCATTTTACTTTGAATTAAATTCAAAATGGCTTATAAGACCTCTGTGGTGTTGCCCATTTCTCTCTCCAACCTCAAATGCCACCACTCTTGTGCTTACCATGCTCTAGACACCTGGATCTTCCCTTTGGATGCTGAACTAGAGATCTCCCCTGCCCTAGCGGGGGAACAAGCTATCTCCCCACTCCCTGCCCTCAGACCTCCTCAGCACATAGCATTTTGTAATTACTTATCCACTGGTTCACTTGGTCGTGGAATGCCTCCTTCACTAGGGTGAAAGCTCCATGACATGCAGGGACTGTATTTTTCTCCCTACCCTACACATGCAGGACCTCACATGATGCCCAGCACATAACAGCATCTCAGTATCTGCTGAATGATGGAATGACTACATCTCACAGCGTACACACGTTATGTTATACTTTAAGCTTTTCTAACTGTCCTGCATTGTGTGAGGACTCAGTAACAGGGAAGACCAAACAGTTACCCCCATCCCTTCACAAATGAAGAAAAGGGATGAGGAGACCAGAGGAAATGATGTTACAGGGAAAAACCTTAGCTTCTTGTATCCAATTATTCTTTCTCTTCGCCTTTTCTACTTATTTCATAAATTTATTGATAAGGGAAAGTGATGTGTTGGAAGGGAGAAAGGAATATTTAGGAATATATTAAGAACCTTCTGCAGAACAGCTCTAGAATTTCAGGTAAATTTAGAGCAAAAGTATAGCCCTAGATCCAGATAATCATAGGTTTTCACTGATTCATCATATAAACTTGGCCATCAGGTTAAATAAAATTAAAAATATGTCAGAGGGCTTCCCTGGTGGCGCAGTGGTTGAGAGTCATCCTGACGATGCAGCGGACACGGGTTCGTGCCCCAGTCTGGGAAGATCCCACATGCCGCGGAGTGGCTGGGCCCGTGAGCCATGGCCGCTGAGCCTGCGCGTCCGGAGCCTGTGCTCCGCAGCAGGAGAGGCCACAACAGTGAGAGGCCCGTGTACCGCAAAAGAAAAAAAAAAAAAAATGTCAGAGCTTTCTCTCCCGGCCAGGAGGTGGTAAGTGGAAGTCAGAGGCAACAGGAGAGCCCAGGTTGGTGGGGGCATCCATGGAGGATGCCAATTTCATGAAGCCACCAAAGGTGAGCAGAGCTTTCATTTCTGGCTTCAATTACCACTGAGGTTCTCCTAAACTAACTCTACTGACCATAATTTCATGGAGTGTTTTGAAGACAGCACTTGAGGCAAGAAAATAAACCTATCTAAGGAGGTTCCAGCTCCATTCAGATGGAACTACATCTAGGCTCTTTTTTCCTAACCTGGTATGAGCACATTTTTCTCACTTTATATTAATCTCATAATTGGTGAAACTATTTAACTTTCCTTGGTTGGAATCACATCATCCCCCTAACAGCTAGAGTTGACAAGCACTTCATAAAGCGTACCTCCATGATTTCATCGAGTGCAGATTTCTTCTTCTTCTTTTCTTTTGACTGAGCTGAGCTCTGGGAAGATTCCTTCCGTTTCACCGATGCTGCGTTCCCTACTGTCTTCAGAGCACTTGGTCCCAAAGAACTGATGGGAAGAGGAACCGTGCTGTTAACAAAAACTGTGCAAAGACGTAGGCTTTATAATGTGCAAAAGGAACAACACAGAAGAAATCTGTTATATGGTTAGTTTCCAACAGATTAGTCAGAACTACGAAGGGCGTGTCCATCACTCACAGGACCGGAAGCACCATGAGAACATGGAACCCTTCCTGTCCCCCCACCTTCAGTTAGTGCCACTCTATCAGTGTGGCTGAGTGACGGATGACAGCATTGGCTTCAGGGTTGGGGCCACCAGGGTTTGTTTGATCCTACTTTTGCTGGGACCTTGAGCAATTAACTTTTCTAAGCCTCATTTCCTCACATATAAACGGGGAGAATAATGTGACCCAACTCTAGCTCAACCGTCAGGATTAAGTTGAGATGTTTGTAAAACAGCTGGTAGAAGTCCAGCACATTGTTACCAGTTCTATTTCTTTAAAGCAAAGGTATCAACATCCAATTAAAAATTTTTTTATTGTTCCCAATTGCCTAACGTCGTCAGTGTACATTCTAAGTTTCTGAGTGCCATCATAAAATTGTCACCACAGGCCCCACAATGCCATCCCTGATTTATTACGTATACTTGTCCTTCTGAACAATTTGCTATTGACTGAGCCATGCCCTGTGCTTCAAACTTCTGCAAATCTGCAAATGCCTCTTTTATACCTAAAATAGTCTCTCCATTTATCTCCATTTGTTGAACTTCTTTAAGATCCATTCTTCATGAGGCTTCTTGGAATTTGTTGTTTTTGAACCGCCATAGCACTTTGGGGCAGGCATCCCACTCCACCTGGTATATAATCATTTGTATATATGACTCCTCTCTCACAGGAGGGGAGAGAATATATATATCCACATATATATATATATTTTTCCCCCCTGTAAAGTAGCAGTAACTATCTTGTGACTCAGATAAAATAGATGCTCCATTAATATTTGCTGACTCACTGAATATTATCAGTCTAATTACTTAATTTGTCATACTTGTAAAATACAAAGAACACATATTTGCACAAAGCTACCATGGAAACAAGAAAAAAAGTGTGATTAATAGAAAATGCAGTAGAGTTAATATTTTCCACTATTTGGACCTTTTCCTTCAGGCATTTAAAGGCAGCATTAGCTTTATTAGCAGCCGGATGACTGTAAGGACTTCCAGTGGAGCCTGCAGTCGACTGAAATCCCTGCTTCTTACATGGGGAGGCCGCAGGTCAGGACTCCCCCACCCTGTCCTCATGGAAGCCATTCTCTCTTTATCCAACTGGAAGGCTGTAAATTTACCCTTGTAACATTTCACTTACTAGGTCTTGTCCCATAGTTCAATCCTCTGACATATGTTTAAGTTCTAAGGTTTGTGACAACTGTAAATAATATACATCGGTTGTGAACAGATTAAGTCCAAATAAAGATAAACTCTTCAATGGGCTACTCAAAATAAATATTCTTTAGAGTTAAATGTACTTTGAGCTAGGAATCCACTGAATTTAGCAATAATTCCAGATGATAAACAACTACAATATGTCTATAGAAATAGGCACTAATAATCCCAGCAGAAGGGCAGTTAGGATTACGTGGCTGTTTTGGGGTCTAGTAATTACTTCTTCCTTACATGTTCACAAACCACCTATTTCCTACTATAATCACTAGGAAAAGCTAGCTACTATTGTGTCCTGAAGATTTTTCTCCACTTTTAGAAAAAACATTTGCTTATTTTTCTGCTTTCTGCGTCTTCTCACATTCTCCGTGATTCCTCAAATTTTATCAACAGTGAGTCGTCAAACACATCGATAAATTATTCAACATTTTGGTATTTGTTTCAGCTTGGAAATTTAACCCAATTTAAAAATGGGCAATAGACAATTCTCCAAAGATCTATAAATGGCCAGAAAGCACATGAAAAGATGCTTAACATCACGAATCATTCGGAAACTGCAAATCAAAACCACAATAAAATACTACCCATACTCATTAGGATCGCTATTATAAAAAAATACAAAAAATAACAAGCACTGGCAAGGATGTGGAGAAACTGGAACCCTTGTGTAACTGCTGGTGGGAATGTGAAATACTGCAGCTGCTGTGGAAAACCTTTTAAAAGTTAAACACAGAATTACCATACAATCCAGCAATTCCACTTCCAGGTAAATATCCAAAGGAATTGAAAGCAGGGACTTGAACAGATATATGTACACCGATCTTTGGAAGAGCATTAATCACAGAGCCCAAAGGTAAAAACAACTCAAATGTTCACTGACAGATAAATGGATAAACAAACTGTGGTCTATATATACAGTGGGGTATTATTATTCAGATTAAAAAGGAACGAAATTCTGATCCATGCCACAACATGAAAAAACCCCGAAGAGCTTATGTTAAGTGAAAGAAGCCAGACACAAAAGGACAAACACTGTATGATTCCACTCAAATGAGGTAGTCAAATTCATAAAGACAGAAGAGTAGAACAGAGGTAACCAGGGGCTAAGGGGAAGTGTAGTGGGGAGTTATTTTTTAGTGGGTTCAGAGTTTCAGTTTTGGATGATGAAAAGATTTGGAGATGGATACCGGCGATGGTTTCACAACAATGTGAATCTACTTAATGCCACTGAATTGTATACTTAAAAATGGACCATTTTATGTTATGTATATTTTACCATACAAGAAAACTAAACTGAATAGGAAAAATAAAGTTTTCTATTTCGAAAATATATTCAGCATTACTAAATGATTAAAATGTGAGAATCATCGGGAATAAAAAGATGAACAGAATAGCCCATCAGGATCTCATGATGTAGTGGGAGAACAGATATGGAGGGCATTCCAGGGAAAGAGAGAGCAGTAGATGCAAACGACGGTGAGACCACAGAGTGCTTAGGAGACAATTGGCTTAGCGGAGCTGCGGTGCAGATGGCAGGTGGTACACCTGTAAACATAACTAGAGGTTATCATATAGACGATATTGCCGAAACCCTTTAACAAGAGAAAGACATGGTAAGATTTGACGTTCAGAAAGGTCCTTTCTGCTTGTGATATCAAGAATCTCTAAGAGGGACTTCCCTGGTGGCAGACTGGTTAAGAATCTGCCTGCCAACAAAGGGAACACGGGTTCAATCCCTGGTCCGGGAAGATCCCACGTGCCGCGGAGCAACTGAGCCCATGCACCACAACTACTGAGTCAGCGTGCCACAACTACGGAAGCCTGCGCACCTAGAACCCATGCTCCACAACAAGAGAAGCCACCACAATAAGAAGCCCACGCACCACAACGAAGAGTAGCCCCCACGCGCAGCAACGAAGATCCAACACAGCCAAAAATTAATTAATTAAAAAAAAGAATCTCTTAGAGCTAAAAAGAATAAATGAAAAATATAAAGAATGTTGATGAGACATGATGAAGGATAGTATTCTAGAAGATTAATAAAACGGATAATAAGTTTGAATATCTAGTTGAAAAGAATATTCTAGAAAAACAAAAATTATACAAATGATAAAAACTGAGAGCTTCCCTGGTGGCGCAGTGTTGAGAGTCTGCCTGCCGATGCAGGGGACACGGCTTTGTGCCCCAGTCCAGGAAGATCCCACATGCCGTGGAGCAGCTAGGCCTGTGAGCCATGGCCACTGAGCCTGCGCGTCCGGAGCCTGTGCTCTGCAACAGGAGAGGCCACAACAGTGAGAGGCCCATGTACCGAAAAAAAAAAAAGAAAATAGTCAATTTGTTTCCAGCTTTGCTTTGTATGATATTTAATCTTACACCAGCTGCTGTACCAATAATGCCCCTCCAGTCCAAAAAAAGATTCTAGTAGAAAGGTGAGAGATTGAGACAGGGTCAAATGAGGTTAAAATCAAGGCAGGAAATGAACAGTAACAGACTGGAAATGGAACGGAAGACTTCTAGAAGAGCCCTAGGATTCTGTTTTCAGTAACTGGAGTGGGCATGTGTGCAATTAAGAGACAGGGAAGGGCTTCCCTGGTGGTGCAGTGGTTGAGAGTCCGCCTGCCGATGCAGGGGACACGGGTTCGTGCCCCAGTCCAGGAAGATCCCACATGCTGCGGGGCGGCTGGGGCCGTGAGCCATGGCCGCTGAGCCTGCGCGTCCGGAGCCTGTGCTCCACAACGGGAGACGCCACAACAGTGAGAGGCCCACGTACAGAGAGAAAAAAAAAAAAAAAGAGACAGGGAAGCCACACCGATGTGGAGTTACTGAGCTGATGAGTTGTGGCCCAGGCAGTGTTATTCATGTGTATGAACACAGCTGGAATCTTCATCAGTTACCTGTCAGACCGGGCCCAGTGCCAAGCCTTCCTGGAGACACGGAGGTGTGTGGAGGCCAGGCTGTGCCTGGAGACGGAAAACCAAAGACAGTGTGTGGCTGACAGGGTCTTGGTGCTCTGGTTGGGTGTCAGGCCTGAGCCTCTGAGGTAGGAGAGCCAAGTGCAGGACTTTGGTCCACCAGAGATATCCTGGCCCCATGTAATCTCTATAGGCGAGAGCTCTCCCAGAGATCTCTGTCTCAACGCTAAGACCCAGCTCAACTCAACGACCAGGAAGCTCCAGTGCTGGACACGCCATGCCAAACAACTAGAAACACAGGAACACAACCCCACCAATTAGCAGAGAGGCTGCCTAAAATCATAACAAGTTCACAGACACCTCAAAACACACCACCGGATACAGTCCTGCCCACCAAAAGACAAGATCCAGCCTCATCCACCAGTACACAAGCACTAGTCGCCTCCACCAGGAAGCCTACACAAGCCACTGAGCCAACCTTACCCACTGAGGGCAGACACCAAAAACAATGGGAACTACTAATCTGCAGCCTGTGAAAAGGAGATCCCCAAACACAGTAATTTTAGCAAAATGAGAAGACAGAGAAATATGCAGCAGATGAAGGAGCAAAGTATGAAGAGGAAATAGGCAGTCTACCTGAAAAGAATTGGGAGTAATGATAGTAAAGATGATCCAAAATGTTGGAAATAGAATGGAGAAAATGCAACAAATGTTTAACAAGGAACTAGAAGAACTAAAGAGCAAACAAACAATGATGAACAACACAATAAAGGAAATTAAAAATTCTCTAGAAGGAATCAATAGCAGAATAACTGAGGCAGAAGAACAGATAAGTGACCTGGGAGATAAAATAGTGGAAATAACTACTGCAGAGCAGAAAAAAGAAAAAAAAATGAAAAGAATTGAGGACAGTCTCAGAGACCTCTGGGACAATATTAAACACACCAACATTCGAATTATACGGGTCCCAGAAGAAGAAGAGAAAAAGAAAGGGACTGAGAAAATATATGAAGAGATTATAGTTGAAAACTTCCGTAATATGGGAAAGGAAATAGTCAGTTAAGTCCAGAAAGTGCAGAGTCCCACACAGGATAAGTCCAAGGAGAAACATGCCAAGACACATATTAATCAAACTATCAAAAATTAAATGCAAAGAACAAATATTAAAAGCAGCAAGTGAAAAGCAACAAATAACATACAAGGGAATCCCCATAAGGTTAACAGCTAATTTTTCAGCAGAAACTCTGCAAGCCAGAAGGGAGTGGCAGGACATATTTGAAGTGATGAAAGGGAAAAACCTACAACCAAGATTACTCTACCCAGCAAGGATCTCATTTACATTTGACACAGAAATTAAAACCTTTACAGACAAGCAAAAGCTAAGAGAATTCAGCACCAACAAACCAGCTTTACAACAAATGTTAAAGGAACTTCTTTAGGCAGGAAACACAAGAGAAGGAAAATACCTACAAAAACAAACCCAAAACAATTAAGAAAATGGTAATAGGAACATACATATTGATAACTACCTTAAATGTAAGTGGATTAAATGCTCCCACCAAAAGACATAGACTGGCTGAATGGATACAAAAATAAGACCTATATATATGCTGTCTACAAGAGACCCACTTCAGACCTAGGGACACATACAGACTGAAAGTGAGGGGAGAGAAAAAGATATTCCATGCAAATGGAAATCAAAAGAAAGCTGGAGTAGCAATTCTCATATCAGACAAAACAGAGTTTAAAAATAAAGACTATTATAAGAGACAAAGAAGGACATTACATAATGATCAAGGGATCAACCCAAGAAGATATAACAATGGTAAATATTTATGCACCCAACATAGGAGCACCTCAATACATAAGGCAAATGCTAACAGCCATAAAAGGGGAAATCAACAGTAGCACAATAATAGTAGGGGACTTTAACACCCCACCTTCACCAATGGACAGATCATCCAAAATGAAAATAAATAAGGAAACACAAGCTTTAAATGACACATAAAACAAGGTGGACTTAACTGATATTTATAGGACATTCTATCCAAAAATAGAAGAATACACTTTTTTCTCAAGTGCTCATGGAACATTCTCCAGGATAGATCATATCTTGGGTCACAAATCAAGCCTTGGTAAATTTAAGAAAATTGAAATGGTATCAAGTATCTTTTCAAACCACAATACTATGAGACTAGATATGAATAACAGGAAAAAACCTGTAAAAATACAAATACAAGGAGGTTAAACAATACACTACTAAATAACCAAGAGATCACTGAAGAAATCAAAGAGGAAATGAAAAAAGAACCTAGAAACAAATGACAATGAAAACACGACATCCCAAATCTATGGGATGCAGCAAAAGCAGTTCTAAGAGGGAAGCTTATGGCAATACAATCCTACCTCAAGAAACAAGAAAAACCTCAAATAAACAACCTAACCTTACACCTAAAGCAACTAGAGAAAGAAAAACCAAAAAACCCCAAAGTTAGCAGAAGGAAAGAAATCATAAAAATCAGATCAGAAATAAATGAAAAAGAAATGAAGGAAATGATCGCAAAGATCAATAAAACTAAAAGCTGGTTCTTTGAGAAGATAAACAAAATTGATAAACCATTAGCCAGACTCATCAAGAAAAAAAAGGGAGAAGACTCAAATCAACAGAATTAGAAATGAAAAGGAGAAGTGGGCTTCCCTGGTGGCGCAGTGGTTGAGAGTCCGCCTGCCGATGCAGGGGACACGGGTTCGTGCCCCGGTCTGGGAGTATCCCACATGCCGCGGAGTGGCTGGGCCCGTGAGCCATGGCCGCTGAGCCTGCAATTCCGGAGCATGTGCTCCACGACGGGAGAGGCCACAATGGTGAGAGGCCCACGTACCGCAAAAAAAAAAAAATAAGAAGAAAAATAAGAAAAAAGACAAAGGAGAAGTAACAACTGACACTGCAGAAATGCTAAGGATCATAAAAGCTTACTGCAAGCAACTACATGCCAATAAAATGGACAACGTGGAAGAAATGGACAAATTCTTAGAAAAGCACAACCTTCTGAGACTGAACCAGGAATAAATAGAAAATATAAACAGACCAATCACAAGCACTGAAATTGAAACTGTGATTAAAAATCTTCCAAATGACAAAAGCCCAGGACCAGATGGCTTCACAGGCAAATTCTATCAGACAGTTAGAGAAGAGCTAACACCTATCCTTCTCAGACTCTTCCAAAATATGGCAGAGAGGAACACTGCCAAACTCATTCTATGAGGCCACCATCACCCTGATACCAAAACCAAAGATATCACAAAAAAAGAAAACTACAGGCCAATATCACTGATGAAAATAGACGCAAAAATCCTCAACAAAATACTAGGAAACAGAATCCTACAGCACATCAAAAGGATCATACAGCATGATCAAGTGGCGTTTATCCCAGGAATGCAAGGATTCTTCAATATACGCAAATGAATCAATGTGATACACCATATTAACAAACTGAACGAGAAAAACCATATGATCATCTCAACAGATGCAGAAAAAGCTTCTGACAAAATTCAACACCCATTTATGATAAAAACTCTCCAGAAAGTAGGCATAGAGGGAACTTACCTCAACATAATAAAGGCCATATATGAAAAACCCATAGCCAACATCATTCTTAATGGTGAAAAACTGAAACCATTTCCTCTAAGATCAGGAACAAGACAGGTTGCCCACTTTCACTGCTACTATTCAACTTAGTTTTGGAAGTTGTAGCCACAGCAATCAGAGAAGAAAAACAAATAAAAGGAATCCAAATCGGAAAAGAAGAAGTAAAACTGTCACTGTTTGCAGATGACACGATACTATACACAGAGAATCCTAAAGATGCTACCAGAAGACTACTAGAGCTAATCAATGAATTTGGTAAAGGAGCAGGATACAAAATTAATGCACAGCAATCTCTTGCATTTCTATACACTAATGATGAAAAATCTGAAAGAGAAATTAAGGAAACACTCCCATTTACCACTGCAACAAAAAGAATAAAATACCTAGGAATAAATCTACCTAAGGAGGCAAAAGACATGTATGCAAAAAACTGTAAGACAATGATGAAAGAAATTAAAGATGATACAGATGGAGAGATACACCATGTTCTTGGATTGGAAGAATCAACATTGTGAAAATGACTATACTACCCAAAACAATCTACAGATTCAATGCAATCCCTATCAAACTACCAATGACCTTTTTCACAGAACTAAAACGAAAATTTTCACAATTTGTATGGAACCACAAAAGACACGAATAGCCAAAGCAATCTTGGGAAAGAAAAACGGAGCTGGAGGAATCAGGCTCCCTGACTTCAGACTATACTACAAAGCTACAGTAATCAAGACAGTATGGTACTGGCACAGAAACAGAAGTATAGATCAATGGAACAGGATAGAAAGCCAAGAGATAAACCCATGTACGTATGGTCACCTTATCTTTGAAAAAGGAGGCAAGAATATACAATAGAGAAAAGACAGCCTCTTTAATAAGTGTTGCTGGGAAAACTGGACAGCTACATGTAAAAGAATGAAATTAGAACACTCCCTAACACCATACACAAAAATAAACAAAATGGATTAAAGACCTAAATGTAAGGCCACACGCTATAAAACTCTCAGAGGAAAACATAGGCAGAACACTCTATGACATAAATCACAGCAAGATCCTTTTTGACCCACTTCCTAGAGAAATGGAAATAAAAACAAAAATAAACAAATGGGACCTAATGAAACTTAAAAGCTTTTGCACAGCAAAGGAAACCATAAACAAGACGAAAAGACAACTCTCAGAATGGGAGAAAATATTTGCAAGTGCAGCAACTGACAAAGGATTAATCTCCAAAATATACAAACAGCTCATGCAGCTCAATATCAAAAAAACAAACAACCCAATCCGAAAATGGGCAAAAGACCTAAATAGACATTTCTTCAAAGAAGATATACAGATTGCCAACAAACACATGAAAGGATGCTCAACATCATTAATCATTAGAGAAATGCAAATGAAAACTACAATGAGTTATCACCTCACACCGGTCAGAATGGCCATCATCAAAAAATCTACAAACAATAAATGCTGGAGAGGGTGTGGAGAAAAGGGAACCCTCTTGCACTGTTGGTGGGAATGTAAATTGATACAGCCACTATGGAGAACAGTATGGAGGTTCCTTAAAAAACTACAAATAGAACTACCATATGACCCAGCAATCCCACTACTGGGCATACACCCTGAGAAAACCATAATTCAAAAAGAGTCATGTACCACAATGTTCATTGCAGCTCTATTTATAATAGTCAGGATATGGAAGCACCCTAAGTGTCCATCGACAGATGAATGGATAAAGATGTGGCAAATATATACCATGGAATATTACTCAGCCATAAAAAGAAACAAAATTGAGTTATTTGTAGTGAGGTGGATGGACCTAGAGTCTGTCCTACAGAGTGAAGTAGGTCAGAAAGAGAAAAAGAAATACCATTTGCCAACACATATATATGGAATCTAAAAAAAAAAAAAAGGTTTTGAAAAACCTAGGGGCAGGACAGGAATAAAGACGGAGACATAGAGAATGGACTTGCGGACACACGGAGGGGCAACGGTAACCTGGGACAAAGTGAGAGAGTGGCATGGACATATATACACTACCAAATGTAAAATAGCTAGTGGGAAGCAGCCACATAGCACAGGGAGATAAGGTCGGTGCTTTGTGACCACCTAGAGGAGTGGGATAGGGAGGGTGGGAGGGAGATGCAAGAGGGAGGGGATATGGGGATATATGTATACATCTAGCTGATTCACTTCGATATACAGCAAAAACTAACACAACACTGTAAAGCAATTATACTCAATAAAGATGTTTAAAAAAAAAAGAGAGGGAAGCCCAAAGGAAAAACAGAAGTGAGAGCTGAGTAATCTTTGTTCCAGCAATGGGGAAGCAGGGCTTATCTTTGTGCCTCACACAGCCTAAATTATCCATTTTTGATATCTAGATCACTTAGTTAATTCTGGGTTTTAAATATATAAGAGATATTAATCAACAGGAAAATAAATCCGAACCTCTAAAAAAATATACCATAATTTCAGAAAAAGAAAACTTAGTCTCTCCATTGTATTATCTGCGACACTATTTTCACATTATTATAGACAGTTGAGACTGAAGTCACAGAACTTGGTCAAATAAAACTAATGTTTTTACTAACAAAATCACAGTTTGGCATAGGGATGTAATAGGCTGAATAGCAGACCCCCAAAGCTATCAGGTCTTCATCCTTGGAACCTACAAATGTTACCTTATTTGGAAAAAGGGTCTTTGCAAATGGGATTAAGTTAAAGATTTTGAAATGAGATTGTTCTGGATTATCTGGGTGGGCTCTAACTGCAACCACATGCATCCTTTAAGAGGGAAGCAGGGACTTCCCTGGTGGCACAGTGGTTAAGAATCCGCCTGCCAATGCAGGGGACATGGGTTCGATCCCTGGTCCAGGAAGATCCCACATGCTGTGGAGCAAATAAGCCCATGCGCCAGAACTACTGAGCCTGCGCTCTAGAGCCCGCGAGCCACAACTACTGAAGCCCGCGCACCTAAAGCCTGAGCTTCGCAACAAGAGAAACCACTACAATGAGAAGACCGGGCGCTGCAACGAAGAGTAGCCCCCGCTCGATGCAACTAGAGAAAGCCCACATGCAGCAACGAAGACCCAACACAACCGAATAAATAAATACATACATAAAAAAAATAAAATTAAAAAATAAATTAAAAAAAAGAGGGAAGCAGAGGGGGATGACACACAGAGGGGAAGGTGATGTGAAGATACAGCAGATGTGCAACCTAAAGCCCAGGAATGCCTGCAGCCATCAGAAGCCGGAAGAGGTGAGGAACAGATTCTCCCCAGAGACTCTGGGGGGAGCACAGGCCTGCAGACACGTTGATTTTGGCTCAAGGATACTGATTTCAGAACTCTGGCCTCCAGAGACAGAATCAATTTCTGCTGTTTCAAGCCACCTACTTTGTGGTAACTTGTTACAGCAGCCATAGAAAACTAACATAAGGGCGATCAATTTGGGGCCCAGTGGGACCAATCTCAACATTCATCTACACTTAGGAATAACAAATAATAAAGGAAAATAGAAACACATAAGGGTCCAAAACTATACGGCATGTGTTAAGATATACTCCAGCCTGTCTTCCTGGTCATATCACAGCAATATTTTGAAAAGAAATTTTCTTTTCAAATATATCATATATAGAACCCAATTCACCAATTTCTTCATGATAGCTAATACAGATGTTACTACTGAAACACTTTGATCAAAGTTAAGACAGCTGGCAAGTCATCCTGAAGCAGTTAGGCACTGCTGACTCAGACTGCCCGTCTCCCTCAATTCTCCTAGATACCTACTTAGCCGTGCAAATAACCATTAGCCTGTAAACCAAAAAAAGAAAAAAAAAACTCACAGAAACAAAAAACTGAGTTAGGTTAAATAAGCACCATGTAGAATATTAAGTAAAACAGCAAATCACCCAGCTTAAAACTAAATTCCAGTAGATACTGAATATACAGTGCCCTTCTGAATATCCTGAGTTATCTTTCACCTCCATAACCAAACTGCATGCACTGCACATCACAAGTATGCACAGATATTTGGTGAAAGAATATATGAGAACTGCACGAGAAGAGAACATGAAAAGTACATATAAATACCTGACTATGTGCCATACCAGGGCTTGAAAAATTGCAGTTGAGGGCCAGATCCAGTCTGCTGCCTGTTTTTATAAATAAGATTTTATTGGAACACAGCCAAGCTCATTCACTTACGTATCATCTATGGCTGCATCCTCGCTCTGAGAGCAGAGTTAAGTGATGACAAAGACACATGGCCAACAAAGTCTAAAATATTTACTATGTGGCTCTTTATAGAAAAGGCTGGCCAAGTCTTGCTCAGTACCACACCATCTAGAAGGGAAGGCAATTATTACTGAGTGTCTACTAATGCACTTATATTCTACCAGGTGCTAAGGAGATAGTTGAATAAGTTAGTCTCTGTTCTCAGAAAATCATAATAGAGCAGGTAAAACAACAAGTGTGTACTCCAGCTAACAAACTTGATAGTGGGCTATGACAGAACACTGAATAGTATTGCCATAGCACAGAAAGAACCTTGAAGTGGAGAAGCTTTCAGGGAGAAGTTAATGTTTACCATGTGAAGCATTTAATGAAAATGAGCTTTTCCTTAAAAGATAGAATCAGCTCATCATAGGCAAATAAGAGAAAAACCAGTTCCTAAGAAAATAAAACAAAACAATCATTAAACAAAAAAGAAAAAGAGATGAAAATAACAACCAGAAAAAAAAATAATTCACAGTACTGCACCTTTTAAAATGTAGTAATCAACATTTCATCAAAATTTTCAGGTTCTAAGATACCTGTTCACATAGCTCACCTTGATTTGGAAGATGCTCCTCCCGAACTACATGCTCCTTTATTCAAATTAAATGTAACTGGAAGAAAAGAATTGGTATTCCATATGTATTTCAGGAAAATTATAATAAAACATCAGATATAATAAAACAAAATTATAATAAAAATTATAATAAATATCACAATACAGCTACGTAGAAATTCATGGACATTTTGAATACATGAGAGCTGGAATGCTCCTACCCAGAGATCATAAACTCCTGTAAAATATACTGGACTGATGCTTACAGAGCTGGGAAAGACCATCATATGATGTAGCAGACAGCCTTGGCCACTTCCCCACTCCACTGCCCCTCTCTCCTTGGTAACAGGAATCCAATTTTGTTTGGGTGTCCCTACCCCTCACGTATGGCTTGGAGGATGCTATGGTCTGAAGGTTTGTGTCCCCTCCCAAATCCAAATGCTGAAAACCTAATGCCCAAGGCGATGGGACTAGGGGGTGGGACCTGTGGGAGGTGATGAGTAAGGCTCTTTGGTCTAAACCAATCAAAATAATTCCACTCCCTTTCCAAGTGACTGTTTTTGAGGTGGACATGTGATACAGTCTGATCAATGACATTCAAAAGGAAGTCTGCTGCTGGGAAGAAGGTCTTCTAGGAAAAGTTTCCTTGCTCACAGGGGACTCCAAAGGACAGAGATGCTCTCTGTCTTCTTCTGGACAATGCTGGGTCTGCATATGACGGCTGGACTGCTGGCAGCCACCTGTGTCCAGCTGCTGATAGTGTGGCATCTGGAACCATCCTACCTCTGGGACTCTTGGCATGGCAAGGTACTTCCTTATTGTTTAGGCTCGTTTTACTCAGTCTGGTTACTTGTTGCTGTAGGCATTCCATCCAATTCATTGTTATCACCTTTTCATTTTACTGATGAGAATAATCCAGACAGATAACACCTCTTGCTCCCAAACATGTCGCTAGTTTTTGGCAGAGCCAATACAAAAGCATCCATACTAAAAAAGGAAGAAAGAAAAGTAAAACTACCTTTTTCTTCATCATTTTCTCTGCTTAATTCCGTAAAAACAGGGACTTCCTTTAAAAAAAAAAAGTTTGAAGGTTTGGTTCACAACTGCATTTACCATCAATATTCAATAGTCCTTAATTATGACTTGCTACCAAAAATGGTTAAGATACTAATTAAGAAATTATATGTATTGCAAATATTCTCCAATAAAGAATTATTCTATGGGGGAAAAAGTAGCTTTTCTGTACCAAACTGTAGAAGTTTACCTACATTTTTATTTCTATTACAATTTAAGCAGGAAACAACAACATAAAGCAATAAACTCTAGGAATCTCAGCTAGAGGATTACTTTAAACAGCAAAATCTTTCTCTTTTGTAGTATGTTTTAGTGTAATGAGCAAGGGTCTAAGACTAACTCGAAGACGACTGTGTATAAAATCCTCCTCTGCCACCTATGAGCCTTGTCATCTCGGTCAATCTCATCATCTCCCTGAAGGCTCAGTCATTACATCTTTAAAGTAGGGATAACCTACATATTTAGAGTTATGGTAAGGGTTAATTAGCATAATATAAATAAAACACTTAGCATAGTGCCTGCTGTAGTGTTTGATAAATGTTAATTGTTGTTACTACTGATAAATAAGAAGGATGACCTTGAGATCTAGCTAAAATATTTTGTTAGGTAATGTCCATATAGGATTTCACAAAGGAACACAAAAGAACATGATCTTACTCTGAAAAAACTGATATGTTTAAATGTAGAATGAGGAAGCACTGATCAACAGAATTTCCCCTGCTTTTTTGGGTAAAGATACTGTTTACACCTGAAAAGTACAATTAACTTGAAGGTTTTAGCAATATTAAGCTAAAATGTTACAGAGCAATAATGTTATTCCAAAAAGTAAACCTCTTTCCTCAGTACAAGGTGTGAATCCTTTGTGATTTCCACGATAGGAAGTTATAATTTTTTCTCTATTGAAAATGAAGATTTAAATTTTTAAAAAGAGAATAAAAAGCTTTCAGTCTTAAGGAGTTTAAATTTCACATTTACAGCAGTTTAAACACCGTTCCTGTTTTAATTTAATGTAGAAAACTCCTAAAAGATTGTGCGACAATATGCATGCTAATGTAAGAAACGTCACACTCACTCTCTCACTTATCAAAGAGTTCAATCAACATGGTACAAAAGTTGATTCACAAAGTGATTCTCACTGATGTCTTAATTCTCATCGCCTGCTACTTCCTGCATCACTCTGTACTCAACGGCTCATACAACATGTGCTCCACAATGATCAGAGCAGCTGTACTCATAATAGCTAAACACTGGAAACAAGCTACAGGCTTCTCAACAGGAGAACGGATACATAAATTGTATTTTATTCGTAAAATGAAATACATCAATCAAAAAAAAAGTGTGAAGCACTGATAGGAAAGGATGTAGACGAACTACACATACAGAACATTATGGTGAGCTAAGGAAGCCAGACACAGAGAGAACAAACTGGATGATTCCACTCCTACAAAGTTCAACGGCAGACTAAACCAACAATCAATAGTATATCAGAACAGTGCTTTCTTCTTAGAGGACAAGGAATATTATTTGGGAATGGGCATGAGGGAACCTTCTAGGATACTAGAAATGTTCCATACCTTGATCTGAGTGGTGGCCACATGGACTACCTATCTATTGATCCATCCATCCATCCATCTAAAGACACATACATATGTGAAAGTTCATCGAGCTGTAACCTTAAGATTAATGCACATCATCCACTTTACTTCATGTGTGCTACACCACAATAAAAAGTTTTTAAAAATACTAAATGGCTAGTAGTTTCACATACACACTAGGCTGTATTTTCCTGCTCACACACAACTTCTAGTATGTAAGCTCCTTGAGGGCAGGGATTTTTATCTTTTGACCACTGGCTGTATCCCCAGTGCCTATAACGCCTGGCACACAGGAGGTGATCAATAAATGTCTGTTGAAATAAATGCCTTGATCTAGTTATTCTAACACCTGAACCAACTTTATCACGCTTCCCCTTCCCCATCTACCTGGATTTTACCCATTAATTCCTCAAGACTCCTCAGCCTAGGGGATGTATCTACCTCCAAATATTCTAGGTCCTCCCCAGGCTGGAGCAAGTGCCAGCCCTCTGTGTGCTCACACACTGTGTTCATCCCCAGCACTGCATTAATTATAATCAGTTGAAACGCTGTTTATGTCTTTGCCACTAGCTACTGACTCTATTTTAGAGATGAGGAAACTGAGGTTTAGAAGATTCCATAATTACACAAACTTGTGAAGTCAGTAAGTCAGGAATGGACCCAGGTTTGTCTCAACTCCACAGCCTGGACTTTGATACCTGGCTGTGCTCTTTCTCCTACAAAACTCGTTCAAGGCTTAAACAAACAAGCGATTTTGCTTCTTCAGACCTTTGTCTATTGCCTCTCTTGATGATGCCCACCTGCTCTCTCCCCTCCAGACCTCTTCTCACTTGTTCTTGAATAAATTTGGCAGTTTTTTCTTCGTCGTCAAGGTCCTGTTTCTTCTTCTTCTCTAGTTCCAGCTGCCGGCGGATCGTCTCAGGGTCCCTATCTATATACTGAATATACCAGCCTTTTGGTGTTTCGTCCACTTTGCACAAGCCTTAAAAAAAGTAATGGACACTATAATTTTGAATACAATCAAAGCTGAAAGTACATCTAAATGTGGTCTCTCTCTGCAGTATTTACTCATTCATTCAAATACACTCATTCAAACACATTCAGATACACAAATTCATACAGCACGTGAATTTTCCATATTTACAGTTAGTGACATTTAGACTTTAATTGGAATATTTTATCTCTTTAAAGAGAAAAGAAATATTATTTTGATTTTTGACTAGGTTGAGACAACACATTTAAACAAGGAAAACATAAAAAAAGCATTATCTTGCTTAGTAATTATTCAACTGTCTCTAAGTACTTAACATCCACTGAGTACAGGATATTCTGCTAACTTAACCAAGCAGAAATCTTCCCCAAAATGGAATAAAGAAACACATTGAATAACTAATACCTTGATACAAAATGTCTTTCCCTGTTCTTTTCCTGAACTTTCCATCCTATTAGAAATGGAAAAAGAGGCAGCAAATTTAAAAACTGCCTTAAGAAGGGGTAACCAAAGTTTCCCAAAGTGCAATGAAAGTAGGGGGAAAAGTGGAAGAGGACGGGTACTGGTCCTTAACCTAACGAGTGGATGCTTCAGGGATGCATCTTTGCACTGTTGAAAGAATCACTCCAGACGCTCTTACACACCTGCAGCGCACAAAATCGATCCTGGAAGATGACGCTCCTCTCCACCAGTTTCTACTTGCCCTACTCATCCTCTTTTTCATAAATTTACACAGAAAATATGATCATTCTCTCTCTCCCTGCAGTGCAGCCATATAACAACTGTTCACATCATGTCTTGCTCTTACCTTCTCTGCCCAGCCACTTAGTAAAATCTGTCAGCGTCTCCCACTGCGTGGCGTTCATGTGGATATGTTCTCGGTGGCTGATGTACTCATTGTAAACGATGTTGTTGTGAACCCTCTTGGTTCCTAAGAAGAAATTAGGACACTGCTGACCCTGAGCAGATGATGAGATTATAAAGTCATTATGGGCACAAGACTTAAGATACTTACCAAAGCGTCTCCTGAGAAGTTCTAGGAAGTCATTTCGGAATTCCCTAATAAAGCAGGAAGGGAAAGCATTAAGGTAATGTCTACAAACAAATAGCATCACCTTCCTGAAATTTAAGCCATCGTATAGTTTGCGTGAGCACATGATATGTAAAACATCTATGTGAATATCTGTTCCGAACCTTTGAAAACGGAACAAGGGAAAAATCCTGACAGATTACAGCTTTCAAGAATTAAAGTTAAAAGTCAAGTTGGAACTTTTTGTCTTGGTAAAGGTGGCACAGCAAAAGTGACCACACATCTTTGGAGGAGATTCTTCATGGAGTCTCAGTGCTACTGAATGTGGCATAATCATCCCATTCTATTGATAATAAAACATGAAGTTGGCACTTAATGTGTCCCTCTGAGCTGAGCACACTGTGTTAAGTGACAGATAAACATAGGTGAATAAAGATATACATTCTGACCAAGACGTTTACAGGTGAAGAGAAAGAGAAGGCTGTTCCCATGTGGCACAGAGACATGAAAGCATCACTTAATATTTGAGAAATGACAGACATATAGACAGTAGTTATTTCAAATTAAGTATTCAGTAGATATTTTCTCAAAAATAAACAAAGTGAACCTGTCAGGTCAAGAAAAACAACTGACGGTATTTGTTGCCAATGATAAAATTTGAGCTTTCAAGCAAAAAATGTGAATTCGGGTAAACTAGTGTCCGCCACCATGAGTCTGACATACTTCTCAATACTTGAAGATGTTTCTGACAGCACTGAGTTGACATTAGTGAATATAATTTTATGATATTGCATAATAAAATGTATCACCGTTCAGAATTTCAGAATACCTGTGTAACTCAATGAAGCAATATTTTCTAAATGACTGATGTGTGATGTTACAAAACCATGCATGGGTACAAGATCCACTTAAAGTAAAAGATCACATGGATTTTAATGTCATAGAGTACAAAAGGTTTGCTATATGGTTTCTGATTCCACATTGCAACTAACCTTTAAGAAACTACCACGCCATTGTGTTTCAGTGTAGTATCACAGAAGAATAGCCAAAATTATGTGAAAAGGTTATTAAAATACTCCCTCCCACAGATAACTACACATCTGTGTAAAGGCTGGACTTTCTCTAAGTATCTCAATCAAGCAACATTTCAGAAGAGAATGAACGTAGAAGCAGATGTGAGAATACAACCGTGTTCTGTGAAGACAGACACTGAAGAGATTTGCAAAAATGTAAAACAACGCCACTTTCATTTTTTTGTGTGCTGGAAAATATAGTTAATTTTCACGTAAAAATGTTATTTTAACTGTAATAGGCTTATATTGTGATTTTAAATGAATAATTTTTTTTAATGTCTCAGTTTTAATCCCTAATTTACAAGCTATAACCCACATAAACAAAAGTCTTTGGGGTTTAAGACCAAAAGGTCTAAAACCCTGGAAAGAAAGAAAGGGATGGAGGCAAGACTAAATATTAATTGTAATAATAATAATTAACATCTAATATTAATCGTGTACTGACCACTCTTCTAAACACTTTCAAAGTATTAACTCATTTAATCTTTGCATAACCCCTATGAAGGAAAGACAATACTTGAAAAATACGAAACCTACAGATGAGGGGACTAAAGCACAGAGAAACTGAGTAAGTTCACCCAAAGTCACACAGCTCCTGAGTGGAGAAGCCCGGGTTTGAAGGACTTAAAGACAAGCAGTCTGACTCCAGACCTGTGCTCTTAGCCACAAGTGTTTTAGACTGAGCGATGGTTTTTCATAGGTTTGAAGTGAATGGAAGAAAGACTGATTTGTGAGACATACTTTTTTTAACAATTCCACACAATGATAAACTGTCAAAACAAAAACTGAGCACAAAGATAATACAGCTATCACATTAACATGTAAGGAATAAACAGAGCTTCCAATATATTAAATATTAAGCATCTATTAAATGTCCAACTGAATAAAGCTTATGATATAAGGATGGCTTTGAGTTACTTACTCTGAAAAATAATCCATAAACTGCTGAGGATTTTCTGAAGCCAGCAGTAGTTGTCTCTGATGAGATTCGGACATACAATGACACTTAAAGCCATTCTACAAAAATGTAAAGGTAGTGGTTAAATCTTGATTTAGCTCATTATAATAGGCCCTAAATATAAGTATTTAATTAAATCCTAAAAAGCTGCTCTTTGATGATAAACTGTAAAAAATAATCAAGTCACTGGCTGTAGGCACCCTATCGTTCTAAAAAAATTTTTTTATAAAGTTGAGTTTTGCAACCCTGCTAATCAAAGAATCCCAGAAGATTAAAGAGACAGAAAAATACTGCTTTAGAAAACAGACATTAGTAAGAAACATTACAGGGCACAGTAACAGAAGAGCGATTTTATTTTTTGACTCAATTTAACAAATTCCTATTGGGCACCTACTTCATACCAAGTGTTATGCAAGCGTTTCGAGGACTATAACAAAGTAAGATGGGTCATTAGTGAATTTCCATTAAGGAAACTATTTTCACTCACTTTCCTATACTTTAGCTCATTACCCAAAATACACTTGCATTTTATACATAAACCTTACTTTATCATACTAAATCTGTATCTTCTTCAGATGATTGTAAAAAACATGCAAATTTTGACTTTGTGTCTATTCTACTTAACATTTGAACCTGATTCTCCACTAGTAAGAGAAATGAAAAATGTGCCTCTCCTCTGTCTCCCCCATCTTGGTGGACAGCACTGTCCTGTACCGTCACCCAGGCCAGGGCCAAGGACAGCATCCCAGAGTCCTCCACCTCCACTCAGCACTACGTCTACTCCGCCGTCCTAATAACTTACCCAGTACCTCGGCTCAATCCCATTGCCACTGCCCTCATTTCAACACGCAATCTTGCTTAGAGCAGTTTCCTAATCTTCAGTCTCCCACAGATGCCTACACAATTCTTGCCTCTTCTGTGCCCTACCTATGCATTACTCTTCCTTAACTGCGTCTTAAAAGGAAACTTGATATCAGTCTCATAAACGAAAAACCAGCACCACTTTCCATAAATTACAAATAAATCAGTAAGATGAAAGCAAAATAATGTTATTAAATTCTAGAAACTCAAGGGAGTGGATGGACAGGAGGGGAATACTCCGGATCTGACCTTCCCCCCCTCAATCTTCCGGTATTAGAGACAGAGACAGGGGAGGGGGCTTGTAGGGGTCAGCTTCTCCTCCCCCAGGCAGGGAAGGGCAATGAACAGATGTGAGGGCAAACAGGTCAGAATCACCCCAAGTGTCTTACTCTGAAAAGTAGTAATTAAAAGAGAGAATCAAACGTGTCTTCTCTTTCCCTGAGGAATTCTATTTTAGGATAACATTTGAGGATAACCAAATAACCCTAGTTAATGAGAAAAAGCTCATTTTTACAAAAGAATGGTGGTCAACAATAAATGTAAAAAGAACTAGAAAAATAACCACTTTGCAACTTCTAATGAAATAAGTGACTCAAGCAAAGATGTTGAAACACATGAGTAAAAGGCTGATGGGAAATTGGAGCTATGGGCACGATTCCACACTCCACTAGTATTTGTTACCGGTTCCCCCATAGTTACTTGCTCTTGCAAAGGGGAAAATATTACTTTCCAACATTACTTTACAGGCTGTCAACTGTACTCAATTTTCTTGGCACTACCAGACATCATGGGCTTCCTTATTTGATGCAATGTGATACACACAGGGTCACCTATCAAGGATTCTGCTCCCAAATATTTAACCTGAACCTAAACAAGCCTTCAGACCTAAGTTCCAGTTTACAAAAACTACAAGAGTTAGAGAAAGAAGACGAACGACAACCACAAGAAAAGTTAATTGTTAAAGGGGGAATCCTCTAGGATCGTTACTGGCCTGGCCTCTTCAAGTCAATGTCAAGAGAAACAACTGAGGGGAAGGGAGGGAATTCTATTTTAAATTTAGAATTGAGAGAGAATTAAAAGTCCTAACACCCGACACCACAGAGATTTTTAGGGCAATGAAACTATTCTGTATGATACTATAATGGTGGATATTTGTCATTATACATTTGTCCAAACCCACAGAATGTTCAACACCAAGAGTGAACCTTAATACAAACTACGGACTTTGGTGCTAATGATGTGCCAATGTAGTGTTATTGGTTGTAACAAATGTACCATTCTGTTGCACCAGGTTGATAGTTGGGGAGGCTGTACATGTTGAGGGCAGGGTGGGTACGAGAAATCTCTGTACCTTCTGCTCATTTTTGCTGTGAACCTGAAACTGCTCTAAAAAATGGTCTATTTTTTTAAAAGTTCAAATAACCCAATCCAATGTATAGCTTTTGACTGGATCTGGGTTTTTTTATTTGTTTGTTTTTGTTTTTACTTTATTTTATTCAGGTATAGTTGACTTACAATGTTGTGTTAATTCCTGCTGTACAGCAAAGTGATTCAGTTTTTTATACATACATACATACATACATACATACATATATAATTCTTTTTCATATTCTTTTCCATTATGGTTTATCACAGGATATTGAATATAGTCCCCCGTTTTAAACAAACTGTTTTAAAAAGCATTCATGGGAACAACTGAGAAAATGTGACTATGGAGTATGCACCAGATGATATGAAGAAATATTTATTAATTTTGTTACGTGTGATGACATATATTATGGCTATATAGAAAAATATCCTAATATTTTAGAGGAGCGTATTTAAATATTTATAGGTGAAATACCCCGATGCTTGTAATTTACTTTACATATTTCAGAGAAAAGGAAACATGGCAAAGTACTTAAAATGTTAAGTGAAACTTAAAGCGTTAAATCTGGGTAGTGGATATATGGATGTTCCCTGTACTAGTCTCTAGTGTTCTGTGTAAGAATTTTACCTTGACTAGTAGTAAAGAGAACTAAAGAGAAATGAAAGAGAATAACTGTATCAGTGTTATTCAACGTGAGGCCCACCTAAAGTATCTCATCCCTCACTTGCAGAAACACTGGATTAGATTATTCCAAGTGCCCAGTGTTCTTCCTTTCCTACCCAATTCAATCTCCAGAGAAAAACGTGATCCTGTCACTAGCCTGCTCTCAGTTTTTCCAGGTGCTTCATCATCCATCTAAATAATGGGGAAAAGTGTGAACTCCACAGCACAGCAACGTTTTTTCAAGATCTGCTCAAAGAGCCCTTGAGCCACTTTACACATAATTCACTCATTTAAAACTCACAACAATCTTACAAGTAGGGACACTTACTATTCTCACTTTTCAGATAAGTAAACAGGCAGAGACAATGTGACTTGTCGGCTTCCTAATTCTGATTCTGACCCCAGAGGCCACATCTCACTCGCAATAACATCCTGGTCCTGGCACATGGCAGGTGCTCGATAAATGCTTGTTAGGTGACTAGTGTGCAAGAACTTAGTTCTCCTTTTTCATCTGATCCCGAAAAGAGGTGTACACCCTGATCATGTCTAAGAGCCACGTCAAGTCAGAGACGTCTGTTACTGTCACTCCCGGGCGTCCGGCTCGGTACTGTTCACCCCCCGTTTCTTGACGACTTGAGTGGGGTCACTTCTCCGAGGCCTGCAAAACCTTTTCTTACTTCATTTCTTTTTTGGGGTTAGACTGGGGAACAAGGAGGTGTCAAAGGCCACTGGTTCCCCGCCAGGACGGGGGATGAAGGGAAGGACGGCCCTACTGAGTTGAGTCCTTGACTCACCCTGCGCAGCCCCCACGACTAGGGACGGGAGACCCAGGCCCTCACCCCGGCGTCGGGGACCTCAGCCTGCATCTCCAGCGGGGTCCCTCCGGGGAGAGGAGGGGGTGGGCACGGGGCCGCCCCGGGCTCGCTTACCTCGTCCCGGCACTGCTTCTGGCACATCTGGCAATACCAGCGCAGCTTCTGAAGCCCCTTGGACTTGATCCTGTTGGCGATGGCCTTAGGGGTAAGAAAATCTGATTTCCCCATCGCGCCCTCTGCAGCAACAACTTTCAGGAGCCCAGCGCCTGGTTAACCGGAAGCGGAACAGGGCTGGCGGGAGTGGGCAGGACAAATACCCTCGGCTAGTCGGAAGGAGGTGGGGCTTCGGAAACTTGGGCACCACCTTCCCCAACGCTCGCGAGGCTTCGTTCAATCCTGCGGGAAGAAGCGAGACTGAATGAGATCACGGAGTGGGCGGGGCGCGTGGGGCAGCTCCCGCGCAGGCGCGGTGAGGTCTGTCTGACCGACCTTCAGGAGGAGCGGTATCACCATGTTTCCTCCGGCGGGCCTCGCAGGGCTGTCGGCCTGGGCCGTGCAGCCGCAAAGGTATGACAGCTCGCGGTGGGAACGGAAGGGTTGCGACGGATGGAGGGGCTCAGGCAGGGGGTAGGGGAAGCGGGTGGAGGCGAGTGGGACGGACGCAGAGGCCCCGGAGCCCGGGCTGCAGGAAGCGCTCGGAACCGGGAAGGGCGCGCCACGTCTCCGGAGGCGGGCTGGGGCGGGGTGAGGGCCACGAGGATTGCTCATCTGGGACCTCAAGAGTGGGGCCTTGGGCCCAGTTAATTTCAGGGCAGTCTTGGATCCCCTCAGCTACTAAATAAATGCTTAGGGAGCCTCTGCTGCGCGCCAGGCGGCGAGCCTCTGGGAGGCCTTACCCGGGCCCTCAAAGTGGGAGAGGGGAGGGCCCCAGGGAAGGTCCAGCGGAAGGTTAAGGTGTGCTTTTTGTCCTTGACGCCTTTTGAAACTCTCCGGTGCAGAGCGCAGTAACGCACAACGCGAACTAAGCGGCGACCTTGCAGCAGGCGCTTTGCTGGGCCCAAGTGTATAAAATAAGTGTCCTTGTGGGTTGCAAAGGGGACCTTAAATATCTGTTAGCGAGGAAGCGGAAGAGACCTTGCACTATCTCGAAACCGTTGTGCTGAATCAGTAACCCTGCAAGGTTATGACATCGTCCCAGTGCCCCGAGGAGGAGATAGATGGACTTCTATGCGTCATCTGTTCACTGCCATGCAAGTTTTAGGGATTTTAAACATTGGTTTCCCCACACCCCCAGAAAAAGCATCTTAGAAGGCCTAGGAATAGGCAGACAAACATTGGTTTGTATGGTACCCTATAATAGGATGAGATGTGTTGCAGCTAGACAGAGTCTGGAAGAATTTCAGATACAGTGCCAAAGGGTTAGCTATAGACTGTAGCACTTCCCCGGTTTTACAGTAAAGGAGAATTCTAAGGAGCCACCCCACTAAACTAGATTTTTGTACCTAATTTATGAGAAGGGACTATAAAGCATTAATTAACATAGGTATGTGTTCATTAAGCAAAACATTTATAACACTAAAAGATTTTCAGCTTAATGAAGTAATTAAATCCGATGTGAAAAACCTACCTACAAATGTTGGTGGATTTGCCTTGGAATTCAGAGTTTCTTTCCCCTAATATTGAAAGATGATTCATGGGAAGTAAGAAGTCCCATTAGTTGGATTCTCACTGGTATAGGTTGTCCCATTTCTTAATCACTCAGCGCACATTTGTTGGGTGCTTGCGCTGCGCCAAGTTGGCACTGTGGAAAGTGCTAAAATGTGGTGAACAAATCGACATGATCCTGGTGAGCTTTGTGGGACAATCCCTCACATGCAGTGGCGCTCTGCAAACATCAGCTGTCCTTCCTTAGATGGGAACATCTTGCTGTGCATTAATGTTATCTGTAAATATTTTTAGAACTTTAAGTTATCCAAGTTGATCTTTAAAAATGGACAGTTTCTGAAATGAGGACCAAATACATTACATAAAACTGTAAAAATACCTTTTAAAAAACCTGTAAGATCTTTTGAAGATCTTTTAGTAAAGAAGCATTTAAGTGCTTGCTGGGTCTGAGACAACTACTGCGTGGGGTGGGGCTTAAACTGGAACCTCAGTCAGCAAATAAATGTGGAAGTCCTGACCTTACTCCCTTTGGAGTGTTGGTTTTAAATTGTTAGGTTATGAATAGTCATCAAACGTCAGTTTCCACCTTGAAGGCGGACTGTGTCCTCTTCCTTTTCATACGTTGCATCACTCTGGGTGCCTGCTGGCTTTCCTGCCTCTTCTGCCTTTTCCCTTCCACTCCCTATAATTGCCTTTCAAATTCAGAAACTAAAGCCATCTTAATGTTTCACATGCCACAGAATTAATTTGGAAGGGAAATACATTATACTTTTGTCTTTGCAGAACCAGAAAGAGGCATTTCCTTGGTTGTGTTTTGGTTATTGAAAGCTTTCTAAAATGCAATTTGTTGTTATAGTTTTGGTTTCAAGGAGGTTTAGCATACCAACATTAACTAAACATTAGGCTTAATTACACTTACAGTGAAGTTGTTTTAATTGTTCAGGGTGTCAGTAAAATACCCTAAATTTTTGGGAATTAAACTTTTTTTTAAAGTAGTATTTAAGAAAATGGAAATAAGAAATTTGGGGGTGGGAAAGAGTGATTTTTCTATCTCAAATCAGGGGGAAATACATTTCTATTTTCTAGTGTTCCACATTGTCTAAAATGGAACTATTTTATAATAGGAAACCAGTAGGCCGTAAGTTGAACTATGGACACTGAAAAGGGAGAGAGGTGGCATTTCAGGGGAGAGAAGAGGCCATCGTCTGAGGCTGAGGTAGCAGATATTTACTTTTAAACGTAAGGCAGCAGCCTGTGGTGTACCTGATGGAATGGTGCCAAACTGTCCGGCTTTGAATCCTGACCACCACTCACCTGGCAGTGTGGCCTTGGGCAAGTTACTCAGTGTCTCTGTACCATTTCCCCATCTGTTAAGTGGGGGTAATGCTAGTACCCCAGTCATTGGATTAGTGTGAGGATTAAGTGAATCAGTATTTGTAAAGAACCAAGGACAGTGGGAAAAATGCTTGTGAGGATCCAGGTGTATCAGTTGAAAAATGAAAACGAATGTATACATACACGTTCTACATAAAACGTAATGTGAGAAGGTTAGAAGTCTAACAAGACTGAATTGTGTGCCATGGTTGGTGATAAAGTTCTGGGGAGTCACTTGGTGGAGAGGCCAGGGTCGGACTTTCACCCAGGCATTCAGTGTTAGAATTAGACATACTTCATAATTTTCTTTTCCTTAGGAATTAGTGGATGCTGCTTCTTCCTTAATTTTTATATTATTCAGCATTATACACTCCTTAAAATTCATTCAAGCTGTCTGTAATTTCTTTGAATGATACATAGTTCACCCACGAACCTGCTGTGTGATCATAGTAGATCATGGTAGTCCGCCATCTATCTGTGCGACTTGCCCTCTGCTGTATTTGACGTGTTTCTAGTTTCTCAGATAATCTCCCGAGAATTTTTCAGGACGTGATGCCATTTTCCAGAACACAAAACTGACACAGAAAGAACTTCCTTTATCTTCTCATTTGCAAAAGCTGTATATTCAGTAGAGCAGTCTGTCGCTAGAGAGAGTTCAGATCAGCTCGTGGTTATTTTGCACTCAAATTGTACTTAAAAAATAACTTTGTGACACAGATAGACATGTTTAGAATTAAATGAAGTCTAAACATGAGAGTGCTTCAAAATTGGGGAAATTAGGGTGTGTGCACAGCAGAAAGAATCACAAAAGATCCTGTATCTTCCTGCATACCTCTCACTTGGGATACGTGTGGAGACCCGAACATTCTGTGTTCATCCAGATATGGCATGCAGTTCAGATTTTGTTCCATATGACGTGCTCTGACTAGAAACCTGTGTCAGTTAAATTGGAGTGCATGCCTAAGACCATACTGTCCCAGTGTCACTCTTTTTTTTTTTTTTTTTTTTTTTTTTTTTTTGCGGTACGCAGGCCTCTCACTGCTGTGGCCGTTGCGGAGCACAGGCTCCGGACACGCAGGCTTAGCGGCCATGGCTCACAGGCACAGCCGCTCCTCTGCATGTGGGATCTTCCTGGACCGGGGCACGAACCCGTGTCCCCTGCATCGGCAGGCGGACTCTCAACCACTGCGCCACCAGGGAAGCCCCCAGTGTCACTCTTTATAGTCTCTAAATTTAGAATGTCTGGGTAAAAAAGTTACTCCAAAAAAAGAAAATCATCCCCAAAATATTACTTTTCAAGTGCCATGATGAAAAAATGTTCATGGGATAGTCATTATGTCGATAAGTCCGCCCTCTGAACTAGCAGAGCTTGTCAGTGTTTGACTGCTTTTATCTTTGCCTTTGGGGGGGATCCACTCTTAAAACCAAACCTAATGTTTTCCAGGTAGTCTCCTTCCTCTTATTTTCTTTATTTTTCTTTGTCCATGGCTGAGTAATACCAGTAGTAAGTTACATAAGTCAAGAGATTTTTAAAAAATAACTGTTCTGGTTATGAACTTTCAGACTTACTTTTTGCATATAAACACATAGAATCACAAAAATGGCATCATATCTTATAGCCTGCATTTTTAAGTTATTATAGACTTTTTAAATCTGTTTTTTAGTACAGTTTTAGATTTATAGAAAAAATGAGTAGCACAGAGAGTTGCATATACCCACACCCCACTCTGGACATTTTCCCCAGTCATCAACATCTTGCATTAGTGTGGAGTGTATACTACGATTAATGAACCCGTGTTGATGCATTATTAACTAAGGTACATAGTTTCATTAAGGACACTCATTTTTTTGTATATTTCTGTGGGTTTTGACAAATGCATAGTGACATGTGTCTTCCATTACAATATCATGCAGAATAGTTTCACTGCCCTAAAAATCTCTCCCTAAAATCCTGGCAACCACTGATATTTTTATTGTTGCTATAGTTTTGTCAGTTCTGGAATGTCTTATAATTGGAATCATACAGTATGTAGCCTTTTCAGACTGGTTTCTTTCACTTAGCGATATGCAATTAAGGTTCCTCCATGTCTTTTTGTGGCTTGATGGCTCATTTATTTTTATTGCTTAATACTGCTCCAACTGTATGGATGCACCTGTTTATCCATTCATTCATGTATTGAAGGACATCTTGATTCCTTCCAGTTTTTGGCAGTCATGAATAAAGCTGCTATAGGAATGTGAATGCAGGTTGTCATGTAGATATAAGTTTTCAGCTCAATTGGGTAGGTATCTAGGGGTATGATTGCTGAATCATATGTTTAAACTATGTTTAGATTTGTAAGAAGCTGCCAAACCATCTTCCAAAGTAGCCATACCATTTTGTATAACCACTGGTGATCAGTGAGAGTTCCTGTTACCCCACATCCTTGCCGTCATTGGTGTTGTCAGGTTTTTTTTTTTTAATTTTAGCCATTCTTTGGGATTTTCTATGTAGTTGATCATGTCATCTATGAACAAAGACAGCTTTATTTCTTCCCTCCCAACCTGTATACGTGTTGTTTCCCTTTTTGTCTTATTGCATTAATTAGGACTTCAGTACAGTGTTGAGTAGGGGTGGTGAGACAGGGCATCCTTGTCTTGTTCCCAGTCTTCGGGGGAAAGCTCTTAGTTTCTAACCATTAAACCTTAGGGATTTTTTTTGTGGATGTTCTTTATCAGGTTGAGGAAGTTCTCCTCTATTCCTAATTTGCTGAGAGGTTTTTAATCATGAATCGGCATTTGATTTTGTCAGATCCTTTTTCTGCATCTATTGATGATATAATTTTTCTTCTTTAGTGGGTTGATGTGGTGGATTATATATTTGAATTTCGAATGATGAACCAGCCTCACATACCTGGAATAAATCCCACTTGGTCGTAGTGTATAATTGTTTTTAATACATGGTTAGATTGCATTTGCTAATATTTTGTTGAGGATTTTTGCATCTAGGTTCATGAGAGATATTGTTCTCTAAATTTCATTTCTTATATAATGTCTTTATCTGGTTTTAGTATTAGGGTTATGCTGGCCTTATAGAATGAGGACGTATTCCCCCTGCTTCTCGTTCTGATTCTCTTTCTTTTTCTTTTTAATTTTATTTTTTTGGGCAGCAACTACCATGTCTACTGATAGTTACAGATCTGTCTCAAATCTCAATACCTCATATGTTTCCCAGACCTGGTTAACATTTCCACTTAGTTGCATGGTTTTTTAAACTACATCGCATTCAAAATTCATTATCTCGAGGGAGATCTCCCCCACCCAGTTTTTCTCTCTTGGTTAAATGACAACACTGTTCATTTAGGTCATTAAATTAGAAACCTTTGGGTCAGCTTGCTCTCACATCTGGTCTCCTGTTGCTTTGCCAACCTCTCAGTCCAGGTGCTTGCCTTCTCTTGTCTGGAAGCCCCTTATTTGGCCTCCATGTCATCAACATTTGGTATGATTTTGTGCTTTTTACTGCCATCCGAGATACCTTACTGAAAAACTAAACTGATTTGTGGGCTTAGAAACATTCATCATTTTCCCAGTACCTATAAAATAATATTTATACTTATTAACCCAAGCTATGTCTCCAGCTTCAAAACTATATCCAGTTCCTAGGAATGCCCTCCTTAGGCCCTCCTTCTTTATGCACAAATGTATCGATTCTTCATTTCTCCCATGGAGCTTTCCAGGCCAACACAGGTACTTTATGGACTTAAGAGCTACAAGATAATATATATTCAGTAACACGTCTTCACCAGTAAGAGGAGGATCCTCTCGTAATTTATCTTTCACCAACATTACTTTTAAGTCATATCATTTTGACTTTAATGCATCAGCGCTTTAAAAGACTGTAGAAATATTTCATGTAAATTTCATGTAAATTAAATTTGCATACATCTTGTTTATGAGATAGTACGTAGTATGCTTGTAGGCAGAGACCACGTCCTGGAGCAGAGTAGTTGCTCAGTAAAGAGCTTACTGAATTGAGTTGAAAAAGTTCAGAATCGGTTTAAATAAACTGTACTTTGACACATGTGGTCATGTTAGAATGTGTAGTTGACCCTAAGGGTTATTTGAAAAGGTTTCGGTGAACTGAGGAAGTCAGGGACGATATAGGCAAAGGCATAGGGGTGGGAATAGAGCATATGTGAATGCCATTGTGACTTCAGTGGAAGCTTTGTGTTAGATCAAATAGAATGAGATGTTTTTTGGGGGGCCTCTCACTGTTGTGGCCTCTCCCGTTGCGGAGCACAGGCTCCGGATGCGCAGGCTCAGCGGCCATGGTTCACGGGCCCAGCCACTCCGCGGCATGTGGGATCTTCCCGGACCGGGGCACGAACCCATGTCCCCTGCATCAGCAGGCGGACTCTCAACCACTGCGCCACCAGGGAAGCCCTAGAATGAGATCTTTAATGATATAAGGTTTGGTATCAGTATTGAGGAATTTATGTATACACACACACACACACACGCACACACACATTCAGAGTCTTATAGATCATTTCTTTATGGGATACTCTTTAAATCAGTTTATCAACTTTGAAAGTTTTTCTTTGAGCTGTTTTTCAAAAAACTAAAATGTTTTTTACCACCTTTATTCTTAGGATCCAAGTTCGAAATATGGCAACCTTGAAAGATAGTAAGTACTTTATCACAATATGTGAATTGAGAAAAACTAAATTTTGACAAATAAAAATGTGCTGCTTTAGCCCATTTACGTATTTGGTCAGAATGGACACAGTGAATCTATGTCATCTGTGTACGGCATTGAACTTGTTTTGGAAAAGACCCATGTGAGGTGACACATGGTTGTTGATTCTGTTGTTTGTAGAATGATAATGATATAACTAGAAAAAAGTACTGTGTGTGTGTATAAAATGTTATGGAATATGTGGCTAAAGGCCATTTTCAGTACCATTTAGTGTTTTAAATACATAATTTATTGATACTATTATGTTGCCGTTTTGCTTGTCCTCTCAGGTAGCACAAGGTCTGAGTTATTGGTACTCTAACATTAAGCCTAGTTTAGCAGCTTCTATTAATTGAAGGTCTAACTGCTAATTATTCTACCTTGAAGTTTAGGAAAATATTTCGATAAATTCACAAATGAAATGGTAACTCCTTTATCTTAACACAGCACTTCTATTTCTCAGTTACCAGGCGACTAAAATCAATCAAAAACATCCAGAAAATTACCAAGTCTATGAAAATGGTAGCAGCAGCGAAATATGCCCGAGCGGAGAGGGAGCTGAAACCAGCCCGAGTGTATGGAATAGGATCCTTGGGTAAGAGGAGAGTACAGTCACAAATTACGAAGTACCGTTTAACCTAGAGATCACTGCTCATGACTCATCTGTCCTGAGTACTTCCAGGCCCCCATCTATCACAGCAGCCCTGTGCGGGTGGGGACCGTCAGAGCTCCAGCTTTGCAGATAAGAAAAACTGAAGCCCAGTGCAATCATAACTACATCTCTGTGACTTGGCATCTGAGCCTCTCTATTTGTTAACCACTGTATGTGATCATGTTCACTTTTAAGATATTCTGAAAATTTTCCTAGATTATTAAATATACCATCAAAAGAACTTGGAAGTTTAGTGCATTAGACTCAAATGCTTGATTTCTTCCTGTTACACTGTGATGTGATCTTTTAGGACTGCACGGTGGGGAGGGGATGCCCTGCAGTGGAAGGTGACTGAGTAGTCTTGGAAATGACTCTGAGTACATGAGCGGAATGTTTCAACATCAACTGTAAAGAGGGAGAAATTTGCTTATTTCCAAATTGAAGAAAAGATGTATCTGTATCATCTGTGTGTTAATACCTCTATGTATTACATATAAATTACCTTGTGCAGTAGTTTTCTTGTGCTCTTCATATTTTTTAAGCATGCATTTATAGCATGCTTTTTTTAATCAGTGTTTTGTTTTTTTTTTTTTTGGCTGCATTGGGTCTTCGTTGCTGCGCGCGGGCTTCTAATTGCAGTGGCTTCTCTTGTTGGGAAGCACGGGCTCTAAGCACGCAGGCTTCAGTAGTTGCGGCACGCAGACTTTAGTAGTTGTGGCTCACAGGCTCTAGAGCGCAGGCTAGAGGCACACGGGTTTCGTTGCTCCGTGGCATGTGGGATCTTCCCGGACCAGGGCTCAAATCTGTGTCCCCGTGCGTTGGCAGGCAGATTCTTAACCACTGCACTACCAGGGAAGTCCAATCCGTTTTTTTATATATAAATTTATTTATTTTATTTATGTTTATTTTTGGCTGCGTTGGGTCTTTGTTGCTGCACATGGGCTTTCTCTAGTTGCGGCGAGCAGGGGCTACTCTTTGTTGCAGTGTGCGGGCTTCTCATTGTGGTGGCTTCTCTTGTTGTGGAGCACGGGCTCTAGGCGCGTGGGCTTCAGTAGTTGTGGCTCACAGGCTCTAGAGTGCAAGCTCAGTAGTTGTGGCACACGGGCTTAGTTGCTCCGCAGCATGTGGGATCTTCCCGAACCAGGGCTCAAACCCATGTCCCCTGCATTGGCAGGCAGATTCTTAACCACTGTGCCACCAGGGAAGCCCTAGCATGCTTTTTTAAGCATGCTCTAAAGAAACTTTTGTATGAGAAAACGATAGGGCACTAGGCTTCAGTGGAAATGGCTCCTTGCTTTAAAAATGCCATATTTAGGGAATTTCCTGGCGGTCCAGTGGTTAGGACTTGGCACTCTTACTGCCAGGGTTCGGGTTAGATCCCTGGTTGGGGAACTAAGATCCTGCAGGCTGTGTGGTGCAGCCAAAAATACCCAGCCATATTCAGCTTTTCCTAGGAGGCATAACGGAGACTTGCTAGGTTAGGGTTAGCAGTCATTAACAGCCCCAGCCGTTTTCTCTCCTGAGTCCTGTTCTCTAACCAGCATAATACTGAGCACCTAGTTAGCAGCCCAGTAGAGGCTGATAAATTACTCTAGCCTATTTCTATGAAAAGGTGAAAGTCATTCACTGTTCACCTTTCATGCTGAAATGAATAAGTGTAATAAATATTTCCCCTCAAAACTCTGTAACCACAAAACTATCGAATAAGGAAATTGGCTCAGATATCATTATAATATTTGTGGTGTAATATTAAAAACTCAAGTCAAGGCTGCCATTCAGCTACTCAGTCCTTCAAACTAAAAAAATACTAACTGCTAGATATTAAATGGCTAATCATTTAAAATATTTAAGAACTTTAAATAGACATTTTATGCTGTACAATATGAAACATAAAAAGAGACTGAAAAGGAATATTTTCTCCACTTCCATAAACTTTGGAGTTGAGTATTCTCTCTGCTTTTTATGGAGGGTCCTCAGGTATTGAAATTTGAGAATCACTGCTCTATACTGAAAAAGGCAATAGCAGGAATTTTGTTGAAGTGGGGAATGTGGCAGCCGTGAAGATGCACTTTGTAACTAGAGTGAGCACAGCTGCTGAATCGTCCTGTGTTTTTGTACCTAAGCCATGCTTCCCACGGGCTGCTTCTGGCCAGCACCTGAGCACAGGTGGGATACTCAGGTAGGCGTGTTCTTGGGAGACTTGGGGCTCCCTGGCAGCCTCGCTGAACTTTCCCTCAACTGTACAGCGGTCCAGGAAGCTGCCACCCCACCTTTCTTCCCACTGGTCAGACTGGCATCCTGGTGTGATGGCTATTCTGACTTCCTTCCTATTTTCTCTCACAGGCATTTCCCCAGTAAACTCCATGTATATTTTATCTTATTTAAACACCTCTTGCCTTCTGCTTCTTGGAAGACCAACAATGTGAGGTTGTTAGTAATACCAAAAATAGGGACTTCCCTGGCAGTCCAGTGGTTAGGATTCCGCGCTTCCACTGCAGGGGACACGGATTTGATCCCTGGTCCCGCAAGCCACGCAGCCCAGCAAAAATAAATAAATAAAAAATAAAATGGCATCCATCATTTTAATGTCAACAGTTTTCATAAAAGCTTGCTATGTAGATTATATGAGCATTTCAGTAAATATTTGTTTTCTGCTTTTTTGGTTGTACACTGAAGATCTGTGTTCTTTAGAAATTTGGCAAGTCTAGAGAAGTTGGTACTTCTATAAGTCTGGCCTTTTTACAAGTCCTTCAATTGTGCTAGCGATTTCTTTTAGTCAGTACTTTTTGGCCCTTAGGAACCTTTGTCTTAATAGAGATTTAAACCTTTATGGTTTTCAGCCTGATCGTAAATGAAATAAGTGCACAGACACGTGATTATATTGAGGCATCATTTTTTAAATTAGGGATTATTGCTGTATTTAGTGTAATTACACATACTTTTTTTTTTTTTTAGCTCTATATGAAAAGGCTGATATTAAGGTGCCTGAAGACAAGAAGAAACATCTCCTTATCGGTGTGTCCTCAGACCGAGGGCTTTGTGGTGCTATTCATTCCTCGATTGCTAAACACTTAAAGAGTGAGGCGGCCAATCTCACAGCAGCTGGGAAAGAAGTTAAGATTGTTGGAGTTGGTGATAAAATCAGGAGTATACTTCACAGGTAATTTAAGTGTATACTGTTTATGTTTAAAAGGCTGCAAGAATGAATAAAGGGAAGTTTCTTTGATAGTTTATTTAAGCAAGGTGTCTTTTTTTGATTACCATTTTATACACAGAGGTTTTGTTTTGTTTTGAATTTTTTTCCAGAATATAGTAGAATGGATAGATTTCCCCTGTTTTCTATTTATCTTTTGTTTTTCCTTTTCCAGACCATAAATGGAATACAGTAGGAATATCAGAAGCTATGGGTTTTTGTTTTGAGGGGCGTTTTTCTGTTTTTTTTAATGAGGACCCTAAGGAGCTCTCACAGCCTGGAAGTGCCAGAAATGAATGACAGCTGATTAGGACTGGAAGGATAGAAGTAAAAGCAGAGAGAAATGCAAGACAAGAAAGGCCTGGTGTTAGTCCTTAGTTCTTGGCGGGTGCTGAAGGAAAGGGATAATCACGATAATGTAGGGGCACCTTAATTCAGTGAACACCCCCTGCCCCCCTCAAAAAAGCTTGATCCATAGTGAGAGTGTTTTTTCCTTGTTCTCTGTTCTTTCAGCAGAAGTATTCTGTTAAACTATTTTATGTGACCTCTTCATTTTCTTGTAGGACTCATTCTAACCAGTTTTTGGTGACATTCAAAGAAGTGGGGAGAAGGCCCCCTACCTTTGGGGATGCGTCGGTCATTGCCCTTGAACTGTTAAATTCTGGATATGAATTTGATGAAGGGTCTATCATCTTTAACAGATTCAGGCAAGAAAAATGTTGAAATCCAAGCTTTTTTATGTTTTATGTTCATTATACTTTGGGAATTTACATTTGCTTTTGCCGTTTCTAGGTCTGTCATCTCCTACAAGACAGAAGAAAGGCCCATCTTTTCCCTTGGTACCATTGCAAGTGCTGGTAAGTAGGTTTTGTATGACAAGTATTTTTCCTATAGAAAGGAGAGATTTGTACATTTAGGAAAACAGTGATTATCAGGGTGGCTTTTTTTCAGCAGTAACGAAAATGATGTTGGGCTCTTTCTATCACCGTCTATTAGTGGCTTCCATGAAATCATAAACATTTATTGTTTGACAACTCTTACTGCATTCTTTCATTAATTTAATAAATAAATAAATATCCATTGAAGGCCATCATTAGATATGATTTCTGTCCTTGGAGATTGAAGAACTTAGCTAGAATGATGTATTGGCTTTGCAATCTGTGTGTGGGAGCCCTCCCTAACCACAAAACAGACGCTCTAGAATAGAGATTTGGACACTATTCACAACTAATATATGTTGAACAACTCAGTTCTCTTGTTTTGCTATTTAAACAAAGTGATCATTGCTCAGTGATGCATCCTGGAAATAACTCAGGAACTGATTTTATTTTCCCTTTCTGTATATTAGACTTCTCCTGTTCTAGGTGTATAACTTTTACATTTTTTAAAAATAAATCTATTTATTTATTTTTTGGCTGCGTTGGGTCTTCATTGCTGCGAGTGGGCTTTCTCTAGTTGAGGCAGGCAGCAGCTACACTTCGTTGCAGTGCACGGGCTTCTCATTGCGGTGGCTTCTCTTGTTGTGGAGCACGGTCTCTAGGCGCACAGGTTTCAGTAGTTGCGGTGCATGGGCTCAGTAGCTGTGGCTTATGGGCTCTAGAGCGCAGGCTCTAGTTGTGGCGCACGGGCTTAGTTGCTCCGCGGCATGTGGGATCTTCCCGGACAAGGGCTCGAACCCGTGTCCCCTGCCTTGGCAGGTGGATTCTTAACCACTGCGCCACCAGGGAAGTCCCTATAACTTTTACATTTTAATGTCTTAGAAGTTAGGATGCTTCTACTAGTCAGTGGCTTGTCATTTTTAATTGGCTATGTTATTTTCTTTCTTCATGGTACATAAAATAGGAGTTACAATCCACCGCATCTTAAATTTGATGAAATCCAGTACTGTCTTAGCACTTTACACTAATGAATGAATTTTGAAGTCTGCTGCTACGTTTCCACTGCCTAATTACTAAAATGCACAGCAGCCTCTTAACTCTTCCTCTCTTCCACATTCTCAGAAAAGCTTTCCCTCCCTTATTTTCCTGACAGATTTCCCCAATAATCTTATACACAGACTTCCCCAATAATCAAATGGCTGAAATGGGATTTTTATATTACACTATACGAGTCTCAGTTCTTTCCTTAATTTATTAAAAAACGCAGTCACTGACTATTGGGTGGCTTCATGCCCAGCACGCTGCTAGAGACCGTCCAAAGGATTTGTATCCGTGAAGTGTGGTGCTGTTACTTTAAATGTGGACTTCTTAAGTTTTATGAAGTTAAGCATTTGAAGTAGAATATCAAATGCTTTGTTTACACATATTTTGCTGAAAATCTATTATCTATAGTATGGAAATAGATGAAGCTTTTAGAACTGAGTCCTTTAACCAATCTTACATTGACTTCTCTGTAATTGTAAAGAGTTTTTATACTAGGAAGCTGTCTTGATTAAATCAGTCTTTGTGCAGTATCGCTTCAGAGAAATCCATGGCTTGTTTTAACAGAGAGCATGAGTATATATGATGATATTGATGCTGACGTGCTGCAGAATTACCAAGAGTACAGCCTGGCCAACATCATCTACTACTCTCTGAAGGAATCCACCACGAGTGAGCAGAGTGCCAGGATGACGGCCATGGACAATGCCAGCAAGAATGCTTGTAAGCGCTGAGCATGTTCCTGAGACAGTTCCCTTGTGGAAAGCAGCATGAAGACCCTCACGTCAAAAGGCATTAGCGATTCTGGAAGTGGACCAGGAAGCAGGAGAGCTGGGGTCTAGTCCTGGGCTCTGCCACCGATTCTGTGAGGATAGAAAAATTATATTCTCTGCCTTAAAGGAAGTAATATCTTACTTGGTACGCAGTAAGTGTGCAGGTACTTTGAAAAGGTATCTCGTGGAAGAAACAAAAATACCTTCATAAAATTTTTTGAGTGGCCAGTTTGGGTACCCAAAAGGAAACAGAATCTTATTTTTGAATTCAGCAATACACGTCTATAAATGACTTAGTGAAAAAGGTATTCTTTTCCAGTTTTAGATCTTGTTGTCTAATCTTTTGTTCTGTTTGTAGCTGAAATGATTGACAAATTGACTTTGACGTTCAATCGCACCCGCCAAGCTGTCATCACCAAGGAGCTGATAGAAATCATCTCTGGTGCTGCGGCTCTGTAAGTAACCCTGCGTCGCCCTCAGACTCCGTGTCTCATCTGTGCCTGCTAGTTTAACCTTTGCATGTTTAAGTTTTCCGTTTTGTTTTGTCTGTTAAAGATGAAATGATCCATTGCTTATCTTGTTTCCTTAATCGTAGAACATCAAGTTTGATGAAAATGAGATCTCTGGTGTATTTTGATTGTTTCAGCTGAAATATTCAGGCTTAGTTTCTTCTTTTTAGAAATTAGTATATTGCTAGCTTTCACTTTCTTCAAGTTTTAGGAATAAGGATGTGAATTAATTCAGTATCATTTATAAAATCTGTCTTTGAAACTTAAAATATTATAAATCAGGCTTTCTGAGTTACAGGACTGGTTTGGGCTTTGGTTTTATATAAATCTGCAGATCATTGAATGGTGGTAGGGTCCAGGAATTTTAAAATTAAGTTTTCTGTATCAGTACTGTCTTATAGGAGTTCTTAAAATACCGCTTTCCTCAAGAAAATGTCTTGGTTGTCTAGCTAGATATGTTAATGTTTGTGAAACCATGGTTACGATAATGGGAATTGTTTTAAAAATTATTAAATTGAACACCCATTATATGCCTCATACAGTGCTAGGCACGGTGTTAAAGGATGTGGTCCTTTCTTCCAAGGCATTTACGTGCTAATAGGATAAGACAAAAATGCAGATAATTATGCTGAAAGATAAAATGTGTCCTAAGTTATCTTTGACTCATTCTCTCTCACCTCCTGCTAATTGGTCACCAAGTTCTGTAAATTTTACCTTCTAAATATCCTTTGACCCTTTCCCCTTTATGCCCTCTTCACGCAGATCCTTGTCATTTCTCTCCCAAATTAAAAAGTATATTTTTTGAGTGGCACATGTTTTTTTCCCTGAAATGCCATCCTTCCCCTGCACCCTTGATTGTACATCTCTGTTTATCCTTCCTAACGGAGCTGGGGTAATCCTTTCTTCCAGAAATCCCCCCTTCCTGGTTTGAGTGGGGCAGCCTCCTGTGCTTCCCTTCATCATAGCACTTACACTTTTTTACTAGGAATTGCCCTTTTGTTTGTCTACGTCCTTCTGCAGCTTGGGACAGGGAGTGTCTCATTCAGTCTTGTAGCCCCATCACCTGGCACATACTTCCTCAGTAAATATTTGTAGAGTGGATGAATGACGTGCCATGAATATATACATTTTTTAAAAAATTTATTTGTTTTTATTTTTGGCTGTGTTGGGTCTTTGTTGCTGTGCACAGGCTTTCTCTAGTTGCGGTGAGCGGAGGCTATTCTTCGTTGCGGTGCACGGGCTTCTCAGTGTCGTGGCTTCACTTGTTGTGGAACGTGGGCTCTAGAGTGCAGGCTCAGTAGTTGTGGCTCACGGGCTCTATAGCACAGGCTCAGTAGTGTGGTGCACGGGCTTAGTTGCTCCGCGGCATGTGGGCTCTTCCCAGGCCAAGGATCGAACCCCTGTCCCCTGCACTGGCAGGCAGATTCTTAACCACTGCGCCACCAGGGAAGCCCACCATGAATATATTAAGACCTGGAAGTTCAGCAGAGAGAGAAGTAACATTTTATTGGGTATGTGAAAAAATGAATCCAGGTTTAAGAATCAGGGAAAGGTTTATCACTACGATGACATTTAAGTTGGTCCTTTTGTCTATGGAGGATAGAAATGGGCAGCATGCCAGAGACATAAATAAACTGGTTGAGACTGTTTTATAAGTGTTGGTTGGATCCAGCAGCCTTCCTTCTCTTATTTTGCTTTCAGGCGTGAGTTTAAGACTAATCCATCTCTCAGCCTGGTCTCTACTGCTCTCTTAACGTCAGAGTCTAGTGCAGTGATGAGTGGCTCTGCCACTTACCAGCTTGATAGACGTGGTTACGATACTCTCCCTGCAACGCAGTTGTTTTCTATGACATGGGGGCTAATACAGGGATTAAATAAGTGTATTATTCATGTCCTCCTTGCTGTACTTCCTACTGCTGGAGCCACGCGGACTTCTTCTTGGGTGGCGTGCATGCAGAGGCCTGGGGGAAAGTTTTGACTGCGCTCTGAAGGTCCGGGAGCTGTGAGATGTGGAGAGCCAGGCAAAGAGGAATGAATGCTCGGAATAGATGGAGGCTACAGCCTCTGCAGAATTGAGGACCAGGCTCTTTCTTGATTAGGAATGCGGGGACTTGGCTGAAAAGTAGCAAAGTCAGAGAAATGAGGAGAGGGAGATTGGGACATGAAGACCAAGAATTTTAAAAAGAACTCAAATAACTGGAAATTGACTGGTTTTCGCTTTCTAGAAAGGCAGCCTATATCCTTTATTGCAAGTTAGCTGTGCAGCCTGACTGGATTATTTATATGAATGGACTTGCATGCTCTGTAACCTCTCAGCTCTTCTGCTTAAAGGCTTTAATACAAACACATCTGGCTCTTTGGTAGTAATATAAAAGGCATGAATAAACCATAATATTTGAGGTACCAAATATTTAGTTGCTAGCCTAAAATTTTTTAATATATCGTACGCTATTTATAGAAAAGTTGTGGTTTAACGTATGCTTTCATAGTCCTGCCTACTTGCATGAACATGGTTTTATTGCTTCTAACCAGATTCACATCTATGACCTTTTATAACAATCATTGAATCTGTTTTAAGGGAATATTTTGGTAAGTATTTATGTGATATACTCAAGGTAGTGAGTGAGGAAGTGGGCTTTTTTAGTCAGAAATTGTAAATGATTAACCAGCATGGATTGTTTCTTGACCTGCTTGTTTTGTGTTTGTCTTTTTCTTCTAATATAATAACCCAGGAACTAATGAAATTCGAGTTTCATCCTCAGACAAGAGGTAAAGTGGTAATATTTCACGCATTCTCCCCTACCCCCTACCCCGTCAGAAAAGAAACCCAGTCAGATAGAATTGAAGGTAATTCGGCAACAGTGAAACTGATTCCCTGAGAGATGAGACGGCCAGGCCATGAGAGCAGCAGCCAGCTTGTGGGAGTATGTGGGTGATGCTAGTGGGCTTTTTTTTCCTTCTTAGATACATTAAATAAACTGTAAGGATAAAGAATTAGCATTCTTGGGACCTCTCTGGTGGTCCAGTGGTTGGGACTCCACGCTTCCACTGCAGGGGACACGGGTTCGATCACTGGTCAGGGAACTAGGATCCCACGTGGCTCGTGGTGCGGCCAAAAAGAAAAAAGAATTAGCATGCTTTTGAGTTATTAAATACAGGCGGATGAGGAGCAGCGGTTCTCAAACTTCCTGGTCTCAGAACGCTTTGATATCTGACTTCACAGAGGATAGCTCAGTTCTCTCCATTTCTGTATTCATTCTGTTCTGATATTACACGTCACGTAGGCTCTGGAAAACTCCACCATGTGCACCTGAGAATGAGAATAAAATAGGCAAATAACATTGTTATAAAAATAGTTTTGCCCTCACGGACCTCATGAAAGGGTCACCAGACCAAAATTTGAGAACCACTGGTGTAGAGTAGCATTTTATTATGTAGAGTCAGTTTTAAAAGTCCCACTGAAATATGTATTATCTCTTGACATCTCTATTTTTCAAAAAAACATTGTTTTTTATTTGTTCTGTACTTTTATTTTTCAGGTAAAGAAGATTCAGCCAGCTGATTTTGTTTTTAGCTTACTGCTGTCCTTGTCAGAAGAAATTGTTGGTCCACTGTTTAAATTAGTAAAGACAGCGAGATATTTGTAAATTATCTTACAATAAATGACTCACCGTAAGAAAATCACTGTCTTTTCTTATTATATGAGAACAGCAGTTCTCCAAATGAGATCTTAAAACACTTAAAAATATTAACATGCTACTTATTAAGAAGATAGTTGAAGAGGCTTCTCTGATTTTCTGGTTGCCTAACAGCCGTGGAAAGCCTGGCCTCCGTGGGGTCAGAGTGGAAGAGGCACCAGGCCACAACCCCAGCCCAGGCACCTGAGCACCACACCTTCATAGAACAGCCAGCATGGGGAAGCAAACGCACTGTCCAGGTCATCTGCTGTTTCTCACGTGCACGGTGTAGAATTTCAGGCATATACTAAATCTAAATAAATTTTTAAACTTTTCCAAGGACTGAGAAACATTTCAGTAGGATACTTACTCCATATTCGCATTTAGATAACCATTAAGATTGGGTGCATGAGCTATTACACACAGCGAGTTGGCCATGCCAAAGTGTCAGGGTTTTTTCCTATTTATTTAAAAGAGGGCTTAGGGGTTTTTATTGCAAAAGTAGTATAGGAATTACAAAAGACTGTAGAACTATATAAAAAAATACAAAGCCCATTCTCACTTAACACTTTATATTACTCTTGTTAAAAAACATTAAATAAATACATGCATATGCTATTATTTTACCAATAACTATTCATAAAAATGAACAATAAGTAATATAAAAATGGATTAGCGGGCTTCCCTGGTGGCGCAGTGGTTGAGGGTCCGCCTGCCGGTGCAGGGGACACGGGTTTGTGCGCCGGTCTGGGAGGATCCCGCATGCCACGGAGCGGCTGGGCCCGTGAGCCATGGCCGCTGAGCCTGCGCGTCCGGAGCCTGTGCTCCGCAGTGGGAGAGGCCACAGCAGTGAGAGGCCCGAGTGCCACAGGAAAAAAAAAAAAAAAAAGGATTAGCAACCACAAACCTGTAAAGAGCAGTGTTGCCACTTTAAGAAGAAGGCTGCCAGAGAAAGATAAACTGAACAGAATCTCAGGGTCATTTTCTAGCTTCCCTGAAACGTTACAAGAGGCATTTTGATTTCTGAGCCTTTGTGACATTTGTTTTTCTCTGAAGGCTCATAGGTCTTTACCTGTGTTGCTCTGAAATGTCACAAGGATAGTTGTTAATAAGCATCCTTGGGGAAGTCTTTGCACACTTGGACGAGTACTTCTGTGTTCTTAATTTTTGGAAGTGGAATCGATGACTCAGACTATGTACATTTTTTAATTTAATAGACACTGCCAAATGGCTCTCAAAAAAGGTTGTAAACCTGTGCTAACGGTGTATGAAATTGATTTCCTCCACTTGCTGAGACTTTGTCTTTTAATCTTTAATGATCTGAGGGGTGAAAAGACAATAGATTACTCATTCGTTGCCCATTTTTTAAAGTGAGTTTTTCTCTTTTTCTCATTGAAACATAAGAGTTCTTGGCATATGAGTGACATCAGCTCATTTGTGTTGCAAATTAATTTGTGTTAGGAAGTTTGCACTTCCACTACTTTCTTGCAGATGCAGCATGGGGTCTTGAGAAATAAAACTAAGCAAGGATTTAACTTTACCAGCCACACGAGTGTTCGATGCATAGAGCGGTGGTTAAGAGCATAAACTTGGGGCAAACTGGGTTGGAATCCCAGTTCAGCCCTTACCAGCTGTGTTGACATTGGGCAAGTTACTTAATCTTTCAGTTTTATCATCTGTAAAATGACGATTAAAATAGTACTTACCTCATAGGGTTGTTATGAGGACTAAATGAATCAATATTTGCAAACTACTTAGAAACTGATGAGGGACGAATGCTGTATCTGTGATTAAATGTTGCCTGATCTACGTAAGTGACCATCGGTTCAATATCGTGTTTCTGATGTTCTGTGTATTAGCACTCTTAAATTCTGAAGCTACAATGATAATACACTTCCCTATAGGAGCTTACAGTCTGGAGCAAAGACAAATAATGAAAAAAAAACATGGTAAGGTTTTTTGGTAAAGTGTTACTGAAGTATAGTGTATGTACAAAAGAAGGCATAATTCATAAGTTTATGGCTCAGGAAAATTTGCAAAGTGTAAACACTCATGTAACTACAATCTAGATCAAGATCTAAAAGGTCCTGTCATTACAGAAGCCTCCCTTGTGTCCCTGCCCTTTTTGTTATCTCCACAGAAGTACCCACAATCATGACTTCTATCACCATAGATGTGTTTTGATTGTTTTTGAAATTTAAGTAAACGGAATCATACACATGAAGCCTTTGGGGTCTGCTTTTTCTTAAAATTCAACATTATGTCTGGGAGATTTCATTCACATTTGTAGAGCAGTTTTTTTCATTTATGTTACCACACGTGATAAATATCTTAGAGTTTAGTAATTCTGTTGATGGACGTTTAGGTTATTTCCAGCTTGAAACAATTATAAATGCTTCTCTAAATCTTTTGTGCACCTCTCTTTGTTTAAATTTGAAAGAATTTCTGTTGTGTACATACCTAGCAGTGGGATTGCTTGGCCATAGGTTCTGTAAATGTTCTGCTGCTTTGGCACTGCCAAAGCCTTTCACAGAGTGGATGTATTGACACCAGTTTATACTCTTTCTGGCAGTTGTCTACGTCCTTATCAACACTAGGTATTGTCACCCTTTTTTTTTTTTTTTTTTTTTTTTTTTTTTCGCGGTATGCGGGCCTCTCACTGTTGTGGCCTCTCCCGTTGCGGAGCACAGGCTCCGGATGCGCAGGCCCAGCGGCCATGGCTCACGGGCCCAGCCGCTCCGCGGCATATGGGATCCTCCCAGACCGGGGCACGAACCCGTATCCCCTGCATTGGCAGGCGGACTCTCAACCACTGCGCCACCAGGGAGGCCCACCCTTTTTCATTTTGCCATCCTGGTAGGAGTGTAGTGTTATATAATAATACCTTTAACTTGCATATTTCTCTGATGGCCAATGAGTGGGGTTAATCATGCATATTGGTTGTGTGGAACTTAGATATTCTCTTTCCAAAAGTTTCTGAGCACTCTGTGTGTGTGTGTGTGTGTTTGTGTGTGTGTGTGATTTTTGCTTGTTTTCTAATTGAACATTCTATTGAGATAATTGTAGATTCACATGCCGTTGTATGAAATAATACAGAGCGATCCCTTGTACAGTTGTCTCAATTCCCCTCAATGGGGTCTTCCCTGGTGGTCCAGTGGTTAAGACTCTGCTTCCACTGCAGGTGGAGCGGCCAAAAAAATAAATAAGTAAAAATAAATTCCCCCAATGGTAATATTCTACAAAACTATAACATATCACAACCAGGATATTGATAAAATCCAAAAATCTCATTCAGATGTCCCCAGTTTTACTTATAGTTGAGAATCTGAACTCATAAGAACAACACTTACTTAGATAACCTAGGAAAATGGGAGGGGGGAGAATAGTAGCTTAAAATGTTGCGTTAGATTCCCCGAATTTGCTTTTTAAAAAAGGAAAGAAAAAAGCCCTAGAATGGCTAAGATAAAGAGATGATTATATCAAATATGGACTGAAGTCCCATACATATAGATGCTGAGAGTTTAAATCAGGATAAACACCTTGAAAAACTGGTCGGCAGTATCTACTGAAGTTGAACATTTGTATACTGAATGATCAATGATCTAAAATATATACTCATGAGAAATGCATGCAGTCACATGTACAAGATATTCATAGCAGCACTGTTCTTAGTTCAGATAACCATGCTTTAAAAGGGGGAAAGAAAGATTTACTTAAAATGTCATGGTAATTAGATAGTGTGGTGGTGTTGCAAGGATAGAAAAATAGACTAATGGAACACAATAGACTAGAAACAAATACGTATACAGCCACCTGGTTTATGAGTCACTGTAATTCAATGTGGAAAAGAATATTTCCAGTAAATGCTGAAGGATCAGCTGGATATCTCTATAGGAAAAATCCCTGATCCTTACACCATACACAATTTTAATTTGAGATCATAGATATAAAAGGTATAATAATACAGCTTTTTGAAGAAAACAGGAGAAAGGCTTCATGATATTGGGAATAGCAAAGATTTTTTAAACATGACTCAAAAAGAACTAATCATTTAGGGAATTCCCTGGTGGTCCAATGGTTAGGACTCAGCGCTTTCACCGCCATGGGCTGGTTTTAATCCCTGGTCAGGGAACTAAGATCCCACAAGCCACACAGTGTGGGCAAAAAAATTAATAATAATCATTTGAAAAACATTGATAATTGGGCTTTATTAAAATTATCAAACGACTGAGGGAAGATATTTACAATACAAATAAAGCTTGTATATAGAGTGTATGTTTTTTTAAACATCCACAAATCAGTAAGAAGACAAAATCCAATTCTAAAAAATGAGCTTGGGACTTCCCTGGTGGCGCAGTGGTTAAGAATCCGCCTGCCAATGCAGGGAACATGGGTTCGAGCCCTGGTCCGGGAAGATCCCACATGCCGCAGAGAAACTAAGCCTGTGTGCCACAACTACTGAGCCTGCGCTCTACAGCCCATGAGCTACAACTACTGAGCCCTTGTGCCACAACTACTGAAGCCCACGTGCCTAGAGCCTGTGCTCCGCAACAACAGAAGCCACCGCAATGAGAAGCCCACGCACCACGACAAAGAGTAGCCCCTGCTTGCCCCGACTAGAGAAGGCCTGCATGCAGCAAAGAAGACCCAACGCAGCCAAAAATAAATAAATAATTTTAAATGAGTTTGAACTATTAATAGACACAGTAACATGAATTTCCAGGAAATTATGCTGAAAAAAATTCTGAGAGATTATATACTATGTGATTCCATGTATATAATGTTTTTTATGTGACAAAATTTTAGAAATGGAGAACAGATTAGTGGTTGCCTGGGATTACAGACTGGGGTAGGGGAGTAATAGGAAAGCTGGTATGGTTATAAAAGGGCAATGGGCACAGATCAAACTGCTCAGCATCCTGAATGTGGTGGTAGATTCTTTTTTAAAATCTATATAGGTAAAAAATCACAAACATATACACAGATAAATGAGTATAAGTAAAGCTGGGGACATCTGAATGAGACGTGTGGAAGGTTATAATTGGTGAGCACATAGCCAAGTCTGGGTGAAGATGAGCCCAGTTTGGGGTTAGATGACCAGACTGAAAAGGCATCCTAGCCTGAAGGAGGTGAGGTTTAAACTAACTCACCAACAGAAGGAGCAATCACCAACAGAAATTAAACTACTGGGGTGACATCAATCTGGAAAGGTGATCTGAAGCAAGACTGAGCACCCCATGCTATGCAGTTTAGACCCATAGAAGGGAGTCTTACAAAGCAAGCTTGAAAGTTTCCCCCAGGTCACACCCCCTCCTTCTTTGCTAAGCATCAGATCAGTGCAATAACAATGACAAATGTTTGCATTAGTAAGGTTTACTACGTAACTTCTTTCTGAGACCTGTCTAGAGAGTATCTGAAGGGCTAGAAATGCTAACTTTAATATTCCAAGGTTGAGTTTCCATTGTTATAACTTCTTTTTTCTAATAATTTGTCCTTTAATGAACATTTGTTTCTCTTACTATTTAATATGGGATATTTGCAACTTTCAGAAACATTATTATTATTATTGTTATCACTGGAAACTCTAAGTTAAGTTTGAAAACTGCAGTTCTGAGCCCCTGCCAACACCAGCTGAATAAAAAGTGATGCCATTGCTGCACTGGGGCCCACAGTCCTCACCTAGAAGACCCATTCTCTGCACTGAGACAGAGACCAGAAAATGAGTCATTGTGGGCCCCCAGTTAGAGTGGGGTCACAGGAGGCCAACTAATAAACGGAGTCTTGGCCCAGGTCCGGCTCACACTGGGTTCCCCGGGTTGATGGACCCACTCAGGCTCAATTCCCTGATTCCTGAATGTAAGTAGAACACACATATGGGGAAGTTGGGACAATCCCCACGCTGGTTCCTTGGCCTCTGGGGTAAGAACTGTGGCAGTGGGAAGGCTGAGCACAAACTTTTGAGATTGGCCCTCCAGCTTGGGGAAGGCGCAGCGGGGAGGGGGAGGCAGAAATCAGGGCACCCTTAAAGACCTAAAGAATGCAGGGGTTGGGGGAGGGGCAAGATAGGGAAAAGGGATTCAGAGGTACAAACTACTAGGTATAAAATAAGATACAAGGATGTAATATACAGCACAGAGAATATAGCCAATATTTTATAAATAATAACTGATGCCCAATGTGACAGTGTTATTACCTGATTGGGAAGCAATCAGGTAATGAGGGTGAAGCCCTTATTAATGGGATTAATGCTTTAAATAAAAGAGATCCCACAGAGCTCCCTAGCCCCTCCCACCTTGTGAGGATACAACCTGAGAAATCTGTGCCCCAGGAGAGGGCCCTCACATGACCGTGCTGCACCCTGATCTCAGACTTCCAGCCTCCAGAACTGTGAGAAATAAATGTCTGTTGTTAAGTTCCCCGTCTGAGTTATGGCAGCCAGAAGGAACTAAGACAGTAAGGACTACCATAACGCACTGCTCAGGATTAAAGGCTTCAGTGTTCTGTGGAATTGCCCCAGCTGCGCTCAGCTCCTTTGCCCGAGATCACACACCCTTTCCAGGGAAGCCCTCAGGCAATGACTTACCAACAAGGGAATATAAAGGTCCAGCCCCCTTGTCCCAACTCAGGACTGAGGTGATAGGCCATCCCCGAGTTAGAGCTCCCTATGGGATTGCTTGAGGCCCTCCTTGAAAATGCAGTGCAACCCCCTTCCCTTGCACAGGTGTGGATCTCAGCAGCACTCAATAAACCTGCAGGTTGATCTCCACCTCAGAACTGGAGAACTGAATCTGCGACACTTGGTTATGTAGGGGAATGTCCTTGTCTGGGGATATACATGCTGAATTGTTCCCGGGTTAAATGTTACGAAGTTTGCAACTTATTTTCAAACTGTTCTGAAAAAAAAAACAAAAGGTTTGTGCGTGTGTGTGTGTATGTATACATAGTAAATGTGGCAAAATAGTCAATATTAACAATTGGTGAATCTAGGTGAAGTGTGTACCTCTGTTTATACTTGTTTCAACTTTTCTGTAGGTTTGAAATTTTCCAAAATAAAAGATTAAGGGGTAAAACACACACACAGAGGCAATATAAGAGATGTAAAAGGAGCCTCCAGAAGTATTGGAACAGAAGAGAGCAGGGTGTTGTGAGATCCAAGGTACAAGAGTTTCAAAATTAAGGTAGTGTTCAACATTATCAAATGGCTACAAAATGGTCAAGCAAGTCTAGGACTGAAAAGTGTCCCCCAGATTTAGCATCTAGAAGGTCCCTGATAATCTTGGGGACAGAAGCGTCAGTGGAGAAAATATTATAGGCACCCTGCCACCTAGTATCTTGCTCCATGTCTACAGATTGTCATTTAGCGGAAGAATCATATTTTCCATTCTACTGGGTTTCTGGGACTTCAAAAAAATTGAATATTATGTTCAAAGTTCTGGAATGGTCCGTATAAAGAAAACGTAGAGCCATGCAGCAACTCATAGTTTATTGGAGAGGTATGTAAACTCAAATACTAAATGCACTGTGATAGGTGCAAGAAGAGGGGAACACAGGAGAGAGAGGAGGGGAAGGTAGGAACACTCCAGAAGCTCTCAGAAGAAAAAAGCACAAAAGGATAGACTGAGTCGGTGAGCCACTGCAACCTGGCTACCCATAGGCTGAATCTGGCTTAACCGTGGGATTAGTTTGGCTTGCAAATTAAAACTTTAAAAATGTTATTCCAATAGTTAAAAATATTGATCGAGCTATTGATCACAAAATCTCGGTGTCCCGCATCTGGTTAAGATCTGGCAACAATTGGCTGGAGCGAGGAGAAGACTGGGGCAGGCAACAGTTCTCCATACACAGACTGTTTCACTGAGTTAAGGCCTTTCCGCAGGCAACTGAGTCCTTTCTTCCTTTGACAGATCCCAGAGGCTGGTGAAGGGCACATCGGCAAACTCTTGCCCACAAGCATGCCACCCGTTTTTGTAAATAAAATTTTATTGAAACCAGGGCTGGGATTAGAAAGAAGAGAGTGAGGCCGGAATTCGGGGGCAGTGGTCGGATTTTTTTTTAATTGTATTAAAATATTATTGATCTTGATTACGTTTTCTGCTGCCCCCGTAAATTTAGCCCGGAGGTCAGTGCCACGCTGGCCACACCCTGCACCCCGCCCTATTGTGAAGAGTTTTGAATGGCATGCTTAACAGCTTGGACCTGATTTAATCTATACAATGGTATGCAGCTCTTTTTTTTTAGCAGAGGCAAGCAGAGGATTAGATCCAAGTCTGGGAGAGTCCTGAAGTTTCCACTCCCCAAATACCACCCCTGCACTCACAGCCTCTCAGGTTCCCACTCTTCTCTAACACCCGCATTTCAGTTTCATATCCCGGCTCGCTCTTCAGCCCCTGAACCACTGACGTTCCCTCCTCCATCTGCGAGCGAGCACCCCGGGAAGGCCCCAAGCACCTGCCTCCTCGGGCGCATCCTCCACCGGCGCTCCGAGCTGCCGTTTCCTGCATCCTTCCAGGCCCGAGAGTCGATACCGGGACCATCGCTCTGCTCCAACGGGGCGGAGCTTCCTCATCGGCGCGCTCCGCACTCGGCTAGTGCTGCCTCCCCCCGGCGACTATCCAACGGGAGGCGGAGCGAGTCCAAAATGGCGGCTCTCAGGCTGGCGCGCTCCGTGCTGCTGAGGCTTTGAGGTGGTCGCCGGGGGTCGGGGGGGACGATTTCCCCGCCGCGGGGCCCCTAGAGGATGAATCAGGGGCTCTTCTAAGATTAGGCGGCGGGGGTGGAGAGAAGTGGCAGCAAGGACTGCGGTGGAGTCCACGGAGCGGGATGTGCGAGAGTTACTCCAGGTCGTTGTTGAGGGTCTCGGTGGCGCAGATCTGCCAGGCGCTGGGCTGGGACTCGGTGCAACTCAGCGCCTGCCACCTCCTCACGGACGTGCTGCAGCGCTACCTGCAGCAGCTGGGACGGGGCTGCCACCGGTACTCTGAGCTGTGTGAGTACCGGGCTGGGTGCGGGAGGGCTGCCTCTGGCCAGTCACGGGTGACACCTCCGCGTTCCCCTTCGCTCTACCGGCGTCCAGGAGGTGTTGGTCCTTCACCCCCACCCCGCGACTGGGTGTCTTCTCGGCCCCTGACGCCCCTTCTCTTCCACTGTCCCTGGAAACTCGAGTCATCCCTTTGGTCCCTCTTCGTCAGCCGCTAACTTATCCCGCCCGTAGCCCGAGCCCTGTCCCCGCTCCCAGCTCCACAGCCTCTGCCCTCCTCTGTGATCTGATCATCGGTCTTAATCATCGTCTACTTTTGGCTGCGTGTAGAACCATCTCCAGAATGTCTTACAGCCTCTGTTACTTTGGTCCTTTTCCTCCCTTGCCCGCAAACTACTACAACTAGTTGTCACAGGCGCTCCGTCTACCGGCCGTTTCTTACAAGCCTGGCCATTCTTCAGCTCCTAACAACACATACTCGTTGACAGCTCTGCTCCGTTAGGGACACTGCCTCTTCTTTCTGTATGTGTTCGTTTCATAGACAGCATCTCTGCTTACTCCTTCCCAAGGCCGACTTGGTCAGTTTCACTTAGATTACCTGTGGCTTACGTCTCAGCCGCCCATTGATTTCCTCCTCTTCTATATTTTTGTGTCAGTGGTTATCAAAGTGTGGTAGAGGGATCGTCGGCAATTTACAAGGCTCCCCAGGTAATCTGGGCTACAGTACATGGTTTTTACGCGAATGTCTGGTAGTATGTATAGCTGGTGGCATTTACTAAGTTGGAATATTTAGTAGAAGCAACACATCATCTCATTGATGGGAAGTCTGTGTGTGTGGAGGGGGAACTACCCCTCATTTAAGTTTTGGGGCATTATTTTTCAGGTGTTAAGCTGGAAAACTGGGTGAAGTGTTTCATAGGATATTTTTTGTTAAAGAGGTTGCTCCACTGACAAGTTGAGACCCATGAATACACTTTACTTCTTAGGCCCCAAATTCCATTCCAGTGCCATAGTGCTGCCAGAATAATCTGTTAATCTCTCCATCATGCAAATCTGGTTTTGTTATTCTTAAAAGTATTTCAGTTGGTTACAGGCTGAAAAATCTAAGCTCTCAAGCAGCACACACTTCCCTTTGTGAGCTAGTATTTTTCTTATCTTCTGCCATTCTGTCATCCTAAGTCTGCAACTGTGCTGAGCTACCTGCCTTTTCCGAAACACTTTAAGCCTCCATTCCTCCATGCATGCTGTTTCCTAGCATGTCCTTCGCACCCTGGTCCACCAGTAGTATGACTTCTAGTTTGAGATTTACTTATCACTTGCTTTAGCAAACTCGTGATATCTGTTCTCATAATTCTGTGCATATTTCTGCTATGTTATTGAACACCTTGTTTTGTAATCATCTATGTATATCTCTCACCCTCCCCTCTCCCCTCCCCAGGAGACAAATTTATTATATTATATTTATATTCTGTAACCTAGTACAGTGCCATAATAGAATAGGCACCCAGGAAATATTTGTTGAATAAATAAGTGAACTGATAATCCACCGCCATAATAACTATTTAGTCATTTCACCTTTTGAGTTTTAAAAATGTGTATTTTTTTAGACAGCTTGATTTCATGGATACTTCTAATCTGAATTTGGAACTGCTGAGTAGCTCTCATTCATCTTGATTTTAAAAGTACTCCACCAGCACACCGCTGTCTGCTTTTGCTTCTCTTCCCTCCCTCCTCCCTTTGGTGCTTGCGTATACTGTTACAGCATGCGTAGTCCAGGTTATATTTTTGCTACCAAGTTCCCTAAATGAGGACAGATGTTCTGTACCTTTAGGTAATCAGAATAACCCTGGATACATAGTACTGTTCCTGCCTTATACATGGTACCAGACAGGTGCTGGCACTCCAAGCAACCAGGTATTCTAGAGTCATCGGGTGATCCCTGTTTTGTGTTCATGTGAACCTCGACAATTAACCAATTTCTGTTATGATTTTCTTGCTTTTAGTGAGGATATGATGATCGGGTTCATTATTCTCCATTGTGGTTTGGTGACTTTTTGAAAATGCTAATTCCTGGTATACTTATTAGTCATAGACTTTTAAATATTCTTTTCTCTACACTATTCTTATTTTGAACCAGAATTCTGTAACATCAGGTCACAACTATGCAATCTTGTATTCTGTTTCTTTATTTCCTTTGTCTTTCTGACACACGTTTATTAAGCACCACTTATGATCTGAGTTCTGTGCTACATGTCGGAGACATAGGCTTACTTAGGCACGATCCCTGCCCGTAAGGTGTGTAAAAGGGTGTCGAAATGTCAATAAAAACAAACTGATTTGTTCATTTTTTTAAAAATGCTCTAAAGTTAAAGCAAGTCTCAGAAGTTACTATCAATTCAACAAATAATGCATTTGAAAATTTCCCTAAGGTAACGATTTGCCAAAGCATTCAGGAGCAGAAGTTTCTGTATGCATTTTATTATACATTAAATAATGTGTGTATACACTGAAAGCAGTGCACAGTATAGGTATAGGCAGTAAATGCAAAAGGAATACGGTGAAGGAAAGACACATGCACACTCTGGGTTCCAGGGCAGGATTCACTGGAAAGATGAGATTTGAGTTGAGCCGTGAAGCAAGGTTGTATAATGTAAGGAGCATGCCAGGTAGAGAAAAGCATAACCTGAGATAACCAAGTGGGAGTAAGTGAGGTGGCCAGCTTGGCATATGTAACCAGTTCATTTGGAAGGTGCTAGAGGAAAATGTTAAATGGAGCAAGATCAGACTAGGGAGGGACTTAACAGAGAGAAATTACAACGTGGTAGGAAACACTGCATACTCTTACGGAGGGGGATTGTGTGATGAAAGTGATGCTTCAAGACAATTGTGCTGTCGGTTAAGTGCAAGAGAGGCTCAGGGGGGAGAACTTGAAACTAGGCTAAGACAGTGAGAGTAGGAAGAGAGAGAAAGGAAAAATTCTGAAAGCCAGGACCCAAAAGGGTGCAGGGGGAACACCAGAAGGTCTTGGGTTGAAATTGCAAAAATGTGGAAGAATTCAAGAGGACCACATTTTTAAGATTGAGAAAAGAATACTGCTTTTAATAAGAATCAAAGAGTTGAAATGCCTGTCATTAAGGGAAAGAATGAGTATTCATTTTATTTATCCTCTCTTTTTTCTACATCAAAGAAGTAACCCATACTTGTATAAAAATTCAGACGACAAAATCTTTGAAGTTAGAAACGAGTCTCCTGCTTCAACTCTGCCCTTCCCCTGTTCTGCAGCTTTCAGCCCCATAAACTGTTACAGTTGGATGTATATCCTTCCAGAAGTTTCCTTGTGTGGGTGTGAGCAAACGTGTCTAATTTTTATGAACTTTGGATTATTCTTTTCCATTTTACATCATGATTTAATTTCAGACAAACTGAGTTTGGCGTGATCATAGGAGATTATAGTTTAAAAAAAATAAGCTATTTATTGGAAATCTGGAACTGGAATTTTCATAGAAGTTTTAAAAGGTGTAGAGACCTTAAGTTCTGCTAAGGGCAGGCAGAGGAGAAACTTCCTTTTGTAAAGAGAATCTCACTATATCTAATGTTTTATCATTTTATCTCTACCCATTTTATACGGTGTCTTCTAAATACATTTAAAAATTACATGTAAATTACCTTTATGGTCTAAGCCTTTTCAGCAGATTTTCTTGGATCTAAAAAACTGATTCAGTGGTGTAATTCATTCAACAAATGTTTATGAAGTGCCAACTATATGCCAACCACTGTTGTAGTTTCCAGAGTTGTATCACTGAGCAGTAGAGAAAATGGAATGAATATTTACCTAGCTCAGCATTCTATCAATACTTATTTGATAAAATATAATAAATATTTATTGGGCATTTACTTTGTGTCAGCCACTGTTCCAGGTGCTGTTGACCATCTATAAGTTACTTTTGACATTAGTTCTGTACTGGCTGATTGTTAGTATGAATTGTCTGTGGTGTTCTGGTTGGTTGTCAGATCATATTTAAAATTGACTTTCAGAGTCAACTTTCTAATATTTAAACAATATGATATTCTATTGAAAATCTATTCAATTTTTTCCAGTAACTGAGTCTTAAGTATATAGTATATTTGATTCTGAGCTGCATATTTACCTAATACTTTTTTCTTAATATTTTAAAAAATATTCATGGAATTTGCTTAAAATAATTTGCTTTGCTTTTGACTTTGTTTCAGATGGCCGGACAGACCCAATTTTGGATGATGTTGGTGAAGCTTTCCAACTTATGGGGGTTAGCCTTCATGAGCTAGAAGACTATATCCACAACATTGAACCTGTCACTTTCCCACATCAAATTCCTTCATTTCCTGTTAGCAAGAACAACGTACTTCAGTTTCCTCAACCCGGAAGTAAAGATGCAGAGGAAAGAAAAGAATACATCCCTGATTACATGCCACCCATTGTGTCTTCTCAAGAAGGTTTGTGGGGTTTTTTGTTTGTTTCTTGCTCATATATTTGTAACTATTTTAACGGGTTTTTAATCTTCTTAGGTTTCCTAACTGAATTACGTAAAAAGTTATGCTAACATATAAATTCTAGAAATGGAGTAAAAATATTGTAATACTACTTACAAATTATTCTAACCTTTAAGCCAACAAACTTGCAGCGGGCCTCACCAGGCAGAGCCATGGAATCAAGGGTATGTCTGATGAGGCTTTGATTTCCTTTGTAAATTTTAAGTAGGGGAGAACAGAATGTGACCACAGAGAGAAGTCTATCAAAGATGTATTATATGAGAATGGGATATTAAGTAAATGAGAAAGCCTTTGAAACATAAAGAAAATTGGGGTAGCTCTCCCCCTTCCCCCTTATTATAAATGTGAGTTGGATAATACTGGAAACAGTGAGTGAGTGAACATTCACTAATATTATGCAGATTTATCTATTTATCTGTTGTTTTTTTTGGCTGTGCTGTGTGGCTTGTGGGATCTTAGTTCCCTGACCAAGGATTGAATGTGGGCCATCAGCAGTGAGAGCGTGCTATCTGCATTTTTATGATGAGTAGAAATGTTTATGTTTGGTCATATAGAATTTTTATTGTAAAATAATACCTAATCAGGCACAGTAGTCAACCCATGCAGAGTTCCTTTTTTCCTGCATGATTTTACATGTTAATCATTTAGGTTCACTAAGATTCTAAAGAGATACATAGTAATTTGTGGTCTTTAATGCAGGTACAGGATATTTTTTCTTGTTAAAAAATGGAAAAGCTGAAATTTCTTTATGTTTTAAAATTCTAAAGCCATAGATGTGCTTCAGGATAATGCCAATGATGGCAGAAATAACTTTCTAACCTTTTTATTGATGTACAGTTCAGTGGTATTAAGTACATTCACATTGTTAATGCTACCAACACCACACTGTTCATCTCCAGAACTTTTTAACCTCCGACTCTGTAACCATTAAACAGTAACTCCTCATCCTCTTAGCCCCTGGCAGCCATCATCCTATTTTCTGTCTATGAATTTGACTACTCTAAGTACTTCATACAAGTGGAATCTTACTTATCTTGTGTCTGGCTTACTTCACTTAGCATAATGTCTTCAAGATTCATCTATGTTATAGCAGGTGTCAGACTTTCTCTCCTTTTTAAGGTGGAATGATACCTCATTGTGCGTATTAAACCATATTTTGTTTACCTTTTCACTTGTTGATGGATACTTGGGTTGTTTCTACCTTTTGGGTGTTGCAAATAATACTGTGAACGTTGCAAATACCTGATTCCCTGCTTTTCAGTTCTTTGGGGTCTGTACTCAGAAGAGGAATTGCTGTATCATACGGTAATTCTATATTTAATTGTTTGAGGAACAGCTATACTGTTTCCACAGTGGCTGCACCATTTTTCCTTCCCACCAGCAATTCCTGAGGGTCCCAGTTCCTTGTGGTTCATTTCTTCTAATCTCCAGTCGCACTTTAATAGCATTTTGAAGTGTTACTTACTTGTTTCAGAGACTAGCTTTAGACATGAAAGAATTTGTTTTACAATCTGTGCGTCAGTGTTTCGTCATCTGAGAAACTGGATGAACAGTGGCCCTAAATTGTAGAGATTCATCCTGGGTTGGTGCGTGGCCATCAGACACTCTGGATCTCGGGGCAGCGGGCTCTACTGAAGACTGCTGGTGCCGTAGCCAAATGTGCTGAGGTGAAGTGCTGTGTTCATGCTTGGTGATAGGCACCATGGGTGGGGAAAGAACTCGCTGTAACCTTTTGGAAAGTTGTCATAGCTTTCTGGTTTGAGTCCCTTGGAAAAAGACTCTGCTTGACAGCTTAGCACTTTTCTGCTTAAAGTTCTTAGAGCTTTAATCCTGACTGAAGGCAGCAATCAGTTTCACCAGTAAATGTGATACAAAGGGTGCCTTCAGTAAATGGTCTTGAACTCAATTCAAGTAAACGTTGTTTATAGAATCTTGCCTGTAGAGGTTCCTTGTTTCTCCTTTTCTGGCCTAATGGTACATGAACAGCAGGACCTGGAAATCTCCACATGCATCTCGGTCATCCCCAGCTTTCCTTAGTAGCTGCTAAAACTCTGTCTCCTCCCCACCTTTGAATTTATTTGTATTTGTAGCCTTTATTACCTTGGAGGAAATCTTACTGTTTGTAGCTCCCTATGTAAAGTCGTTCTCTTTAAACCCCTCATTCCCCAATGTCAGTGTTTTTGATCTTAGAAACTTATATTTGTTACAGCATCTCTAAGCGTATATTTATTTACTTTAAAAATATAACAAATACGTTTCAATATTAAAATTATCAAAGGAGGGTTTCTTGGGCGGAGGCCTGGTAGTAGCTGTGTTGAAAAGAACTCCATTTTCTCGTATAAACAGGTCATGACTGTCAAGTAGGCCTGGAATGTCCTTCTTTGCTGTTGTCATTGGATGTGATTTATTCAGCATCCTGGGCCTCTTCATGAAAGTAGTGCTAAGTCAGTCCGTGATCTGTCCTCTTGTTCTTTAGAATAATCTTTGTATGGCTCTGAAATTTTTAGCTGAAAGGCCACTTAGAAGTACACAAAATTTGGAATTGTGCTAAGAAAACATGAATGGTAATCAAACGCTGGGGGGGAAACTGAAGGCGTTACGTAGGAGGAAACTAAAGGAAAGGCACTGTGTATAACTGGCACATCAGTGATCTCAGAAGGATTTGAGTTTTATGTCAGTGGGTTAGACAGTGGTAATGTGTAATGGCCAAGACTTAGGTTCGTTATCAGTTGGCGTGTGATTCAGTCGGAACTACTATCTTCCTCATGTAGAAAGTTTTGTCCATTTTCTCGGTGCGCTTTGGAGCTTTCTAAATCTGTTTTGTAGTTTTCATTTCGTTCTGTCTCTTGTTACACCTCCTGTTTAATAGTTATATTGTTTAATTTTTTCTAGTCTTTTTGAAAATTTGAATTCATATTTGATTAATCTCAGTTCCTGGTTCACGCACAGGTTCATCTCTGGTCCATGCATGGCCTGCATTTATTCATTTAGAGAGTTATTTAATTATTTTTAATAATGTAATAAGCCCTAATGAACTCATTACCCAAAACCAAGGCTAAGACTTTGATTATAATCTACACTTAACCATTTCGTTTCATTTTTATGGCACAGTGAAATTCTCTCCAACTGATACAGTTATCATGTTTAAATACTGCCAAGGAAATGTAACTGAGATAGTAGATTTTTGCTGGGTAGTGAAGGAAGTATGAAAAAGAATTCAGTGATTTTAGCTAGTGACTTATGTCTGAAATTACAATAGTAAATTTTTCAGTTTCTCTTCTGGATTATTTGAAGCAAAAGAAGAATCTTATTTCAAGTTTTCTTCAATAAAAATGATAAACATTTTAAGAGGAGAATAATGTAAGCCTTGACCACTTCTCTTTTCAGCTAACACTTAGGGATTTTCTAAGGAGCAGAGATATTGCTGATTCATACGATATGTGTATGGTTCATAAGGATGTAGTAATGATAGGCAGTGCAATAAGATGCTTGTCAAAAACTTCTCCCCTTATTCATGGAAAAGCACATAAAATACAGTCCTGTGGTTACCATTTTTTAATATAGCCACACAAGTCAACTTAATAAATCATTTACAACCTGACGTCTTTTTTTCCACAGGCACAGCGTGTTAGAAAGTGTCTAGTATTCAGGTTAGTGGTGCACAGTGTGGTACAGACGTGAACAGCTTTGATAATAACACCTGTTCACCAAGCTTTTTATTTTGTTTTTATTTTCGTAAGAGCCACGGACACGGTCAGACTTTGGTCATAACATTTTGTTCGCAAAGTACTGTCATGGCATTACCCTCTTATCAATCCTTTGACTTGGTTCTCCTCAAAAAAGCGTGTGAACGTCTTCTCCATGCACAGCAGTCTAAGTCGCCTGGTGCGGGTGGAAGCCTAGAAGGCCTGAAGGGGCAGCGGGCTGTAGTAGAAGAAGCTTGGGCTTCGTGGAGCTGTTCAGACGTGACTCAACTAGTTACTGAGTTTACAGTCTCACCAAGTCACTTTACTTTTCCGAACGTCATATCCGTCATCCATAGGATAGGTATAATACCTGCCACGTGAGTGATGGTGAGGGCTAAGTGAGAGATTTTGTAAGACATTTGTATAGAATAGTACGGTGCTGAACACATAGGACACGTAACAGTGAATGTCCCATCTCTCTTCCTCTTTTTTAAAATTTATTATTATTATATATTATATTATTACAATTATATAATAATTATAATTATTATTATATTATTATAAAATTTATTTATTTATTTGGGGCTGTGTTGGGTCTTTGTTGCTGTGCGCAGGCTTTCTGTAGTTGCAGTGAGCGGGGGCTACTCTTCGTTGCAGTGTGCAGGCTTCTCATTGCAGTGGCTTCTGTTGTTGCAGAGCACAGGCTCTAGGCATGTAGACTTCAGTAGGTAGGTGTGGCATGGGGGCTCAGTAGTGTGGCACACAGGCTTAGTTGCTCCACAACATGTGGGATCTTCCCGAACCAGGGCTCGAACCTGTGTCCCCTGCGTTGGCAGGCGGATTCTTAACCACTGTGCCACCTGGGATGTCCTGCTTCCTCACTCTTGAGGAATTTCCTTTTCACTGGAAAGACAATATACATTTGTGAAGTCACTTGACAATAAGAATAAATCTAAATCAATGTTAATCACATGCTTAGGGGCTGAGGGAACACAAATTTAACAGCTGGGCTAGGGTTCGTGCTTGATGGAGGAGCTCTCTGATTGTCAGCCCTGTGAAGATGGTGTGGGAGGAGATGAAGTAGAAGGCATTCCTGCCCGTTGTATCTGATTAAATGTTTACAAGTGAGACCTCTTTGAAGTATTTTATAAATGCATGTCTTGTGTAGACTGTTACAGTTCTGATGGCCGGTACCCAGTGTGTTTTACCAAGAACATTCTCCCACCAGCCTGTCATATGTATTTTCATATTCACAACAGTAACAAATTTTTCTTCCCTGTTTTGTTGTGCTGAGGAATGCATGAAAAATAGCATTCTCTGCCAAAGTCATTGTTTGGTTCTCAGAGTGTGTTCAGTAGTGTTCAGGTGGTCTGTTCATCTGTCCATAATATTTGAGAAAGAAAAAATAAATAGAAACCATTTACTCTGCTTTATTTATTGCAGAAACTTACCAACCTCAACCTAGCAAACTTGGTAAAGATACTGTGATGTTGCTACTTTTAGGGCTTTTATTTCTAAAATATTTTAAATTAACTTTATTTTTTAGTTTTAGGTTTACAGAAAAATTGAGAATATAGTACAGAGGGTCCCCTTGTATCCTGTACCCAGTTTTCCATAGTGTTAGTATGTTATATTTACTGTGGGATGTTTGTTATAGTTAATGAACCAACGTCGATACATTATTATTAACTAAAGCCCATTATTTTTAGTTTTTACCTAATATCCTTTTTCCGTTCCAGGATCTCATCCAGGATACTCATTACTTTAGTTGTCCTGTCTTAGGCTCCTGTTGGCTGTGACAGTTTCTCACCTTCCCTGTTTCTGATGACCTTGACAGTTTTGAGAAGTATTGGTCAGATATATTATAGATGCCCTTCTGTTGGAATTTGTCTGAGGCTTTTCTCATGATCGGACTGGAGTTACGAGTTTTGGGGGAGGAAGACCACAGAAGTAAAGTGCCATTTTCATCACATATTAGGGGAACATCCTATCAACGTGATTGATCAGTATTGATGTTGACCTTGGTCACCTGGCCGAGGTAGTGTTTCTCAGGTTTCTCCACTGTAATGATACCCTCTTTCCTGCTTCCCACACTGTCATCTTTGGAAAAAATTCCTTACACATAGCCCACAGTTAAGGAGCGGGGAGTTACATGCCCCCTCTTTGAAGGTGGAGTATTTCCACCTTCAAATTAAACTCTTCTCCAGAAACTATTTGAAATTCTTCTCAATTTGTCTCTTCTCCCCGAGGGCTTATATTATGAAGCTCTTTTATTTATTTGTTTGTTTATTTATTTATTTATTTATTTATTAAATATTGTTTTGTGTGTAGTTTTTTTAAAAAAATATTTATTTTTTATTATTTATATTTTATTTTATTTTATTTCGCTGCGTTGGGTCTTCGTTGCTGCGCGCGGGTTTTCTCTAGTTGCAGCGAGCAGGGCTGCTCTTCATTGTGGAGCTCTAGGCACCCGGGCTTCAGTAGTTGTGACATGGGGGCTCAGTAGTTGTGGCTCACGGGCCCTAGAGCGCAGGCTCAGTAGCTGTGGCACACGGGCTTAGTTGCTCCGCAGCATGTGGGATCTTCTGGGCCAGGGATCGAACCCGTGTCCTCTGAATTGGCAGGCAGATTCTTAACCACTGCGCCGCCAGGGAAGTTCTATTTATTTATTTGACTGTGCTGGATCTTACTTGCGGCACGCAGGACTTTTGTGGCCGCATGTGGGATCTTAGTTTCGGCATGCGGTATCTAGTTCCCTGACCAGTGATTGAACCCGGGTCCCCTGCATTGGGAGCATGGAGTCTTAACCACTGAACCACCAGGAAAGTCACTATGAAGCTCTTTTAAAAGATAAACATTTACAGGTTCAAAATAATTAACAAAAGTAACACAAGCATGTTGAAAAAACAAAAAGAAATATTGCCTATGTATGTTCAGTATAAAACGAAAGGTCCTCGTTATTTTCCTCATACTCCCATTCACCATGAATAACCTTGTTTAAAGTATGAATCCTTCTAGATCTTTTAATAGGAAGTGTTTTGACTCCTTAGACTCAAGGATATGTGTCTATTTCACTCCCTACCATTTATTTCTCAAGCTACTGCCATCTGACTTCTCCCTCCATCCTTTTCTTGAAGCAGCTCTCAGTGAGATCCCAAGTACTGCCTAATGGGTTGACTTAAAGGAAATTTTTATCCTTACTGATCTGTTTTTTTCTGGGGGGGTGGGTATAGCTTAGTGAATTATTGTAAAGAAAATACCTTTTAACCATCTCCCAGTTCAATGCATAAAACTTTACCAGCCACCCCAGAGCCCTCCACATGCCCAGCCCCTCTTCCCTCCCTCCACTGTCCTCACTTCATAGCACATTACTGCTTTGCTTTTCTTTATAGCTCTGTCAGTCAAACATGTATCTCTAGATACTTTAATTTCTTTTCATAGCCCCTCTTTTTACTTCACATGTCTTTTAAAGTTTCTTTTAATTTACAGGTCCTCCCTGTAATTCCCTGCCCCCACCAAATCCCTTTTTTTCCTTACAATGTATTCGTAGAGGAACCTGGATGGTTGGACTTAGAGTATTTCCCAGTCTGGATTTTGCTGACTGTGTACTCATGGTGCAACACAATGTGTTTCTTGGAAATTGGCAGCAAGAATCTGAGGATTGATCAGTACCTCTGGCAAGATAGATGCAGGGTCATTTTCCTTCATCAGGAGGCAAATAATGTCTGGTTTTCACTCTTTTTTTTCTTTGGCTGTGTTGGGTCTTCGTTGCTGCACACAGGCTTTCTCTAGTTGCAGCGAGCAGGGGCTACTCTTTGTTGTGGAGCTCGGGCTTCTCATTGCGGTGGCTTCTCTTTTTGCAGAGCATGGGCTCTAGGTGTGTGGGCTTCAGCAGTTGTGGCACGCGGGCTCAGTACCTGTGGCTCGCGGGCTCTAGAGCGCAGGCTCAGTAGTTGTGGCGCAGGGGCTTAGTTGCTCCGTGGCATGTGGGATCTTCCTGGACCAGGGATCGAACCTGTGTGCCCTGCATTGGCAGGTGGATTCTTTTTTTTTTTTTTTAACATCTTTATTGGAGTATAATTGCTTTACAATGTTGTGTTAGTTTCTGCTGTATAACAAAGTGACTCAGCTATACATATACATATATTCCCATATCCCCTCCCTCTTGTGTCTCCCTCCCACCCTCCCTATCCCACCTCTCTAGGTGGTCACCACCTAGAGGGGTGGGATTGGCAGGCGGGTTCTTAACCACTGTGACACCAGGGAAGTCCCTGGTTTTCACTCTTTTTGATACTAGGAGTTTCAGTGCTCATTGCCTAGGTCTATTCACTCGTTGGGGTCACAAGGTACTGATATTCTATCGTTTTGTTTTTATCTCATTCTTTAATTGGAATAATTTTATAAAGAAATCCTTTCCCTCATCCACTGTTTAGTTACTTAGTTCATACAGCAAAAGCAGGATAAATGCTTGGTTCTTTCATTTTATCTCCCTAGTCTTTAAGATAATGAATTGGTTCCTTGTCATTCATAGGTGACTAATTTTTTTTAAAAATATATCATTATGAACTCATAGATTTAAAGATATTTGTTAGGTTTCTTTCATTACAATTCTTACCCTTATTGCAAACCAGATCTTCCCATCTTTTGGCCAGTGGAGGTTTCTTCAGTCTGGCTTCCGAATCCTTTTGACATGATGCTAGTGGTCTCTGACGGTGCCCTTGCTATCTGGTGTCTCACAGTGTCCTAGCTCATCTTGTATATTCTTGTGCCACACTCGGAATCAGTCACTTTTCCAAGAAAGCCTTGGCTTCTTGGGAAATGGCATTTCCAGTTCACAATCTGGGCAGTTGGGGTACTTACTACAACTGGGTTGTCATTGTTTCTAGGCAATAACTAAATAAATACCTATATCATGTATATACATACAGATGTGTGTGAATACATAGACAGTTAGACAGACAGATAATAGATAGGTGACCTCAGGAGTTTATACAGATATTTCCAATTCAAATTCATGACTCTAGGTGTTTTGCTTTTCATGTTATATCAGTAAATACTTTTGTCTCTAACAAGAATTCTGGTTCCCAGGGATAAAAAGAAGATGATAGAATTAGAACATTCCATAATTACTCATTTGCCATATCCTAGATTACACATACAGTATTAAAACTGTCATTCATGATTCATGAAACAGGTAAAATTTTTTTTTTGCTTATGCTATCCTATGACTCCTCACCCCCAGTTTTCTATGATTGTACCTTGTCAGACCATATAGCTGCTTTCTTGAGTTCTGTTACATCTTTTGAGTTTTCCTAATTTTGATTTATGCTCTTTCATGTCTTCTAGACCATCTTCAAATAGAACATTACAGTTTTCATCTGTTTTTTGAGTATGTGTTTCTCATGTACTTTCGTTGTCTGTAGGGATGTTATTTTGGTATTTCATCTCCTTTTTCTTATAGAAATTGTGCAGGTGAGTGTAGGTTTTCTGAACATCTGGAAGGAAGGTGAGGGTGGTTTTTCTAGCTTTACGTGCTCCCTCTTCTGCTGTTGCTGTGTAATGTGCAGACATAGCTTGCTTTCTGAGATTTTCTGTATCATTTTCTTCCAGCACTTGTATCTGGATCTTCTCTTTCCTTCTTGCCAGCTTGCTTTTCCTTTTCTGCTCGGCTATGACTCCAGGCCCAGCAAGTTCCTTCTCAGTGGGCTCTGTCCTGGGCAGAGGAGCCAAGGGTCGGGTTCGAAAGCTCGGGGGGCTTGACCCTTCCGCCCTCTACATCAATCCCCCCACCCCCGCTTCCCCTGCCCCTGGAAGTGGCCAGACCTTCCCAGCCTCAGCCCCTCCTCTCGTGTGGCCTGCCTGGCTGGCAGTCAGGACCTGCTGGGGTTTTGAGGCTCTCCTTTTTCAGGAGAATCTTCTTTCAGTCTCCCTGTTGCTCCTCACCACTTGCCCTGGCAGATGGGTAGTACTCAGGGCTCGTGGCTCTTAGTGATTGGTCCTCACCCTCTGTGTTTTGGTGTCGAGGGGTGTACTTTGTCACCTCATTGCTCTATTTTTATGTGGCAATTTGGGAAGATCCGCAAACTGCACTGCCACCGCAACCACTTTCTTCTAGGATTCCCTTTATTGGGCCTTCTTGCTGCATTGGTCGCTGTTGGGCACCCTTTGAAACTCCTTTTCTTCAGTGACATCGTCCTCTCTTAGTTCTTCTTATGTGACTCATTCACTCTCTGTGCTTCCCATGGGCTCATCTCCCGTGGCTCTTCTACCTCCAGAATGTTGATGCTCCCAAAATTGTATCCTTGACCTGCTGCTTCCCACGCTGTACAGCGTTTCAGTGTGTGATCTTCTCTACTCTCCTGGTCTCACCTGTCATCTGGATACTGATGAGTCCCCACATTGTCCCCTCATACCACACCTTTGAGATTCTATATCCAGGCGTCAGGCGGCCATTTCCACATTTCCCATAGGTACTTCACATTGGTACGTCAAGGGCTACACACAGTATCTCACCCTTGATAACCTGTGTTATCTGTTGCTGTGGGTGGCACCATCTGATGCCCAGCCGCTCAAGCTAGACGTGTGAGCGTTGTCTTTGGCTCGTCCGCTCACTCTGCTCCTTCAGTCCCATAACCAATTCTGCTAATTTTCTTTCCTAAAAATTTCTAAGACACTACCCCCAAATCCCCTTTGTTTAAACCTTTATCTCTCTCCTGAACTATCCTTATCTTCCACGATAAGCTGCTAAATAAAAGTTAAGTCCATCCCATAGTGCAAAACACCTTGTTGGCTCTCCACTGCTTACAGGTACAGTGCGTGCTCCTTGTTTCTCAAGGAAAACCAAAAATGTCTGTGGAGAGCAAGTTCTTTTTTTCATGCAAGATAATTATAGCTTAAACATTTTTTATGTAAATGTAATTTGATTTCCACTTGGGCCTCTTTTTAAAAAAAATTATTATTGTATTTAACTGAACATTTCCACTTTTTTTTTTAATGATTGCCTTTATTTATTATTTATTTATTTTTGGCTGCGTTGGGTCTTCGTTGCTGCACGCGGGCTTTCTCTAATTGCGGCGAGTGGGGGCTACTCTTTTTTGTAGTGCGCGGGCTTCTCATTGCAGTGGCTTCTCTTGCCTAGAGCATGGGCTCTAGGCGCACGGGCTTCAGTAGTTGCAGCACACGGACTCAGTAATTGTGGCTCGTGAGCTCTAGAGTGCAGGCTCAGTAGTTGTGGCGCACGGGCTTAGTTGCTCCACAGCATATGGGATCTTCCTGGACCAGGGCTCGAACCCATGTCCCCTGCATTAGCAGGCAGATTCTTAACCACTGCATCACCAGGAAAGTCCCTAATTTAAAAAAAAAAATTAGTTTTTGTTTTAAATTTTGGCTGCACTGGGTCAAAATAAGTGTAGCTTTAATCATTCTAAAGAAAAGATGTTTATTCTTCCAACTTAGATTACTTACTAACTGAATAGAAGAGCGCTAATGAGGAAATTTGCACTGCTTTTAAGTCACTAAAATATCAATATTTGTTTATTTGAAAGTAGAGATATAAAAGCTTGGCATCACATGGCGAATTTATAAATATTATTTCACTTAATCTTGAAACAACCCTAAGGGCAGATGCTGTTATCACTCCCACTTTACAGAAGGAGAAATGAAAGTTCAAAAAAAAATGTTTCAGTTACCTTGCCTTGCGTTACATGGTGCATTGGGAGCAGGGCTGGATTCGGGTTTTGGTGATTCCGTTCAGTGCTGCGTGCGTGGATGCCCACAGTGTCAAGTCCTACACGGGGAAGTGGGATTGACAGTAGAGAGGAGAATAAGGCGTCCCCTCTCCCCGCTCTTGGGCTTTCCTTCTGTGGTTGTTGGAAATCTCAGCCTGGGCAGGCCTTCCTGAGTGGAGCAGTACCGTCATCAAGCCCGTCTTCTCAGCGGATGGGCTTGCGGAAGGCGTCCCGGCCCCAAGTCCAGCCCAGGGGCGAGCCCTGCCCTGGACCCTCTCAGGGTCTCCCCTCCTGACGTCCCAGGGCTGGGGTGCGAAGGTCTGGGCAAAGTTTATTCTGTGTATCCTAGGTGGTTACCTGGAGGCATCGTGTTGTTTTTCTTAATCCTACAGCGTCTGAGCCTAAAGGTTACATCTGAAGTGATAATGAAGGGTTGATATATGGTGACTTGTCTACGATGTTAAGGACAAATTTCTGTGCGTGAACCTATAGGGCCCTCATGATGAGACTTCTGTCTGCGTTTTCATATTAGTTTCCTGCCCCTCATTGCTTCAGGCTTTAATCTCCAGAATCATTAACTTGCTTATGTTTCCCCAAATGAACCATGCACCTCCATATCTTTGCTCAGGTTCATCTGGAGTCCCCTCCTCAGCCGGGCTCCTTTAGGCACCATGTAATGTGTGTCTCCATCATCACCCTCAGTATGTCTTGTTCTAATGATTGGTTTTGTCTCCAGAACTTACACTGATCTTGCTTCCTCTGCACTCTCTCTCCACTCCTCCTTTTGTACAAAACCTAAAGCCCTTTTACTCTACCTGAGTGGTTAGTTCGAGACACAGAGAAAGGTACTGACCGCTGTCCTTAGGGCAGTTTGTTCAGAACACTGGGGAAGCTGTCCCAGAAAGTAGCTTGTCCAGAGTGATACAGCTGCTGAGTGACAGAGTTGGCTCTCGAGGCCCAGCATTGGTCTTAGCCCATTGTCCTTTGCATCACTCATCACCTGCTGTTATTCTCCAAGTCCAGGTGTGAAACAGAGCAGGGTTTATCCCTGGGCTCTTCCAGTGTTCTTCTTTTCCTTTCAGATTGACTCCTTCAGTGCAGTTACTTTAAAAAAAAAAAATCACGTTTGGTAACATCTTATTTGATTCTTTCACTTGTGTGGGTTTCTGCTTATTATTATTGTCCTTTGAAATGGATTTTTACCTACAGCATAAGTTTTTAAATTAGGTTTTTAAAAAATATGGGTATCTCTTGCTTTGCATTCAGACTAGCAGAATCAGCCCATAAGTAGAGGTGTATACATTTCACAATGGACAGTAAAAGTACCAGCACATGCCGATATGATAGACCACAGTTTATAGTGGACCAGGCCAAAATTCTCTTCCCTGTTGAAATTTTTTCCCTTTAATTTATCTGGATTTATAAAAATAAGAGCACACTTCCAGTATTACAATAAAATAGTTTGTATGTTTCTAAATCAACAAAGTAATATCAAATGCCTTAGAAAAGTTAAGCATTTTGATATTTTACATACTACAACCACCAAATTTGTCTGTTTCTCCCTTCCAGGCATCCATGACAGAAAAAAATATTTTGTCAGTTTTTTATCAAATTTTTAAAATTTCAGAAGTTTAACATTTCTAATATCCACAGTTAGATTTCTTGGATTAAATTTCCCGTGTGTGTGTGTGTGTGTGTGTGTGTGTGTGTGTGTGTGTGTGTGTGTGTGTAGGGAGGGAGGTTGAGGGGAGTAGGGAGATAGTTGTTACACAGCTGACTTGGGTTAAGACCCCAACATTAGTGTTTTTATTGTAGTTAGGATTTATTCTATCTTACTTTGCTGAATTTGAATCTTATCTGGGACAGTGCAGTAATTGCATTTTATTTAACTAATTATCTGCTATGGCTACATAGAGCTTTTCTGTTTCAGAGAGAATAATATCAAGTTATTTGCTTCAATTTAAAGCGGTTATATATTTATCCTGTACCATCGGTGCTAAAGGCAAATTCAGAATCATTTTTTCATTTACTTATCAAATAGCCAAGGAGAGCCTACTGTCAGCCAGGCATGCTGCTTATTTATGGAGATACAGGGGTGAACGAAAAAGAAAGTGCCAACTTTGCCTTCCTAGAGCTTCTAATCTATAGGAAAGAAGAAAGATTAGACTAATATTTATAGATGATTTCAAATTATTTGAGATATTTACCTAGTGTGCTGTAAGGATGAGGGACTCGATGGCTGTTAAGTGGCCGGGATAAGATGATTCCATGAGTAAATTCTCATGGTGAGGAGGAGGATGGCCTCGAGAGAGAAGACCTGGAAAAGAGCCTGGGTGGAGCTTAGTGTGGTCATGCAAGGGGGAGGTGATGGGGCTTGAATTCTGACTGTGGTGAAGCGATCAGAGGAAGGACCAGACTGGAGAGGTGCTGAGTGGACAGGATTGGGTGGTAGATAAATTATAGAGAGTGTGTTAGAGAGAGGAGCGGGGCTTCATGCTGGGAAGGCTGGGTGGTATCTCAACATCTAGGTGTCCTGATCTTAAACAGATTGGCCTGATCTGGAGATTAACCTTAGAATGGACTTTCTATCCCTCAGGCAATGCTCTAGCATAACCTGTATTTATTTTTTAAAAAGAGGAATCAGGTAGAGTTCAAGATTAAATAATCCAGCATGAACCTGGGACGCCGAGCAGCCTATGTTGCTTGTTAAGGGCAACAGATGCACTTGCTTTAAAAAAAAAGGCTGGGTTTGCATATTGTTATCATTGTCATTTTTACTAGTTTAATTTTAGGGCACCTGATTTGTGCCAGGCCCTGTGCTCCATGTTGGGGGTTCAAAGGCTCTCCTTTCAATGACCTCATGGTGTAGTGAGGATTTTTGAAGATGGCCCTGTTTGTCATTGTAGGATACTGAATTAATATGCTTTGAGATTTTAGAACAGAAACTGTTCAAAAACACCTCACGTTAGTTTTGTTACAAAAGATTAAACATCAACCTTCAGTTTATTGGTTTAGGGCTTGAAGTTATAGATGACACTTGTGCTGTGATTCCTGATGGTTGCTGTAGTCATGTGGTGTTTGACTGCCAAAAATTCTAGCTTGGTATTTCATTGGGGTTTGATGATTTAAAGCCTCTCTTTCTTTTTTTTTTTTTTTTTTTTTTCTTTCTCCCCAATATTGTTATGTCTACTCTTTCCTCTCCTAAGCCCCAGTTCCCACATTTGTAGAATGGAAATAGTAGCCTCCATAGGGTTGTTATTATAAGTGAATGAGGGAATTCCCCAGTGGTCCAGTGGTTAGGACTCTATGCTTTCACTGCCATGGGCCTGGATTCAATCCCTGGTCGGGGAACTAAGATCCCACAGGCCACGTGGCGTGGCTGGAGAAAAAAAAAAGTGAATGAGATTAATATCATCTATTATTGTAAGTCTTCAACTTGGTCTTTGAGAGCAAGACCACATTTACAATTTGTTTCTGAAAATCTCAGCACCAAGTATGATGGTTGTCATACCATTATATCCTGAAGAAACACTTACAGTACCGTAAATGTACACGTTGGTAATAACACCCAGTCTAATTCTTTCTGATGTGAAAATTCTGGCGGTGTGTGAAGTGCTCGGCACAGAGTAGGTTCTCATCTGCTGGGGTATTTTCCTGCCTTCTGGTTGACGGACTGTCCTGCCTTTCCTGTGTGAGCTGCACTGCTAGCCAGCTCAGGTCCACAGACTCACACCTGAAGACCATAGCATCACTCCGAATGTTACCTCGCTGGTTGGCTTTGAGAGAAATAAATTGAAGATGTGTATGAATGTGCAAGTTGTTTGGGCCAGATCTTTGCAGCTATCTTTTATATTTCTGCATGTCTCTTTCATTGTTTTTTGGTGATAGACTTTAATTTTACTGATCTACTTTCAATAACTTGTAATCAACTTTTTCTAACCCTTAGACATATTTAAGAATTTTATTTTACATAATACTTAAAGGTAGCTATTTGCATCTAATTTTACCATAGAAAAGAAGCAATACTTGCAATACTTTCTTCTTCTTTGTTGTGAGCCTTGTGATGTTACGTTACAGTGTTGATTAATTGTTGATGTTTTGTGCTAATACACTGCCATGTGCACAATTAATGCATTGATTGATTGTTTTTCCTGCATGAAATCGGACTTGGTTTAAAGTTATTATTCATTTTTATCAGGTATTATGTAGTAAAAATGTAATGTTTAAAATACGCTGCTAGTTCATAATGTTTAATTATCCACTTTATTCTTGCTGGAGACTTCAAATTCTGCAGTCTAAATAGGAATATTGGTTTCTTTTTTTACTGTGGAAAGGATTACAGTTCAGTAGGTGGCACTCTTTCCTTTTCTGTTAGTGTTAATATCCAATCAAATGCCAAGAAAAGTTGTTAAAGTCTTAAGAAAAAGCATACAACTTAACCATAGATGGCTTGTTTTAGAAAGAAAAACAGCAACATTGTTAATAATTTAGTGTCTCTGGAACTTTGCTAGAGCAGTTACATAGGAATATATTTAAAATTTATTTTCCTTAAGGAAACTTTTGCATCTAGACAAGAATTTATTTTATCACTTAGCAAAGGCCTATGTTATCCTTTATGAAATCTAGATTTTCTTTTCAAAAATTTGAAATTATTATCCATGAGTATCTACTTTTCCCTCCATGTTTTGATTTTTAAACATTATTTCAAAGTCCCATTAGAAAATACTTTAAAAATGAACACTTTTTCCCCACTCTAACATAACAATCTTCCTTATTTTTCAGTGTGCCCATCCCTTTTTCATTTATGAAGAGAATTTTTGGTTAATTGACATAGTTAATACAATTTTTAAACCCTTTTTAAATCAACAGTATTTATATTCTGCTTTTTTTTAAATAAATTTATTTATTTATTCATGTATTTAATTTTTGGCTGCATTGGGTCTTTGATGCTGCACGTGGGCTTTCTCTAGTTGCGGTGAGCGGGGGCTACTCTTCGTTGCAGTGCACAGGCTTCTCACTGCCGTGGCTTCTCTTGTTGTGGAGCATGGGCTCTAGGCGCGCGGGCTTCAGTAGTTGTGGCTCGCGCGCTCTAGAGCAGAGGCTTAGTAGTTGTGGCGCACGGGCTTAGTTGCATGTGGGATCTTCCCGGACCAGGGCTCGAACCCATGTCCCTTGCATTGGCAGGCAGATTCTTAACCACTGTGCCACCAGGGAAGCCCCTATATTATGCTTTTTTAACTTAACATTTTTGTCATCTCTTTTCCTTGTTCCTGTGTATTTTATATTTACTCTTTTTTTAAAGAATGTATCATAATTTACATAGCCATTGTCTTATTTTTAGAGACTTTTAATGTTTTTCAGTATTACAATGTTGCATCGAGTATCTTTGTGCACGTTTTTTCTTTTATATTATTTCTTTATGGTAAATTCCCAGGGTAGGAGTTTTTAGGTCAAAGGTATAAACACATGTATGGTTTTTGACATGTATTACACATTGCTTTTCAAAAGAATTGTATCATTTTGTGGTGCCATAATAAAGTTGTGATTATACCAATATTCTAGAAGTCTCACTGGAATTGAATTTCAAAGTATATATATTTACAAACTTAGATTAAATACATTTGAGGGGACATTTTGTTTTAAATTTTTTAGGTAAAAATTGGGAACTAAAACCAAAAATCTCCCACTGCAACATAACCACTATTATTACTGTGATGTAGTCCTCAAAGTAAGTGTGTGTGTGCGCCCTGTTAGTCGTGATAGGCTGTGTGTAAGCAACAGTGTGTTTGGAGTCGGGTGCGGGTATGGAGGTGCTACAAGTGTGTTAAAGATTTTGATTTGCGGTACTTACTTAGTGAGTATCTGTGAGTATATGCCTCATAGCAGTTAGCTGTTCAGCTACAGAGTGATGGTTGAGAGGTCTCATCTGAAATAAAAGATGAAGAATATTATTCCATGTTCCTAGATAGTCTTAAAACCATCATTTTATTTTATTTTATTTTTTGGCCACGCCACTCAGCTTGTGGGATTTTCAATTCCCCGATCAGGGGTCGAACCTGGGCCCCGGCAGTGACAGCTCGAAGTCCTAAGCACTGGGCCGCCAGGGAAGTCCCTATAGCCATCATTTTAAATGACTGTATGATAGGCCATCCCTTAGTCTTGAAGATTTAGGCCTCTTCTAAGTTCTAACTTATATGAATACCACTGCCATATATGCTTTCATTCATGAAGTTTTCTCAATATTTCAGATTATTTCTTATGATTAAATTTCAAAAGTTTAATTACTGAGTTAAAGACTATGGAAGTTTAAAAAATTTTAATGAAATTTCTCTTAAAATATTATATTAGTTTACAGTACTGCTAGTAATACAGAATACCCATTTTATTCCATCTTTCATTTAAAACAGTGTTTCTAATTTAATAGATGATTTTATTTACATTTAAAATTTTTTAATTTTTCTGGTATTAACATTTAACATAATTTGAGAAAAAGTATTCTTAACCTTTGGTGTATTGTTAGAGTTGATTGGCTCTAATTTTGTCTTTAAGTTTTGAGCAGTTCTTACTGTCTGAAAGGATTGGCATTTCATGATTTTTATTCTTTCTTAGATGCTGTCAAAGCACAAAGAGAAAATTTATTTAATTTTTTTAATTGAATAAAACTCGTTCTGCCTTGCCATTACCATATGGGTCTGTTGCACCCTTTTGTAAATCTAAGTTACATTTGGGATCTTATGGATCATATTTTCCTATATCTTGAAACGTCTTGCTATTTTATCATCATAGGTATTATTTTATTATGACTCATCATTACTCATCAGTTATTCCCAAATATGCTTTAAAAAAAGACTAATAAAATGGAAGAAGGATGAAATCACCTAGATAAGGATGATCCAATAGTGAAATAAATTATCACCCTTCATTTTTCTAATTTTGGGACTATTTTCTAATTCTGTATTCTGTTTCAAGAATGTATGTAAGAAGACGGGAAACATCATTGTTCTAGCCTTCTTTTAAGGTTAATTGAACATAGTTGAAAATGCAGAAGTTTTCGTTTTCCCCTTGTAATGGAAAAGAGAAAAAACTGACATTTCATAATTATTAGGCAAATCACAAATAAATGCGGAGATAACAACATTTCTAGCCTTGTTTTCACTATCCTTTTATTCATATTTCTGTAAATTATATATAAAAAATAGCTTTAAAATATGAAGGTTCCATTGAGCCCAGATGTCAAATGGTAATAGCTATTTTTCCTGATACACTGAGGGTGAAAGTAAAAATTATTTGTTGGATTTAATGGCACTATTACATTTTAACACTTCCTTTTTAGTGTGTAACCCTAATTATGTCTGACAGACACAATTGGGAATAGTTAGAAGGAAACAGTAGTTCTGGACCAATCAGCAACGGAATGGAAAACTCAGGAAGTCTCAGTGCCATAGTAAAGGAGAAAAACTCACTTTTCATTTCCTTTCATGTATGGTGTGTTCAGATTAACTTTAAAGGAGACTGAGGTGTAGGTTGGAAGATTTTGTCTGCAATTTTGTGTTACCTGTGTGTGGAGCCCATCTCAGCAGGCATCGCGTCGTCAACTCACAAACCTTGCCAAGTCCCCTGATAGTGGCTGGGTATCCTATTGCAAGTTAAATATGAAACAGGGATACACTTAGTTTTGCATTTAAAGGGCTTCTTAAAGTTCAACTTCAAGTGAAGCTGATAGTGCCTTCATTTTTATTAAAGCTGGCTTTGTTGGGAAGGAAAGGATTGCCAGAACTGTCCTCTGTAGTATTACCAAAAATGCTTTGGGAAAAATTTTTTTAAATGGCATAGAATTCTGTACCTTTACATATCTGTGCAGTAGACATTGTAAGTCTTCTTACAAATACTGTGCAATTGTCGAACCTGCCGAAGTGGTATTTAACCCACCGTGGCAGTGGAGCCTATCAGTAAACTCGTGTTTATAGTTTAACACATATTAAATGTTTCAACAAATGTGTCATGGCAGGTATTTTTTTTGAGACTTTATGTTTTCAACCTTTCTAAACTTTAATAGCAAAAAGGTGTAACGCATGGTGAGTTTATATCACACCTTGAGGGACAAGAGACTAAATGCTGGATTTGATGAAACTTGGTGAATAACAGCAGCACTTAGATGCCCTGACTTAGGTGCCACACACTCTTCTGAGGGCTTTACACATACTAACTCATTTAGTCCTCATCATAACCCTATGAATTAAGTGCTGTTATTGTCCTTATTCTGTAGACGAGCAGACTGAGGTGTAGGGATGGTAAACTTTTAAGATTACGCACTAGTAACTGGGGGATCTGGGATTTGAATCCAGACAGTCTGACTCCAGAGGACTAGTTTGTTTTTTTTTAAGTTTACTTGAGCTTTTTTGTGCTTAAATTGTATTAATGTGATATTTCCATTTATAAGGTTCAAAGCTCCATAATGAAGATTTCCGATACTTTATGCCACTGGTTTCATCCTGTAGATCTTGGACTTCTGGGAAGACTTGAGGTTATTGCCTGGGTCGTGTGAACCTATATTGCTTAAAGCATTGTATGTAGACTGAGTAAAAGCACCTATGTGAGCATACATGTAACTATATTTTAAATGAGTATAACAGTTGTGGTTAATAACATACAGTTTCATTTAGTTCATAGCCGTTTGTTATTATGTATTTCCCTAATTAACGTACACTAAAATTACAGCTGTATTGTTGTGGGCGTTCATGATATCTTTTGATGTTAAAAAAGGGGGCATTATTTAGTAGAAACGATTGGAAACCATCAAGTGACAGATTTCAGGATCCCCATGTCCTGATGAATCCTCTCTGTCTGGGCCAGGGTGAATTGCTCAGCCAACAACAACAAAACCCGGTGTTATTTTCTATTCTCAGTGATGTAACTGTAGATTAAATGTTTATGGTGTTTTAGTTAAGAAGCACACTTGATGGTTACTACTCTTTTCATCGATTTCATTCATTTTATTTTGGAATTGTAGGGCAACTCTTGCTATCAATTTGGGGAAGGCACGCGGGAGGCAATATCCATACCACATGTAAATTTAAAGTTAAAAATGGATATTATTTAAAATATTGGCCTTGTAATACATGTTCATTTATTGAATTCATTCAGCACATACTTACTGATCTCTGGTTGTGTGTGCCAAGCTCTATTATGAACACAGAAAATACATGTGGGCAGAATGGACAATAGTCTTCGTCCTTGTGGATTTTACACTTTAGTGGTTAGAATAGATAGGAAATAAAAATAACAAAAATAAGTAAATTATATAGTATTCGTGGAAGGGGATAAGTACTATGAGAAAAAGTAGAGCATTATGAGGGGTAATGAAAATGCTAGGGTTGGGGAAGAAAGTTGCAATTAAAAATGTGGTAGTCAGGTAGATATCATTGAGAAAGGGACATCTGAGCAAAGACATAAAGGAAGGGAGGGAGTTAGCCATGCAAGACATCTGGGGAAAGAGCCTTCAGCAGAGAAATCTAGTGCAAATCCCCCAAAAGGTCGTGTGTCTGGTGTGTTTGACCTGGGGGTGAGCATGACTGGTACAGAGTGATGATAGAGGGGCAGAGTGCTAGGAAAGGAGGTCGGGGTGGGGAACACCAGAAGGGATCATCCTGGGAGGCCTTGTGGTTGGAGTCTGCCTTTTTTTTTTTTTTTTTGGTAAGATGAATAGCTATTGAAGTATTTCAATATTTAAACATTTTTTTATTATAGAAAAATTTGAAACACACAAAAGTAAACAGACTCCAATAATTAAATTCCATGTATCCATTACCCAGCTTCAATATCTACTCATGACCTGTCTTATTTTATCTATACTCCCATTCATTTCTCCCCCTTCCATATTATTTTTATTTTTAACATCTTTATTGGAGTGTAATTGCTTTACAGTGTTGTGTTAGTTTCTGCTGTACAACAAAGTGAATCAGCTATATGTATACATATATCCCCATATCCCCTCCCTCTTGAGCCTCCCTCCCACCCTCCCTATCCCACCCCTCTAGATGGTCACAAAACACCTACCTGATCTCCCTGTGCTATGCAGCTGCTTCCCACTAGCTGTTTTACATTTGGTAGCATATATACGTCAATGCTACTCTCTCACTTCATCCCAGCTTACCCTTCCCTCTCCCCGTGTTCTCAAGTCCATTATCTACATCTGCGTTTTTATTCCTGTCCTGCCCCTAGGTTCATCAGAACCATTTTTCTTTTAGATTCCATATATATGTGTTAGCATACGGTATTTGTTTTTCTCTTTCTGACTTACTTCACTCTGTATGATAGACTCTAGGTCCATACACCTCACTACAAATAACTCAGTCTTCCATATTATTTTGAAGAATATCCTTGACATCCTATTAATTTGCCCATAAATGTTTCAGGATATATCTCTAAAAGATAAGAACTATTTTAAAGCATAACTACAATAGTATTATCACACTCTCAGAAGTAATAATAATTCTGTAATATCAAATAACCAGTCTTTTTTCAAATGTTTGTCTCATAAATGTCATAAATGTTTATCAGATTATTATTTAATGTTTTTTTAAATCAGGATCCAAATAACACATTGTCATTTGTTGATGTCTCTCTCTCCCTCCCTTTCTTTTATCTTTCTTTCCCTTTCACACTTGTATATTTGTTGAAGAAACTGGATTGTTTGTCTTATAGAGTTTTTCACTCTGAATTTTGCTTATAGCATCCTAATGGTTTTGTTTTACATGGTCCTCTCTATATCATATAAATTGGTAGTTGGATCTAAAAGCCGGATCATTGTCAGGTTTGATTGTTTTGGCAACAATATTTCATAGTTGGGATGTCTAATTCCATCTGGGGACATGTCATTTGTGTGTGTGTGTGTGTGTGTGTGCGATTTAGCAAATATTGAACCTTTAAATCAATAGAAGTTGCAAAATGGTAACAAATTCTATCCCTCTTTCTTCTTTTGCTAGCTGAAGTAGTTCTATAAGAAAAACTTCTGTTCATCTATTGTTTGTGTACCTAGTGGTACAGTTTATATAGGATAGGCTAGATAAGTATTTGATCTCTTTTCTTCATTCATCAGTTTTCAGAATAATGACTTGGTTCCCTGGCTTCTTCCAACGGTCACCAACTAGTTGTGCCTGTGTTTTCCTAAGTTCATTGTGAACTTATTGTGAGCTCATGGGTTTAAACAAATGTGATGGGTGTCAGCCCGTGGCAGCTGTCATCCTTACTTGTATTCAGATTGTCCAGTCTTTGGCACATAGGGCCAGTGGTAGGCTGGAGCTGGTTCATACCCACCTGCAAGAGCCGATTGTTAAATATTCAGGAAACTTGTGGGTTGGTTGTTTAACACAGCCTTTATTAAAAATAAAATCCTATACACTTACAATTACCTAAATTGTATTAAATGCAAAGATACTCAAAATTTACCACATCCTGGTGACTTTACTCTCAAGGTTAAGTTTCTTGTATCTGTATAGTGGAACACTGTATGATTGTGTGCTACTGTATGCGTCCTCCCAGCTGCGCATCCACAAACCTCACATTGGTAGGTTGAAATCAGCCATGGCAAGGGTAGTTACATCAAAGTGGTGGTGAAAAGTGTTGAAAATATAAATTCACTTCAAAATGTATACTGCCTGTAACTGTTCCACTGAATGGTACCAAAAAATGAAAACGTTTTCTTCCAGTGTTCTAAAACGAGTCTATATGAATTACCTAAGAAGTTGCTCACATAGTTGACAAACAAGTGAAGTTCTGACGTAAGCCCCAAGCCCCACTGACATACTTAGAGCTCCCAACTGTCTTTTTAGCTCCACTCTTAAACATCCCAGATAGTGGAGAAAGCTCCTAATGTGAAAGAGAACAAAACAAACAACAGAGCAACCTGGAGGACACAGAATCATGCAAGAGGAAAAGCTGGAAGTTGTTCTGTACTGATATCCGAAGAGAGTTAAAAGAACCTATTGTAATGGTGAAGCAGGAACAGACTACTACTTTGAAGAAGGAGATGGAGGAGAAGTAGAAGCAGCATTCGTTCTGAGACTGAAAGAGCGCTTGGAAATTTAAAATCATGGTATCAGGGAAAAAAAGAAAAAAAAAAAACTCAGTAGAGAATTAGAAGATAAAGGTGGGGTAATCCTATAGAAAGCAGAACAAAAAAAGATTTTAAAAGAGAAAAGTTTTTTTTACAAATTACAGGACCAGTCCAGGAGGTCCAATATCCAAATGACAAAAGTTCCAGAAAAGAGGCCATGAAGCCACAACTAGCCCAGTAACACTGAGCACCACTAGAGCCAGATTGTTGTCTTGAATTTACTTCTCTCTGAAAGCCAGAGCTCCTCAGAAAAATGGTTGTTTCCTAGTCTGGGGTCTTAGTTGCAGTACACAGGATGTTTCGTTGCGGCATGCGGGCTTCTCTCTAGTTGTGGTGCTCGGGCTCCAGAGTGCGTGGTCTCAGTAGTTGCAGTGCGCACGGGATTAGTTGCCCCGCAGCATGTGGGATCTTAGTTCCCAGACCAGGGATCGAACCCACGTCCCCTGCATTGGAAGGCAGATTCTTAACCACTGGACCACCAGGGAAGTCCCAAGCATTTATGACTTTTGTTTTTATATACTTTAAACAATTGCAAGCTTATAGGATCTGATTTTAATTAAATTAATTTAATTTTCTCCCTTTTTGTAATAGATGTATATCTGAAAAAAACGATCTCACTCAAATTTTTTTTTTTTTTTTTTTTTTTTTGCTGTACGCGGGCCTCTCACTGCTGTGGCCTCTCCCGTTGCGGAGCACAGGCTCCGGACACACAGGCTCCGCGGCCATGGCTCGCGGGCCCAGCCGCTCCGCGGCATGTGGGATCTTCCGGGATCGGGGCACGAACCCGTGTCCCCTGCATCGGCAGGCAGACCCTCAACCACTGCGCCACCAGGGAAGCCCTCACTCAAATTTTTAAAAATAGAATTTAGAATAAAGCCAAAATGCTCCCTACTTAAAGGATACTTGCCCCTAATCCTTTATAAAGTGATGAATCCTTCTGAAAAGCAAGTAGTGATCTCACTTTCAGATTAGGTCTTTGAGGGACATCTATCTATATATATAATTAAAACCCTAAAAACCAAGAGAACTCTTAAACTTTTAGCTCCCTGGAAGGAAGGTGGATGGTGCTTTGTATTTAGAATATTATGATAACGATATTACAGTTCGATCACAAAAGACTATGAGGACTAGAAATCCCCCCGTTAATGTTCTAAAATTTCTTTTGAATTTACTTCTTAATGGAAGCGAATCCGCTTCTCTTTTGGTTTGAGTAACGGTCAGTGCAAGTAAGTACTTTGTTTCTAAGGCGATATTATTTGGTCATGCTGGTGCCTAAAATAAATAAATGTGAAAGAAAGTAAGGAAGATAAAGGAAAAAACAAGGGTTAATTAAAATGCAGGATCTTCAGCAAGCCACACGAACTACTTTCTGATGGTGTCTCTCCTATCACAGGTACATCATTTCATCCCATTAGCAACTTAGAACTATTTCTCACCACTGCTCTCATAGGCGATCTGTGTAGGGGAAGGTTCTTTGGAATTGGAGGAGAAGCTGGCAGGATGCCTGCGGAATAGCAATGGGTACTCCCAGAGAGTCAGGGACTTGGTGCCGGAAAGTCTTTGGAACATTAAAGTAGACACTGGATAGTGTATTATTTGGGGGACTGTCACAGGACTCTACTCAGACTTGTTCTAAAGTTTTAAAAGGCATTTTGATTTTATGTTGCTTGAATTCTTCATCCTATTTGTGAGTTATTTCATGAAAGGGTAATTGTATTTTGATTTGAGGGAATAATGACTTTTTTCTTTCACACGGGTATAAATATCATCCAAGGAAAGCTCTTAGCTTTCTCGTAGCTTTTTTACATGATTATTTACCTCAGCATCTTAAGCGACGTTTTGTTAAGGTTAAGAAAGAAAACATAGGAGAAAATTAGAGAAGTTATGAAACTACTATTAGCTTTCTAAATTCATTAGGGGAATACTCTGATTTTCCACCGTACCACACCCCAGGGTCCTTTTCAACATTTCTGAAACATGTTTTTTTTTCCTGCCAACCTTAGGGGTTTCTCAGAAACTTTATCTGCCTGTCAGCTGAATTATTTGGGGGGAGGTGGGAGTAAGGACGAGTGGAATTTGAGGATTTATGGGGTTGACAGATTACGAATAGGTTTAAATGGCCTCAGTAGCATATTAACTGTTGAGCTCTGTTTTATTACAAATGGGGACGTGAGATCATATAACTCTCCCTTATAGCCTATCCCCTCGTAGAAGAACTACTCTTTCAAAATAGTAACTGACCTGGCTGTTAAAAACGGTCTTTCACAAGGAATTTTAATGGTAGAATAGTAAGCTTTTCATCTTTATTCTAAAGCCACTAGTTTAAAAATCATCAAAGAAATGAGTGATATTACAAGGGATTTCCAGTAATTTTGTATAATTTGGACTTGGATTCTAGTTCCTTCCCTGAATTTTATATTTAATTTTTTTTTCCTGGCACTTGGTGCTTTAGAACCTCCTATATGATGTAATCATTTATGTCAGTGTCAACTGAAAAAAATACACAACCTGAAAGTTGAGAATTATGTTTTATTCAGCGAATTTTCTGAGGACTTAAGCCTGGAAGACAGCTTCTCAGGTCACTCTGAGGGACTGCTCCTAAGAGGCCAGGGAGGGGCCAGGATATACAGGAGTTTTGGGGAAAAAACCAGGGAGTGGGAACATCAAAAGGTTACTATTAATTAAAGAAAACCAGACATCTCCGAGTTAAGGAATTTAACACTTTTCTGTGTATGGGAAGACGCAAGAGGCTGTGTCTGGGCTCATTGAAATCGTTCCTTCGATAAGCACCTGAACTGTCTAGGACCAGTCGCCTGCTTTTCTCCAGCCTGAAGAACCCCCTCAGGGTGCACAGGGTGGCTGCAGTGGCTGGTGGCCTGCTGGCTGCAGCATCCTTTGTTTTACTGATATGGCAGGTGACGTTTTTCATCCACATCAGCCAAGCTACAATTAATATCATTAACAAAGTTGATTTATTCTTGGATACATATTTAACTAGTTTTTCACAAGTTCTGGTCATTCCTGACTAGTTTGGAAGACTCCAGGCTTTCTTATTCGAGTGTGGTGCAGACTGGAACACAGAACTGGGAGTCAGAAAGCTCTAACACTGACTCCTCAATTCCTAGCTGCGTTATGTGGAACAAGTCTTAGGTTGTTAACTGAGTTCTGTCTTTTTGTTTGTTTTGACCCTCAAAGATACATCTGTTGTTAACTAGAAGTTACTGTAGGGTTGCTGTGAGTTTAATGCATATGACACACTTGGAACAGTGGCTGGAACTAGTCAAGCACCCAGGTCATTAATTGTTTCAATGTCAGCATCATCACCATCATCATCAGATCTGCTGGTACATTACAGGTTTTCTTTTTCACTTTTGTTTGTTTGCTTGTTTAGATCATCCAAGGTACTACCTTACTTCGTTACTTGTAGGACAAAAAAGTGAGAAAGTGTGTGCAGAGTTGTGCCCCTGGCTCTGCTGCCTGTCTGGAACCTGTTCTCTTCAGGGTGGAGAGAGGTAGAGAACTGGGTGTCCTCAAATAGGAAGGGCTGAGCCCTAAGCAGCCTCTTCCCCTGACTCCCCAGACAATGGAAACAGGCTGCTGTTACTGACTTTACAGAGAAACATTCTACCCCCTCCCTTCCTTGTGGCTTCTGTTGATAACACTGTCTGACCAAAAATGTCCAAGCCCTTCTAGCCCACTTGTTTCAAGAAATATGACAGCAAAATGCCAGCATTCGCACAAACTTTACTTAGTCGCTTATGGGTTGTTGTAATAAGACTTTGACCTACTGTGCCTTCAGCCAGCACTTGATCTTGAAGGCTTGGTCTATCAGATTTCAGACCAAGGCAGCATCACCCTGTTGCTGCAGCACTTGTGGCATCTGCTTTGTCAGTGGAGCCGGAAGTGGAGTTTCTGTGTCGACAGTTAGGAACTAGCCAACTTATTCTGAGCATCCACCGTCTGTGCTCGTTGCCTCACATACATCATCTATTTCATCCTCATAGCCACACTGTGCGGTAGGTCTTTAATCCTCATTTTAGATGAAAGACTGAGTCCCAGAGTAGTTACATAATTTCTAAGATGGCAGAGCCAAGTTTGAAAGCCAGGTTTGTAGGACTCTCCATGTATTTGTTTTTAATTGTTTCTTAATTAATCTTTTATCAGACAAGTGTGAATGATCATTGGGGATGCATAGGGATTCTGAAAGTTATGTTCTTTCTCTCCTGTTGAACTTCAGTGACCTGAGGCTTGTTGGTGGGGATGACACCAGAGCCTTTGCCGTATGCGTGTATATATATGTTCTGTTTCTGTTTTTGTTTTGGCCGCGCAGCGCAGCATGTGGAATCTTAGTTCTTTAACCAGGGATCGAACCTGCGCCTCCTGCAGTGGAAGCGTGGAGTCTTATTAACCACTGGACTGCCAGGGAACTCCCTATGTGTGTATATGTGTGTGTGTGAGTATGTGTGTATGTGAGTGTGTGTGTGTGTGTGTGTGTGAGTGTGTATGTATGTGACTGTGTGTCCTGCTTTACTCTTCGCATCCTTACCTTCAGGTCTAGTCACATGTCATGTTATTCTTGAGACCTTTCTGGAGCACCTTGTTGAAAATTGGAATCCTCTTCTATACATACACATCCTGTCTTCAGATCTTACTGGGTGGTTTCTGGGTTCCACGAGGGCAGCTGTGATTTCTGAAACATCTGACATGGGCTTTTCCTGCAGCCCATTCCAGATTGAGCTGCGAGAATAATGGGGACCCGTACTCCAACTTCCCCACTTCCTGACACCATGTCCAGGGAGAGACTGTCTGCTGTTTACTGGCCTGGTCTCACCTCAATTATTCCTTCTCCCATGTCTTTGCCCTTGATAGAGACAAGAGCTTGAGACCATCCTCAGCTGAGAATGAGGTAAGGAAACAGAAAGGGATTCACTTGTGTTTTGCTCCATTTTTTTTTTCCTGTGGTGCATTATGGCTGCACTTTACATATTTTACCCATTTAGTTTGTCTGTCTGCCTCTACCAGAATGTAATCCGTAAGAAAGTGTTTTTGTCCCTTGTATTCACTGTTCCGTTCCTAGCCCCTGGTTTGTTGAACAAATGGCTGTTTCGTAGAGAATTTATTTTGTGACAATTATTGTGTATATTGCTCTAGCATTGTGGTTTTGTGTCTCCCCATCCATCTTATACTAAATATGGTTGATAATGGCAGATACTTAGTCTAAATTCACCCTTTGAAATTTTATTTCAAGAAAGGAATTCTTAAGTGTTTGAAGTTTGTTGTTTGAAAAACTGAGTTTTAAAAATGGTTGGTACAGTAGGGAGATATCCATGATGCAATAAAACACTGCTTTTTAAAAAAATTAAATTGATTTATTACCTTTAAAAGTGTGTATTAATTCCTATAACTTATTGATAACTAGTAAGAGCAAGTACACAGTGGACTAGTCATACTGTTGATAGCTCTATGCTGAGGCACCCTGGGGTGACACAGTGAGCTCACAGGGGTGTGAGGGGTACCATAGGATATTTTAAAGTTTCAAGGGAAAAACAAAGGTACTTAATATCTGTGGGGCACTTGCAAGCTACTAGCTCAAGGTAGTTTATAGTTTTAACGTTAGATGACGCTAAATTCTTCTTAATGATGTCATGTATTTACAAAACTAGATTTTTAGTGGTTGCTGTAATTAAAAAGCAAGAACTGTATGAAAACCACTGTAAAACAGCTGAGGGTGGCTGGGTCCAGTCTGCAAGGTTAGAGGAGTTGTGCAGGACTGACAGACACGCAGCCAGTTAGAAGTGACTGGGTTATTTAAGACTAAAAAACAAGTTCTAAAAGAATGTATGTTATTTGATTTAAATAGCTACTAGGTTGTTAGGATGTAAATACTAACTATTGGTACTTAACAAATGGAATGGTTCTGTACTTCTCTTGGCTTTGTTGGACTGTGAAAAACTTACTGAGACTTGCTAAGGGCACTGTGAACTGAAAAAGTTTGGATACCTCTGGACTAGTCTGGGAAGAGGTGGTGATGCCATCAGCAAGTTTTTTTTTGGCTGTTGTTTTTTGTTTTTGTTTTGTGGGGGAAGCAATGGAGAGATTGTATAAGAAGCTTGAAGAATTTAAACAATGGATTAGATTTAACCAGAGGTCCCTATCAACCTTAGCTTCTGTAATTCTATGAACATTTCATATATATATATGAATTTATATGTAATGTTTATATTATATATTATAGTTATATTATTGTATTGTAATAATTTGTATTATATATTTTATTTTAAATACATTTAAATATTTACATTATAATATAATACGTATAATACATTTATGTGTATGAATTTATTAAGCTTTGGTTTACATCTTAAGTAAATCTTTGGTTTAGTGAACTTTTTCCAAGGAGTTTTACTTTAAAACTGTTCTAGAATCATTTGTAGTTAGCAAACATATGGAAGCCATGTAGATCTTTAGGTCACTATTGGATTCCTTCAGCCAGGTTTGTGTTTTTGTCTTTGGAAAGGTTTTGCTCTGATCAAGCGCTCAAATTTCCGCACCCCAGATAAGGCGTTGCTAGTACTGATGTTTTTAAATGGAAAGCTTCCGTCTACCTATTTTGAAAGTAGTCTTAGAGGTTTAGAACTGAGAAATTGAAATGACCTGTTAGGTTAGTTTGCCCCATACCAATCACAGCCTCTTTCTCCTTCCAAAGTAATCTCTACATTGATTTTTGATTACACGTTGGAATTAGTTTATAAGGAGACACTTCCTCTCATACTATTTGGTTACCCAATGGGCTAGTATAAAATATAAACTAAAAGTCAGGATAAATGCTTGCTTTTTTTTTTTTTTTAGTATACTCTGTTTTCAAGTTGACAGAGTGATTCATTGTTACCTATGAGGTACCAATTACATTTTATATTATTGTGAGCTCATTGATTTAACCATATATAATGGATTTTAATCCATTTCAGTCCTTATCCTTACTGGAGCCCAGTAGCCCAATCTTTTGCTAGCAGAAGGCTCTTTATATTTGCTACTTATTCCTTCTGACTTATCCTAGGGATTTTTGATAGGTTCCTTGCTGTCTGATATGTTAAAATGTTGCAGGCTCTTAGGGTAGGTCTCAATTGACTGCCATTTCTCTTGAGTATGGATCAGATTTTCCTGTTTTTCATACATCTGATAATTTTTTATTATTTTCTTGACCATGTTAATGATCCTTTGTAGAGTATGGATTCTGTTATCCTTTGAAGAGTGTTGATTTTTTGTTTCAGCAGGAAGTTAACTTGGTTCAACTCAAACTCCAAACTGTGTCTCTCATATGTTGGGCAACAGCTGAAATCTGTTTAGTGTTTGATATTTTTTCCCCTGGATTATTGTCTTAACTTTTTTTCCAGCTTAATTGAGGTATAATTGATGTGCACTAAGCTCCACAAGTTTAAAGTATACATTTTGATAAGTTTTGACCTATGTGTATACTTGTGAAATCACTGTCACAGTCAAAATAATGAACATGCCCATCTCCTCCAAAAGTTGCCTTAAGTGCTTTGTAAACCATCTCTCTTCTGTCCTGCCTAACTCCCTCCCCAGGCAACCAGTGATCTGCTTTCTGTCACTGTAGGGTATCTTTGCATTTTCAAGAATTTTATATAAGTAAAATCATAGTATATACTATTTTTCTGCCTTTTTTCACTCAGCATAATTATTTCGAGATTCACCTATTTTTTGGCAAATATTCATAATTTACTCCTTCTTATTGCTGAGTAGTATTCTATTATGTGGACATATCACAGTTTGTTTACCCATCCACCTATTCATAGACATTTGGGTTGTTTCCTGTTTTGGACTATTTTAAATAAAGTTGCCAGGAGCATTTATGCTTTCGTTTTTCTTGGTTAAATACCCAGGAGTGGAATGGCTGTGTGTAATAAACTGTTCTTCATCTCTGAGCCAGCAGTCTGGTCATTTACCAAAATCCATGAAACTGTGGCAGACTAACTTTTTAGGCTGAAAGTAGAGTAGCATTTCAGATGCTTTATAGTACTTGACACTAGATTCTTTACAATTCCATATAAAAGTTAGGACAAGCCTATAAATTTCTACATGAATGACTGTTGGAATTTATATTGGGACTGCATCCCATCTACAGACCAGTTTGGAGAGAATTGAAATCTTAACACTATTGAGTCTTCTGATCAATGGACATGGGATAACTCTCCATTTATTTAGACCTTCTGTAATTTTTCTCAGCAATGTTTTATAGTTTTTGGTGTACAGCTCTTATACATATTTTGTAAACTTGTATTTACAAAAATAAATGAGTATTTCACATATTTGATGCTGTTTTACAATACATGGGATTAAAAAAAGGACTTTATTTTTAAAAATAGTCTTAGGTTCAATGCAAAATTGAGCGGAAAATACAGAGTTGCCAGTTGTTATCTGGGGAGGGCTTGTCTGACATGTGCTGTTCTGCCATTACTGGAAGTTGAACTCCAATCACCAATTTTTCTCTTGGGAAATGGTATTTCAGAACCACAGTCTAGGCTCTGGAATGTTCCTTGCTATTGGGTTAGCCTGTCACTAATGGTCTTTTCCTTTTTAAAATCATTTGTTCTTTTTACTTATACACTCAAAGGATTTTTTTCTTTTTCCTAAAAAGTCTACAGATTTTATCAGAATATCTTGGCATTGGTTGTTCTGGTTGATGTTCTCAGGTACATTGTTTCCTCTTTCAATATGTAGTTAAAATCTTCAGGAAATTTTTCTTGAAGTATTGCCTTTGTGTTTGTTCTATTCCTTTAGTTTGGTTTTCTTTTTCAGGACTTACCGTTAGCTATATGTTGGGGCTTTTTTTCCTTTCACCAATATTTGTCTTTTCTTTTTAATTCTTTCTAATCTTTTGATTTATAGAGTTTTCCTTTTCACTTTCTATTTCTCTTCAGGCATTACTGGGTTTATTTGCTCTTTTGCTTTTTCTGGTTTGGTCTTTGTTTCTAAAATTTTTTTTTAATTTCTAAGTTTTTTGCTTCTATCACCTCATTTCTGAATTTTTCAAATTCTCATTTATGCATTTTTTATAACATACAATTTTCCAAATGTTCTTTAGCTTGTTTTTAAATAATGTGTTTCAGTGCTGAACAATTTCTGTTTTTGCCATGTGTTTTTCAGTTTTGCTTTCATTTTTGATGGAATGTTAATCTGTTTCTCCTTTTTTCACATAGTACCTTAGTTTGGGTTTTGACCTTGATAGTTCTCTGATGACCTTTTTTTTTATTAACATCTTCATTGGAGTATAATTGCTTTACAATAATGTGTTAGTTTCTGCTGTATAACAAAGTGAATCAGCTATACATATACATATATACCCATTTCTCCTCCCTCTCGCGTCTCCCTCCCACCCTCCTATCCCACCCCTCTAGATGGACACAGAGCACCGAGCTGATCTCCTTGTGCCATGTGGCTGCTTCCCACTAGCTATCTGTTTTACATTTGGTAGTGTATATATGTCCATGCCACTCTCTCACTTCATCCCAGCTTACCCTTCCCACTCCCCATGTCCCCAAGTCCATTCTCTACATCTGCATCTTTTTTCCTGTCCTGCCCCTAGGTTTTTCAGAACCTTTTTTTTTTTTAGATTCCATATATATGTGTTAGCATATGGTATTTGTTTTTCTCTTTCTGACTTACTTCACTCTGTATAACAGACTCTGGGTCCATCTTGCTCACTACAGGTAAGTCAATTTCGTTTCTTTTTATGGCTGAGTAATATTCCACGGTATATATGTGCCACATCTTCTTTATACATTCATCTGTCAGTGGACACTTAGGTTGCTTCCATGTCCTGGCTATTGTAAGTAGAGCTGCAGTGAACATTGTGGTACATGACTCTTTCTGAATTATGGTTTTCTCAGGGTATACGCCCAGTAGTGAGATTGCTGGGTCATATGGTAGTTCTATTTTTAGTTTTTTAAGGAACCTCCATACTGTTCGCCATAGTGGGTGTATCAAGTTACATTCCCACCAACAGTGCGAGAGGGTTGCCTTTTGTCCACACCCTCTCCAGCATTTATTGTTTGTAGATTTTTTGATGATGGCCATTCTGACCGGTGTGAGGTGATAACTCATTGTAGTTTTGATTTGCATTTCTCTGATGATTAATGATGTTGAGCATCCTTTCATGTGTTTGTTGGCAATCTGTATGTCTTCTCTGGAGAAATGCCTATTTAGGTCTTTTGCCCATTTTCGGATTGGGTTGTTCATTTTTTTGATATTGAGCTGCATGAGCTGCTTATATATTTTGAAGATTAATCCTTTGTCAGTTGCTGCACTTGCAAATATTTTCTCCCATTCTGAGAGTTGTCTTTTCGTCTTGTTTATGGTTTCCTTTGCTGTGCAAAAGCTTTGAAGTTTCATTAGGTCCCATGTGTTTATTTTTGTTTTCATTTCCATTTCTCTAGGAGGTGAGTCAAAAAGGATCTTTCTGTGACGTATGTCATAGAGTGTTCTGCCTATGTTTTCCTCTAAGAGTTTTATAGTGTCTGGCCTTACATTTAGGTCTTTAATCCATTCTGAGTTTATTTTTGTGTATGGTGTTTAGGGAGTGTTCTAATTTCATTCTTTTACATGTAGCTGTCCAGTTTCCCCAGCACCACTTATTAAAGAGGCTGTCTTTTCTCTATTGTATATTCTTGCCTCCTTTTTCAAAGATAAGGTGACCATACGTACATGGGTTTATCTCTTGGCTTTCTATCCTGTTCCATTGATCTATATTTCTGTTTTTGTGCCAGTACCATACTGTCTTGATTACTGTAGCTTTTTAGTATAGCCTGAAGTCAGGGAGCCTGATTCCTCCAGCTCCGTTTTTCTTTCCCAAGATTGCTTTGGCTATTCGGGGTCTTTTGTGTTTCCATACAAATTGTGAAATTTTTTGTTCTAGTTCTGTGAAAAATGCCATTGGTAGTTTGATAGGGATTGCATTGAATCTGTAGATTGTTTTGGGTAGTATAGTCATTTTCACAATGTTGATTCTTCCAATCCAAGAACGTGATATATCTCTCCATCTATTTGTATCATCTTTAATTTGTTTCATCAGTATCTTATAGTTTTCTGCATACAGGTCTTTTGTCTCCTTAGGTAGGTTTATTCCTAGGTATTTTATTCTTTTTGTTGCAGTGGTAAATGGGAGTGTTTCCTTAATTTCTCTTTCAGATTTTTCATTGTTAGTGTATAGGAATGCAAGAGATTTCTGTGCATTAATTTTGTATCCTGCTACTTTACCAAATTCATTGATTAGCTCTAGTAGTTTTCTGGTAGCATCTTTAGGATTCTCTATGTATACTATCATTTGTTCTGCAAACAGTGACAGTTTTACTTCTTCTTTTCCAATTTGGATTCCTTTTATTTCTTTTTCTTCCCTGATTCCTGTGGCTAAAACTTCCAAAACTATGTTGAATATTAGTGGTGAGAGTGGGCAACCTTGTCTTGCTCCTGATCTTAGTGGAAATGGTTTCAGGTTTTCACCATTGATAACGATATTGCCTGTGGGTTTGTCATATATGTCCTTTATTTTGTTGAGGTAAGTTCCCTCTATGCCTACTTTCTGGAGGGTTTTTATCATAAATGGATGTTGAATTTTGTCGAAAGTATTTTCTGCATCTGTTGAGATTATCATATGGTATTTCTCCTTCAATTTGTTATTATGGTGTATCACATTGATTGATTTGCATATATTGAAGAATCCTTGCATTCCTGGGATAAACCCCACTTGATCATGGTGTACAATCCTCTTAATGTGCTGTTGGATTCTGTTTGCTAGTATTTTGTTGAGGAGTTTTGCATCTATGTTCATCAGTGATATTGGCCTGTAGTGTTCTTTTTTTGCGATATCTTTGTCTGGTTTTGGTATCAGGGTGATGGTGGCCTCATAGAATGAGTTTGGGAGTGTTCCTCCCTCTGCTGTATTTTGGAGGAGTTTGAGAAGGTTAGATGTTAGCTCTTCTCTAAATGTTTGAAAGAATTTGCCTGTGAAGCCATCTGGTCCTGAGCTTTTGTTTGTTGGAAGATTTTTAATCACAATTTCAATTTAAGTGCTTGTGATTGGTCTGTTTATATTTTCTATTTCCTCCTGCTTCAGTCTGGGAAGGTTGTGCTTTTCTAAGAATTTGTTCATTTCTTCCACATTGTCCATTTTATTGGCATATAGTTGCTTGTTGTAATATCTCATGATCCTTTGTATTTCTGCAGTGTCATTTGTTACTTCTCCTGTTTCATTTCTAATTCTGTTGATTTGAGTCTTCTCCCTGTTTTTCTTGATGGGTCTGACTAATGGTTTATCAGTTTTGTTTATCTTCTCAAAGAACCAGCTTTTAGTTTTATTGATCTTTGCTATCGTTTCCTTTCTTTTTCATTTATTTCTGATCTGATCTTTATCATTTCTTTCCTTCTGCTAACTTTGGGGTTTTTTTGTTCTTCTTCCTCTAATTGCTTTAGGTGTAAGGTTAGGTTGTTTATTTGCGACGTTTCTTGTTTCCTGAGGTAGGATTGTATTGCTATAAACTTCCCTGTTAGAACTGCTTTTCTGATACTCATTTTTGTTGAGGTTAGTTTTCTTGAACTTTTAGGAGAGGGCTTGGTTCAGGTAGCTTTTCTGTCTTCCCAGAGCTCCCTCTTTTGGCCTCTGCATGTAGTGTTAAAATACACTGCAGATTGATTTCTGAGGTCATCTGGCTGCTTCTCCTCATCCACTTTGTATGACTTCATCCTCCTTTCATCCCTGTTGTCCCTGTTCTGTTCCAGTTCTGGTACCCGTCCCAGGGGTTTCTCCTGGTTGTGGAGCCCTGTTGTGGGAGGGTGCCCTGGCCTTCACCAGCCCCTTCAGACTTCACCCAGGGACTCATCTGGTTTGGAGCGGCCAGAACCTCTGCAGTTTTAGCCACTGTTCTCAAAGTGGCCCCTGCACTTTCCTGTGAATGTCTGTTGGTTATTATTAAGGTTCTTCTCTTCTCAGGTTAAGCCCACGGCTCTGTTGCTTTCTTCTACTTTTTTCATAATATCCTGATGATAGACAGGTCGTGTGTCTCTTGTTTTTTTTGTCCACAACTGTTTGTATATTGGACTTGTTGGGGATACCTTATCCCTTAGTTTTGTTGTAAATATTATCCATGGGTTTCAGATTTTGTATCTCATTGTTCTGCTTTTATCATGTGGAGATTCAGAGAGATCCAAAAATTATGCTGCTACTGCTTACCACCATTTTCCCAGAATTTTCAAGATAATTTTTTAAAAATGTGAATCATTGCAGTCAGTTTCTTGTGGCCCTTTGTAATCAATTTCCTCCCTTCCCTCCACACCCGACCTTTGCACCCCCTCCCCCACAATCGCTGCTCTGTTTTCTATCCCTGTGATTTTTCCTTTTCTAGAACATCATAGATGGAATAGTTCACTATGTAACTTTTTGAGTCTTCTGTTACTTAGCATAATGCTGTTGAGATTCACTCATTATATATGTACCAGTAGTCATTACTTTTTATTGCTGAGTTGTAGTCCATATTATGAATATGCTACAAGTTTTTTATCCATCACCAGTTGATGGACCCTTTAAGAAAAGTTTTCGGCAATTACGAATAGAGCTGTTACATACGTTAACGTGTAGGTTTTTGTGTAGGCATGTGTGTTCATCTCTCCTGAGTAAGTGTCTAGGAGTAGAGTGACAGGGTCACATGGCTTATTTGTCTTTTTATTATTGAGTTCTTTATATTTTCTGATCACCAGTCCTTTATCATATATGCACATTTTTTTGGCAAATATTTTCTCTCAGCCTTTGTTTTGTCTTTTCATTTTATTAACAATGTCAAGGAGCAGACATTTTAAATTTTGATGAAGTCCATTTTATCTTTTTTTTTAATACTTTTTGTACTTTTTGTTTCTTGTGAAATCCTTGCCTATCCCAAGATCACAAAGATTTTCTCATATGTTTCCTTCTAGAAGTTTTATAGTTTTAGGTTTTACTTTTAGATTTATGACCCATTTTGAGTTAATTTTTGTGTATAGAGTGAATAGATTGAGGTGGTTTTGATTTTTTTTGTTTAGTTTCTTTGTGGGGTTGTTTTTTGTGTGTGTGTGCATGTGGGTGTCCTGTTGTTCCTGCACCATTTGTTGAAAAGTAACCCATTCTTTATTGAATTGCCTTGAGTCCTTTGTTGAAAATCAGTTGACCATATGTGTGTGGAGAGATGGTCTTTGATAAGACATTTCTCCACTGTTATGGGAGAATCCTGTAGAAATGCAGAGAGATTCCTAGATTTGGTGAGGGTCTGGGAGGGAGTTCCCAGTTGTTGACTTCTGAGTGAAGCGTGATTCAGGGTGATGAGCGGAGAGTGGTGAGTCAGGAGTGAGCGTCGGAAGGTTGAGGAGAGTGGAGACGGTAGGAGCAGTGGTTCAGAGAGAAGGCAAGCAGGCCGACCAGAAGGGTGCAGTGCGATTGTTGAGCTGGGTTGAGGGCCTGCTTTGAGGCTGGCAGTAGGAACAGGCCTGCCTGTGTTGTTTCACTTTTGCTGTCTAGCAGTTTGGTTGCAGGCCCACGGAAAGTGGCAACTGGGCTCATGTAGACTGAGGGGTTTTCACAGGCAAGAGTGAAAGAGAAATAGAAAGGTTAGTAAAGGTATTTGTCTTGAATAGGTGATACTTTCACTTAGCTCGAAAATCAAAACAACATAAGAAAGTCCACACTGAGAAGGTTTCTCCCCTGGCTTTCCCTCTCCATTTCATTCCCTTCTGTTCCCTGTAGAGCACTTTTATGTTTCTCTTTGCAGTGTTTATTTATGCAGATAAAAGCAACCGTGACTCTTGTTTTATCCTCCCCCCATCATTTCCTACACAAAGTGCTGCATTCAGGGTACACTGTCCTGCGCCCTGCTTTGCGCTTTGCTTAACAGTATAGCCTCTTGCTCTTTCCCGATTGGTAGTTAAGAACTCTTGAGTCATCTTTGTGATGGATATGCCAAAATATTAGTAGCAGTTTTGTTTGGAATGTAAAATACTTTTTAAAATTTTTTTTGTATTTTCGAAGTTCCTTCAGTGTGCATATGTCACCTTTATGATTAGTAAACTTGGAAAACTAAATTTAGCTCTGTCAACAGATGTCTCCTTCGTGCCATCACCTTTCTGAGCGCTGAGGATGTGGCAGCCAATAGAATAGGCAGCGGGTCCTGCTTCCTGGCGCTTGGGTTCTATCTCGTGCGGCCTAATAGTCACCAAAGAAGAAAAGAGGAAATGATGGCACGTGTTATGTGTGTAGAGATTTAAAAGAAGGGGTATGACTGTGACCCGCCCTGGGATGTCAGGGAAGGCCTCCTTCAAGGGGCGAGCATTTAGGCTGATGTCTCGGTGACCACAAGGAGGTCGTAATCGGGGAAGAAGAGGTTACGAGGCAAGAGCGAGCCGGCGCCAGAGCGCGAAAGTAAGATTGGGATTGTTTTCCAGACCCAGAAATGAGGCCAGTGCCTCTGAGAGGTAGAGGGGGTAGAAGATGCAGCAGGGGTCAGTCCTGACCGGGTACTCAGGGAGAAGAAGCAGGATTTTATTTTAAGTGCAACGGGAAACCCTTGAGGAGTTTTAAGAAAGAAAACAGAGCTATAGAAAACGCTGCAGTTGACAGATGAGTTGGAGGAGAACCTGGAAAGCCCAGTTGGAAGCGACTTTGAAGAAAACCCTGCGGTGTTCAAGGCATCAGGCGGATGCCGAGGTGGAGGGCTGCAAAGAGTTTATTCATTGTTTTTCTGGTGCGCTCTAAAATGTAATCTACCCAAAATGGTAACTCCAGATCTAAGAGATAAATTCAATTTTAGATCAATATACAGTTTAAATTCCAAAGTGAGGAATGCTGTTTTTAAAGATGTGATTTCAAGTATGCATTTAAAAGCTATTTTATATTTTAGAGTAGGGAACTAGGACTTAGTTAGTTACTTCTTTGAGAATTATTATGCTGATACTGAGGGTGAAATGCAGTGTTCAAATCGGAGCTCAAAAACAAATATTTCCAGACTCATTAAAAGAAAAAAAATTGCTCTGGCTCCGAATTAGCAGGAAATTCGTGTTTTACTGTTAACTAGAACCACAGTGTACGAGAATATATATACAGATTCTGAAGAAGGTACATGCTCATTCCATATGGAGGAGATAGGGTGGCTACTAGAAATTTAAAGGAAAGGGATATAGTCTTGTACTGCTCTGAATAGGAAGGAAGATTGGTGTATTAGTTAGTCAAAAGGAAGAGTTAGATTGTTTGACAAGTGAAATATTCTAAAATAAAATAATAGAAAATCATGGTCCCATAGTAGTAGGAAGAACAAGAGTAGCACAGCTAGAGTGACCCCTGAGGGACGGAGGCAGTAACACCATATGGTTAAACCCTAAGCCTTGTAGGCACACAAGTCTTGGGTTCAAATTCTGGAGAAGCTCTTTGTAGCTGTTTTATTGGATGAGATGCTTAAACATTCCAAGTCTCACTTCCTCAGCTGTGAAATGTGTATCACAAATATACATATCCCACCTCATGGGGTACTGGAGAAGATGAAATGGTAGTCTGGGTAAAGATCTTAGCGCCCTGTCTCTGGCCCCGAGAAAGTGCTGAGTAATCAACAATAATATAATTAATAATCACTATAATTTTGTTATCTGTTTACTCATAACCCATAAGGAAAGTATTAATACCCTTATTTTTCTGATGAGAAACCTACTTTGAGAACTTTAAGAAATTTTCCTAAGGTCACACACCTAGGAAATGCAGAGGTAGGATTTAAACTCAAGAAGATCTGACTTCAGAATTCATGCTTTTAATCATAACTCCACATCATCTTCTAAAAAGATCCTTTTAAGATTAGAATTCAGGTCATTGGATTCAGAGTTGAGAGTGTAAACCAACACATCATAGAGTGATTCCCCTATCTTGTTTGTTAATCTGAAGATTTCATACTATATTCTCATATCCTACTTCTATGTTAAAAATAAAAGCTTTATTATATAAGAAAGATATTAAGTAAAAAAAAGTTTTTAATCCATATAAGAAAAGGAAGACACCACTTACAATCACACTGCATAGTGGGATCCATCCTGATTTCTCCCCCCGGGTGTGTGTATGTAGGTATAGTTCTTATTGGTTCTTTTTTTCCAAAATAAGAATACACCATGCATACTATGTTCTGATTTGGTTTCCTTCCCACTCTCTTATTTTATTATAAATGTCTTTCCATGTCTGTAACCTTATCCCAGTGGCAGCTTACATTATTACATTGTTGCATTGTATAGGTGTGCCGGAATTCATTTACCTAACTCCTTGTTGTAATCTTTAGGTTGTTTAGAATTTTTCACCATCTTAACAGTGCTTTCATGAACACCTTTGGCCACATATCTATTTGCACTTTCTAATAATTTCCTTAAGAGAAATTCCTAGTAATAGCATCGCTGGATTGATTAAAGGGTTGCCACATTTTTTTAAAATAAATAAATTTATTTATTTATTTATTTTTGGCTGTGTTGGGTCTTCGTTGCGGTGCGCAGGCTTCTCATTGCCGTGGCTTCTCTTACTGCGGACCACGGGCTCTAGGCGCGCGGGCTTCAGTAGTTCTGGCTCGTGGGCTCCAGAGCACAGGCTCAGCAGTCGTGGCACACGGGCTTAGTTGCTCCGCGGCATGTAGGATCTTCCCAGACCAGGGCTCCCTGCATTGGCAGGTGGACTCCCAACCACTGCACCACCAGGAAAGCCCGGGTTGCCACATTTTTAAGGATACGTGTTCCAAATTGCCCTCCAGAAAGGTCACACTAGTGTGCTCTCCTGTGACAGCATGAGACTGCTTCTTCCCCGACACTCACCTCTATCCTGGGGGTTATTTTTGATCTTTGCCAGCCTGGTGAAAAAGGGCTAGCTATATCTTATGCCTTTGATTACCAGTAGGTGTGTTTATGAACTATTTGTTTTCTTTTCATTGTAAATTGCCTCTTTTTATCCTTTGCCCATTTTATCATGCCTGACTTCTGAGTTTTGATTGGTCCAAAGAATCAATTTTCAGGAGTTTAAATTCTTGGGTGGACTATATTTGATTTCACTTTACAAACAGTTAAATTTAGGGATTTCAGGTGCACATCCTTTTTATTTTTTTAAAGATCATGAGGAGAAATGACAGATGGTCTGTAGTAATATAGGTATCAGAAAAGGCCAAACAACTCGCTCTAAGGATTTGTCTTCTTCCCTCCTGCATGTTAAACAGAGACATAACTTCGAACTCATTCTTATGAGTAGGAACTTTAAAAACTCTGATCCCAAGAATGATCGATTGGATCCTTTCCTTTTTGTAACCTATAATTCCTTCTTTAATTTTGAAGATCTTCACAGTCATCGTAGTACTGTTGTGCTTTAAAGTACATACCAATTCTGACTCTTTCAGAAAAAAATCCTCAGATCCATCAGGATATACTCACTCCATTTTCACGTCTAATGTAATTCTCTGCTGCTTACATAATTATTTCTGTTTCTTCTCTTCCAGTGGTCAGTTTGAATACAGTTTCTTTCCTAATTGAAGATATTTTCTGGTGGTTCACTATAAAAGCAGTGTTCATAATGTAAATTGTATTTTTCTGTTGACATCCGTTATAAAATTAAAATTAACTGCTACTGAGAAATGGGGGTCTTTTGTTGAAGAAGAGTCCAGTGGTAACTGGTTAAACCATCAGCTGAACTCTTCTCACTTGAAAGTTTTAGCCCTTGCCCAGCAGCACAACTGGAGACATTTCTGCCTCTTCCTCTTTTTCTCAAAGTCTGTTCCTTGGACCTCTCAACAACCCTCCCCCTGCCCCCACCACAGACTTTTACCCTCTTACCTGACAGTTTCCTGCTTGTGGCTTCCTTGTTCTCTATCCCTTCCTCTACCCCGTTCTCCGTCCCACCTGGATTTAAGTTGCTGAAGGACTGTATTCTGGGCATCACCTTTCTTGAGTTTCATGTTATATAAAACAAACTGGTTTCCTACACAGTTATGAAGTTCGTGTACTGCTTTTTAAATTACAGTTTCCATAACTTAGATTGTATGTATCTGTGATAGAAATAAACTGTTTGTAAGGAAAAACAACGGGAGAGTTTCTTCAGCTCTAGATATAAGGAAGTTTATTTTTGCTAGATTAAAAATCGTAATACATTGAGGTCAGTTGATGTACTTGTTCTTAAACTCTATTTTTTTTTAAGTTTTCTGTCTTACAATGTAAGATTCAAAGATTTTCAAAGTACATGTAACTTTAAGTCTCATACTGTGATTTCTTGTAAATCAGATTTCATGTGTGGTCAAGATTTTTACTTCAAATACAAGAACTATAATAGTAACGATGGTTGTTTTGTTATTGAGCTCCATATGCTAAAAGTAAGCATAGATTGTTAATTGTTGCTGAAACCAAGGGTATTCTTACAGAAGCACTTACTAGTTTAAGAAATACTAGCCGGTTAAAAGAAATAAGTACGAGAAATAGATTTTCTCTGAATCTAAGTTGATTACTAATAACTTTTGTTATCTTGATATTATGACATTTTATGCATGATGGACAGAATTAGGTAAAAATTCATACGAGTGAAAATTTAGTTTCTGGTACTAAATATGCAAATTTTAGATTAAGAAATATTATTCACAAATTATCCAAATATTTTTAATATTTATCGTTTAAAAAAAATTGTCTTTTACCCAGATGGTATAGTTGTAAGCTGTATTTCTTAAATATAGTTATTTCAAAACTCTAAATTTCATTAAGAAGCTTTTCAGATATAAAGTTAAATATTGATTTGGGTTTAAAGTGACACAAGTTGAATTTGATTATTTATATTAAAAGAAGGCAGCAAAATTTTCAGTAATTGAAGTTTGCTCTGGTTTTAGTTTCTGAGTAAAATGTTGTTTTTCTCTGCAAAGTTTGACACTTACCAGTAGAGGGCACTGTTGTAACACGGTAGATGTGTTTTATTGATTCACTAACTCCCCCATCTGCTTTTGCAGTTTGGAAAGTGTTTTTAAAAGCAGTGTTCTCTGTGTAATTAAAATCAGTTCCCTATATAATTAGCAATGGAGCCTTATTCTTTGTGGCAGAGTTTGTGGATGGTGGGGTTTTTTTTAGCCTGTACTCTTCTATAGCCAGTGCCAAAAACTGTCACTTATTAAAATGCAGAAAGTTATATTGTGGTTTATCAGCACTATATTGTAGATGGAAATATATAAAATCACAGTATGTTTTATTTAGGTGCTCTGAGCAAATTATTTGATAGGAAACGTTTAAAATTCCTGGTTCTATCTTGAGAAATAGCAGAGTTAATGTGCCATAGTAATAATATCTTGTGTTCAGGTGCCCTGAATAATAATAGAGGACAAGGAATTCTTGCAGGGTTTTAAAAAATGTATCAGCATTAGTGTGCTGCTTTAAGAAACCACTGATCTACTTAGCAAATTCTCTATGTAATTTCTTTTTTGTGCCTTTTTAAAGTCAAACTACTGATGTAGATATTTAGCTACTGAAATAGTGAATATTAAAGCACAATTAAAGTTAAACCTCTCTTTCTGAAAGGAACATAAATGTTACATAAAACGACAGTAAATGTGCATTCACTGCCTGGCTGCCTTGGGAAGTGTGTGGGGGGCAGGGAGGTTAGAGAAAATCCAAGCCTGAATTTGAAGTTGTCAGGGCTGTGATTCATAAAGTCATAATTTATCCATAAATCCCAAAGTAGCTTAAAACACACAGGAATCTTATTTGAAATCAAATTATAGATTACTAGTGATATAATTTCCAGGAACTTAAAAAATTAAGTAACAATTTAATGTGTTTGAAATTAATTTCATTCTATGCTTTAATATTTGTAAAAGAAAAGTATTTGAGAATTAAGAATCTTAATGGTTTAGTTTATTTTTAAATCTTTAATTGGCAGCCATGTGAAATTCTGGAATTAACTAGCATTTTCTTAAAGTTTTGGTTTTTTTTTTTTTAACTTTATGTAATATTGTAGTTAAGGGTCTGACCGGCTGTTGAAATTGTGTTTATCTCAAAACAGGCCTTATATTTTAAAAGGTGAAGAAGGACTTGCATTGGCCTACTTTATGTATCATAAAGCTGCATAGGTGATTTAATGTTGATTTAGCCATTCACTCTGACAATAAAAATGCGGGGTAAAACTTGAGAGAGGAGTAAGATGGTTGAGGGGAGCTACCAATGTAATTTTTTTAAAAAAAGCATTTAGAAATATCTTTTATGCATTTTATGGTCACTATATGTATATTTTTAGAATATTTAGAATATTTTAGAGGAATTGGAACAAAGCGTGAGCTGAGGATTGGAATGCGCCTTAAGAAAGCTCTGTCATTTCCCCCCAAATTCCCCTGATGTTACAGATGTCGGAAGACCTTCTAGTTTTCTCCCCTTCCTCCCATCGGTCCCACACTCTCTGTGCTTTAGGTGCGTCAGGAGACAGATGAGACCAGGTGTTTTGAAAAAGCAGCCACATGACAGAGGATATATAGAAACTGTACTAGATTCTTGTTAGGCAACTAAAATATTAGGTCGATTAAAGAAAGTAACTTAATGCTATTTGTCCATAGATATAAAGCTATTGTCTTCTCATTGCTTATGACCACAGTGAGAGTAAAACAAGTTTTCATTTTGTGGAAGCCTTTGTATCGAGTGCTTACAGTTCCTGTATCATCTTGGTAATGATTATTGCTGTGTTTTCCCCCTGGAGAGGCCATCACAGGTTTTAGTTGAGGCTATTTGTATTCAGCAAGGTCAAGATAAGTTTTATCTCTCCAGATAAGTCAAGTGCATTAGGATCGATAAGTAATTGTAAAATGCACTGAAAATATTATTGCCACGCTCTTAACGAATTTGTAAAGCTGTAAGCTTGTCATATAAAATATACCTCTTACTGTTTTTATTTATTTGTATGGAGCTCATGAGTGCAATTAATTTTACAAGCATTTTAAAGAAGAGAAAAACTGAGGAACAGATTAATGTTTTTAGAAGTCCTTAATTGCTCTAGATTTAAACCTGTACTGCCGAAGTTTTAGAGGTAATTTTTTAAAGAAATGCAAAAGAATAAATATTACAAGGCATTTATAAATTACACATATTAATTGAGTTTACTTGTTAAGATAATCATTTTTATGAAGTTATATATATCTTTACCTCTGGACTTTCCTGCAGAAATCAGATTTCTGCTTCCTTGGTTGGGGGATGGTGGTAGGAAAAAAAGAAAAGACTTTATACTTATCAAGAGATGATGGTGAGTATTGCATTATTTTGGCACTTCTGTTCTAACCCAAAGATATAAATAAGCTCTACATGTTTAAAGACAAAAAGGATTTTTTGTTGTTTTTTATTTTCTTTCTTACTCAGAGGAATACTTTTATGACATATGTTCATGAATATATTAGAAAACGTAGGCTCTAAAATGTTACGTTTCGTTGTAATATTTTTTTTAGTTAATTTTCTGTGGGAAACAGGACCACGATGTTAGGCAAAATGTCAATTGAAGTAATTTTCCCTCAAGATGCAGATTACTTGGAAGAATTTTCCCCAGATTACTTGCCTACAAATATCACATAACTATTGAGAACACGTATACTAAAGAAGTTATATACTGAACTCGAGTTCCTTTTCCTCTTCAGTAGTCGTATTAAAAAGAAAGCCTTTCTGAACTTCGTGGGTTTATAGTTTGGAATCACGTTGCCCCTGCTTGCGTTCATATTTCTTAATTCTCCAAAATGCAGTTTTTCCTTTAGCACTCAATTAAAGGTACCAGTTTGTAAGTTTTCCTTGTTTTAAATGAAGCTTGCTTATCTGAGCCATTAATTGAAATAAGGACTGAAAGCAGCCTTCATGTTGATTTTAGGTATTATTTATCAGTCAGTATTTATATGGTAGTAAATAAAAAACACTATTGCTGTCATAATTGTCCCTTCTTACTTTTTCCCCCTCTCTCCATACTTCACACATTGTTTATTTATTTAACCATTTAAATTGAAGGTAATGTAAACATCTGGCACCGTTTCTGGAAATTGTAACCGTTTTCTTTGAAAGTTCCTGTAAATGATGGTCTCTGAGCCTCACATTTATTAATCTTTTTAATATGGGTCTACATTTCTACCTACTTAGCCATTTCTCTTTCTGGCTGAAGAATGACACTTTCCCCTCAACGTTAGGTCGATTTGTTTTATTGCTGGATTGGCTAGACTGTGTTATAACAAAGAGAAAATCCAGAGGTGTGGAGGAAGGTATGGCCAGCTCCACTGAGAGCAGACAGGCTGTATTGTAGGGTGAGTGGGACCAGGACAGCGGCTGGCCTCGAGGGGAAAAGCAGTTTGAAATAGAAGTTGACTGTTTCTTCAAAAGTTATCTTTGTATGGTGGTCCTAATGCAATATTAAGAAAATTAGAGCCTTAAAAATAGAACAATGGTCCTTTTTAAATATATCTAATTTAATAAATTTGCCCCCCATCTCTGGTGTCTAATTACTCCAAACAGAAGAGAAAAAGGAGAAGTCCTATCTACCGACAGAAAAGTGCGTTGCAAAAAGTGGCACGTTTTTACTTCTTTTCGTGGAGAACATTTTAATTCTACTTTAATCAGGAGGGCAATAAAAGCAAACTTGGTTTCAAAAGCAAATAAAATTTTTCCCCTCATAGAACTGCTTTACTGACAGAATATAGTCAAACTCCAAAGAAATAATAGTAATCTCATATTACTCTTAAACTTTAAAACTTATATTTACAAAAAAAAAAGTTTTTTTTTTCTTCCTTCTTACTTACAGTTTGTCTCTCCTGTATAATGAAGGGAGACACCTAATGACCAAAAGGTAAATGTTACATGTGTATAAATTAGTTGGTGAAGTGATTGATATTTTTCTTTTCTTTGTTCCTAAATAGTCAAAACAGAAAATTTCAGCAAGAGAAAGATGAGACTGTTGCTTAGGGACTGTTGCTTAGGGTTAATTTCCTAAAATAATGTGAAGTGCTTTTTTTTCTCTTTTTTTTTTTTTAATTTAAAAAGATTGTTACTGGAAAACAGTGCTTTACCCGCAATGTTCGGGAATCTCCGTATTCCTGATTGTGGACCTTGTCATCTCTAAATTTAATCATGAACAGTCATCTAGAGGTATTTTATTTTGAATGAAATGGGCCATGTGCAGGTATTTTGAAGTGCAGATTGCTTTCGAAAAGTTTTCCTGTTGGTTGTGTAAGAATTAAGTTTGAAGGAACGACTTATTTATTGTCACAGTAACTACTGAAATGCTGTTGTAGGAAATGCGTTTATCGTACACGTGGGAGGGAGAAGCCAGTGAGAGTTTCACATGTTCATGAATGTGCGAGCTGCGCACAAGGTCATGGGTATTAATTGTTACGTCACGTTTTGTGCATTTAATTTTAAGTAGCTTATTTTAAAATATAAATGTATTGTCCTAAAAGTTGTAAAAGCTCTTTGGTTACTTTCTTTACCTTTGGAGTATAGCCAAAATCAATTATTTTACTGAAATCTTTATCTACACTTTAACTTTTCTGCCACCTATTAAAACTATTTTTCACCTCCCCCAACAGATTGCTTAAACGTTGAAAGTGCATGCTTCTTCCTCCAGACTTCTTCCTTGTACTGGAAATAGGACGGTGCTAAACCCATCACTTTTACTTTGATTTGCTTTCTTTATCTTTAGCAAATCTAAATAAAACTGTCATCCTGATTTTCAGATCTCTCTTTGAACGTCCTTTACCCAAATTGCTCACTTTCCTATCGGCTCACTACTTTTTTTAAAAAATGGAGATTCCACATCCGATGTTTATTTTTTCCTGTTACTATCCTTTTTTTTTTTTTATTTTTAAAAATACTTTTACTTTATAACTTACTACTTGTTACTCCCTTTTTGTAACTACAAACTTCGTTGAGAATCTTACAGAAAATGAGAAAATTATCAGCCTCTGAGTCTTTAGGAGTAATTAATACTGACTTTATAAATGTTTTAACGGTACCTGAATTTGTAACCTTAGAATTCATTGGTAGGGATTGAGGAGGTGGTAAGGGTGTGGATACCTAGTTGGTTTTTTTTCCCCCCACGTTTGAATGTTTTTTACATAATTAATTTCTCGGTATTTTAAAAACTTTCAGTAAAGTAGGTATACACACTTATTAGCCTAGAATAGTCAACAAAAGTTTTTTTTTTTTAAGTTGGAATTTCTTGCTCTGTTCTTAAGACTCACAGAAAAAAATTAAACTACCTGTTTACTTAATTCCTAAATATTCAGAATATGAATGAAAATATAATGAGAATATAGCATAATGTATTATTAGAACTTTCAAATACTCTTTTAATAAAAAATAGAAATACTTTACTTTTATCATTATTATCTTACAGTAAGAGAGTCTAAGAATCATAGAACTGGAGAGACCTCTGAGATTACAACCCTTCAAGGTAAAAAATAAGGTGGTTCAGGCTCATAGTGATAAAGTGACCTGACTAAAGTCTTAAAAGCTAGTTAGTGACAGATGGAGATAGAATGAGGTTTCTTGGTTCTTACTCCACCTTGTAAAACTGCATGATAAATTCAGCGTCCCTCTTTCCCCTTCAAATGCCCCTTATACACCACGTATGTTGTTTTGAGAAGGGCCTGGCTAGAGAGGTAGTTCCCATAGTGTGATGACAATTCAAATGTGAAAAACATTTGAGCTAATGTTTCTGTCGTCTTGCCTGTCACGGTTTCCTTTCAATGACTTTTATTGTACTTTCCAATTTGGCGTTTATTCAGTGGACATTTATGAGTACATACCATGTGCCACTTTACTGCAAAACGATAGGTCACAGATAGTGTGCCTCTGACCTTCCCAGGCTATTCATTGTTCTAAAACATGACTTTTTTTTTTTTTTTTTTTTTGGTACGCGGGCCTCTCACTGCTGTGGCCTCTCCCTTTGCGGAGCACAGGCTCCGGACACACAGGCTCCGCGGCCATGGCTCGCGGGCCCAGCCGCTCCGCGGCATGTGGGATCTTCCAGGATCGGGGCACGAACCCGTGTCCCCTGCATCGGCAGGCGGACTGTCAACCACTGCGCCACCAGGGAAGCCCTAAAACATGACTTTTAAAAAGAATACAAGACCATGCTATGGATATACCCAGGAGCAGATCTTGGTTTTGTGAGGCTTAAAGCTTATACAACTCCGGGAGCCTTCTTTAAAAAAGTAATATAAAATAACAAATACAAAAAAGCAGATTCAAATTCCTATTGATGATGGAATACACACACACACACACACACACACACACACACACACACTGTGGAATATTATAAGGCAATGAAAAATGATCTCCAACTACAGACAATATAGAAAAATCTCTCAAACATAGAGTCAGTGAAAGAAGCCAGACCAAACACAGCACTGCTTCTGCTCTTAAAAGAGCATGTGGGGCCTCCCTGGTGGCGCAGTGGTTGAGAGTCCGCCTGCCGATGCAGGGGATACGGGTTCGTGCCCCGGTCTGGGAGGATCCCATGTGCCGCGGAGCGGCTGGGCCCGTGAGCCATGGCCGCTGGGCCTGCACGTCCGGAGCCTGTGCTCCGCAACGGGAGAGGCCACAGCAGTGAGAGGCCCGCGTACAGCAAAAAAAAAAAAAAAAAAAAAGAGCATGTGATGGTGACCTTGTAGAGGGTAGGAGGGACTGGAAGCATGGTTTGCTGGTAATGCCCTTCTCTTGATCTGAGCGAAAATTCATCAAGCCATATGCTGTAATATATGTACTTTTCGTATACTTATTATATTTTAATAAGAAATTTTAAAAAATTTGATAGATAGCCTTAGGGAAATCCAAAGGCCATTAGCTTCATGGTAAACCCCCCTCTAGATACACTGTAATAAATTCAACCAATTTACTTTTTTCAGACATTTAGGCTGCTTCCAATACAGATATCCTTGTGAAGTTAAAAGTTTAAACATTTATAATTTTATGAAATGTTAAATATGTCCATGTTTGGGTTTTTTGTTTAAGTACTGTTTCCAAATAGCAGAATAACAAGGAACTTTTATTTCCTTTCTCCATTTTCATCCTTTTTATTTTAAGAAGTTATACCTTTGGCATAAAATTACCTTGACCAATTTTAAACATTAAAATGTACAGTAGATAACTACTTGCAAACTTGTCTGTGAAAGATTTTTGGAATTATATGCTATTAATGAAATGCAACCTTGCATTTCACTTGGTTACATACTAATATATATTTGATTATATATATTTATCTTGTATAGTTTTGAGTCAGAACTATTTTCAGTTTATATTAAGTGAAATGATGATGCTCACCCTCATCTTTGTCACAAGATTAAGATGAACAACAACAAGGAACTGTTTTATTTGGAAAATGGCACAGTTATTATTTTAGATGATATTTAGAAATTTATTGTATTAACGAGCCACCAAATGGACTCCTAAAAAAATACAGCGTGAAACCACAGGCTTTTAAAAAGTAAGGTAATTTAGACAGCATTCGAAATAATGGGAGATGTTTTCAGGATATTTAGTTTTCTACCTCTACCTGTTAGGTAACTTGCTTTGTCCATCTAATGGACCATAGTTATTTACCTTTCTGGCTTTATGTGTGGCTTTTCAACGATTGTTTTAATTCTGGTTTTGTTTCTTAGTTTTAGTCTTACCAACGTGTATCATTACAGATAAAAAGGCATGTAAAAAAATACATACTTGGATTTAAAAAATTTATTCCTTCTACTTTTGGGGAAAATAAAACCTCAGTTTCGGAGAGTGCCTTCATTTGAAACATTTTTGCACATCTGAAAACAAAAAAGATTTTCTAGTTAATGTGATCATCTGTATATAAGGTCCAGTGAGGGTCTGGAGGGAACTAGTGGATGTGAGAAATCAAAAATATACAGTTATTCCAACCAATACCCCTAGCACTATAAAACAGTGCTTAAGAGAACTTAAGTAAACAGCTGAGTAACAGAAGCTATGTCGGAATTTTCCTATATTGCCCCATCCTCTTGGATTGTATGATAGGTATCACCTTGCTGCCATTAGTTTCCTTTGAGAGCAATTTCTTATAAATGCATTCATGTTTCTAGAACAAGCTATTCTACACAGGAGAAATTGTTTCTTCCTGTGCTTTAAGTCCCTCTTCTGTGTGCATTTTCTGAATGGTTTCTGTTCCTGCTAGCAAGGTTACCAGAAGCAACTCCTTACTACTCATCACCGAGCTATTTACATTATAATTTGGCAAACATCATTGTTGATGGTAATATAAAATGTCTAACGTTTCAACTGTATAACCCATTCATATTAACTTATCTACATTTCTGCAAATCCAGCATATCAGTGTTCACAGGGACAAAGAGATAAATTAGGGCGAAATTATTCACCTCACCAAAGAATTCCCTTAAAAAGTTAGGTCTTTGAAGATACTATTTTCCCACCATGTGTTGCAGTACTGTGGCATACCTTAAGAATCTTCAGTTATATTTTAATACCCTGGGTCCCTAACCTTTAAGAGTTGCCTTTAATTAGTACCTCTGTGTCAGCAGTATATAAAAATTCCAGAATTCCCTTTTAAAGAACCATATGTTTTATAAAACAGGGTGATCTAATAATTAAATTAGGAAGGAGATAAACAAAAGACTCTTGTCTCTCAAACATATAAAATGGACAAAAAAAAAGAATAAATTGGACGGTGGGTTTAATGCAAAATTTAGCAATGAAGCATGAACTTTATAAATAATTTGTTTTTTATATCAAATATGTTTTTATATGTTTTACAAATAAAAAGAGCAAGATACGCCCCATTTCTAGAGAGGTCAAAACGTGATAGAGTAACAATTGTGTTTAAATGTAATGAAAAAATTATCCTCAAGGAAGCATTCCAGGATCAGGTTGGCAGAGTGATAGGATACAGTAGAAGGAGCTCTGACCGGGAGTTGGGGGGAGGTTAGGCTTGAGTTCTAGTTCCAGCTTTAAATCTAATTCACTGTATAACTCTGGATGAGTTACTTACCTCCTCTGCCCTAGTGGACTTTTTTTTTTTTTTAATTACAGAACTGCATTTTGTGATTCTTAAGCAGAGATACTATCACTAGGGACTGTCTATATTAGATGTTGATCGGCTTCCATAGGAGTTGTTCCTGTAACTTCACAGGTGTGTCATAGGATGAATAATGGAAAGAAATAGTAAGGTCAGTTAAACAGATATCGACTGGGTACTTACAGTGGGTTCAAAACTATAAATCAAGCAGGTTTGATTTAACCACAAGTCTTCACAAAAACAGCTATTTCCTAAAGTGGTGGGTGCATTATATATTTTACTGGATTGCAGGGAAGCAAAACTTTATTCAGATTTTGGAAAATTAGATATAGTGTGTGGCATTGCGCAGAGATCCGCTTACTGGAGAATATCAAAGAAACATTGGTCTTAGCATGTTGGATTTGGAGGTTTGGTGAGTCCAACACGTGCATTCAGATATACCATGTGTCAGTGGCAGGCATACAAATACTCCACAGTCCTTGCTTCTAACAAATTCACAGTCTTTTGCTGGGATCTCAGAAGCCATCTAGTCCACCTACTTCATTTTATAGTGGAGGAAATAATATTATTAAGAGGCTGAGAAAAGAAATCTTCAAAAGCAAGAAGATGAGAGCAAGAAGTTTGGTCTCAGAAGAAAAAGAACATGTTACCATTAAACCTAAAGTTGGTAGAAAGCCTTTAAAAGGATTTAGGGAAATAAGACTGTAACCACAGGAAAAGGCACATAGGTTTGATAGGTGAAAAATACACAGGGCATAGATTGAGACTCAGTATAAGGAAGAACTGTCTGACAGTTACAGCTGTCTGAAGATGCAGTGGTTCATGTCGGAAAGGGGTCGAAGGAGTGAGCGAGTCACTGGTGGCTTCGGGAACTGCCCAAGAGAGCACTTGAGGTTCTTGCAAAAATATTAAGCAATAGCTGGTTTAATACACTGGATGATTTTGTTTTACTTTCTACTTGGAGATAATCTTGGACTTACAGAAAAATTGTAAGACTAGCACAAAGAATCCCCCATATATTCTTTATTTATATTCCCTAAACATTAACATCTTACTTCATTTGCTCTGTCATTCTATTTCTGTATATATATATATATATATATATATATATATATATATATATATATATACACACATGCTTTCTTTTGTCTTTTCCTGAACCGTTTGAAAGTTGCCAACAAGGTGCCCTTTTATCCTTAAATATTTCAGTGTGTATTTTCTAAAAACAAATTTCTCATTTGTAACCCCAATACAGTCATCAGAATCAGGAAATTAACATTGATATAATGGCATTATCTAATTTACAGACCATATTCAAATTGCATCAGTTGTCCCAATAATATCCTCTACAGCAAAAGAAAACAAAAATGTTTCTGGTCCAGCATCCAATTAGGAATCACATGTTGCCTTTAGTTGTCATGTCTCTTTAATTTCTTTAATTTAGAACAGTTCCTCAGTCTCTTTTTGCCTTTCAGTGACCTTGCTGTTTTTGAAGAGAATAAGCTACTTATTTTGTAAAATGTCCCTCAGTTTGGGTTTGTCAGATATTTCCTCATGAGATTCAAGTTCTGTGTTTTTGTCCGGAATCCCATAGAATAGTGGTGGTGTGTTCTTCTCGTGGGCCATGTGAAGAGCCCAGTGGTGTGGATTTCATGTTGACTTTCCTTGGTTAAGGCAGTGTCTGCCAGGTTTCTCCACTGTCAGGTTATTATTTTTCTCTTTGTCATGGCTAACTTTCTTGTGGGGAGATGCTTTAAGGTGATGTAAACATTCTGTTTTTCACCCAGTTTTATCCACCACTTTTAGCATCCACTGATGATTTTCACCTGGACCAGTTATTACCATTATAGTTGCTGGATGGTAAATTTCTAATTCTGTCCTTCCTTCTACGTTTATTAGTTGGCATTCTACTCTAAGGGAGCTTTTTCCTTCTTTCTCACTTATTTATTCATGTATTTATATCAGTGTACACTTGTGGATTTTTTTTTACAGCTGTGTTTTATTTTATTTATTTATTTATTTATTTATTTATTATTATTATTTGGCTGCATTGGGTCTTTGTTGTGTTGCACAGGTTTCTCATTGCAGTGGCTTCTCTTATTGAGGAGCACAGGCTCTAGGCCTGCGGGCTTCTGTAGTTGCGGCACGTGGGCTCGGTACTTCTGGCACACAGGCTCTAGGGTGCGCAGACTTCAGTAGTTGTGGCTTGCAGGCTCTAGAGTGCAGGCTCAGTAGTTGTGGCACACAGGCTTAGTTGCTCCGTGGCATGTGGGATGTTCCCGGACCAGGGATCGAACCCATGTCCCCTGCATTGGCAGGCAGATTCTTAACCACTGCGCCACCAGGGAAGTCTCCACTTGTGGATTTTTATTTTAGTCAGTGGTTATACTCCATGACTGCCGTCATTTATTTTGGTAGTTAAATTGTCCCTGATTCGGCCTGCGCAAGCCCCTCAAGCTGCCTTGGTGTTCTTTGACGTGTTTCCATCATTCTCGGAGCACTTCGTTACTCTCTGGCCCAACAAGATGATCCATCTCTTCTTGTACTTCCCAGCTCTAGCCCAGGAGCCAGCGATTTCTCCAGCACCCTGGCTCCTTTTTTGGAAGAATGGAATTTAGAACCCAGGATCTGGGCACTAGGACTGACCACTGCTGCTACAGTGTCCTTGCTATTAGGTGCTCTTAGCAGACAGAGCTAGGAAATACATTCATGTGCATGCACAGACATCTGTATCTGTTTCCATAATTCTCTCTTCAGAGTAGTAAGAGCAGGAGTTTATACTGCCAACTCCAAATTGGATCCAAAAGTACAAAGTTTATTCTCTTATTTGCTTAACTCTAGAGTATGCGGAAAGGAGCTTCAGAATTGCTAACCCATAGCAGCGTGGGAAACAATCCTACTAGCTAGATTTCTGTTTTTGTTCACAGTTATTTTATTTTTTTAATCTTTAGTTTGAAGGTATGTAGTCAAAATTTTGTGTTGAAAGTTACTGGAAGGGCTGGAGGGTTATTGCTTATTTACCAGCTCTAGAGTTTCTGTTTGGGGTGATGGAAAAGTTTTAGAAACAGATAGTGGTAGTGGCTGCACAGCATTGTAAATGTAATTCATGCCACTGAACTGTACACTTAAAAATAGTGCCAGTGGACTTCCCTGCTGACGCAGTGGTTAAGAATCCGCCTGCCAATGCAGGGACACGGGTTCGAGCCCTGGTCTGGGAAGATCCCACATGCCACGGAGCAACTAAGCCCGTGTGCCACAACTGCTGAGCCCGCATGCCACAACTACTGAAGCCCGCGCGCCTAGAGCCCGTGCTCCACAACAAGAGAAGCCACCACAATGAGAAGCCCACGCACCGCAACGAAGAGTAGCCCCTGCTCGCCGCAACTAGAGAAAAGCCCACATGCAGCAACAAAGACCCAACAACGCAGCCAAAAATTAATTAATTAAAAAAATAAAGTACCTCATATAAGTGGAATCATACTTTAAAAAAAAATAGTGCAAGTGGCAAATTTTATTTTATATATATTTTACCACACACACACACACACACACACGCTGCTTGGATTGGTCCCCTTTTCTCCTGTCGACAGTATAGATATGTGTGTTATTCATTGGAAATAGAGTTAGGTTCATTTGTTTCTATTTATATTCCTTTTTAGGCTTTTCCCCCATCCTTGAGGTTTTTTCCTTAATGTAAAATATTAACATGGCTACAACAAATTGGAAGTGTCCTCAGAGAAGTGTCACTTCCTCATTTTATCTGCCCCACTGCCCCACCCCCCATCCTTTCCTCTTGTTGCCACCACCCCGTAGGTGACACTGGTCACTCATCCCGTTGGTGACCATTCTCATGAGCTTCTGGCTTACCCTTCATGTCTCCTGTATATTCACTTTCTCCTTTGTGTCTCTTATTTGATTACAAGCGTTTTTAATTCAAATACCTCTGTGCCTTTGCTCTTGTTCCTCCGGTGCTGTATCCGCTCTCCCCCAGATGACCAACCTTTCTTCCCCATGAGGACAAGCGCACCTGTGTTCTCTCCCATCAACAGGCGCCCCACCTTCATTAACACCTTTTCTCCACGGCGAGCCTCTTTGAGCTGAGTGCTCTCATGGGCACTGCCCCAATGATTATTTCTGATCACCTGTCCTCGGGTTTTAAGTTTGAAGAACCCTGTCTAGGCCAGATCTTCCCCGTGTTGATGCTTTTGGACGAATCAGCCACATTCAACGTGACCAGCCGCCCCTTGCCTCCTTCCGCTGCCCCCTCCCTCCCCAAGTGCTGGCATCACCTGGAGCTCTGGTCCCTCTTCTGTTTCTCAAGCAGTTTCTTTGCTTTCTCCTGCCTCTTTCCTTTATTACTGTCCTTCCAAATAAACCTTTTAATTTTTTTCTCCCGAATATGTAACTATTCCTGTTTTCTTTCCTCACCATATATAATAACCGAAGAAAAGTGTGGGCTTTGCACTTCTAGACCTGGCCGAGAATTCTGGCCTGGCCCCTCAATAGCTGTATGGTTCTCTGAGCCCCTGTGAACTCAAGCTTCCTTATCAGCAAAATGAGGGTAATCATATCTCACAGAGTGGTCGTAAAAGTTAAATGAGATAACGTATATATCATAGCACATAGCAGACATCCAATAAGTGTTCATCTCCTTCCCAGTTCCCCATCTTAACACTAATATTCACTTTACTTTCAACACTTATAACCTGATCTCTGCTCTCGAGTAACTTCTGTCAGTCTTATTTAGGAAGTGAAACTTACACTCATGACATGAATAGGAAAATAATATAGACCGGAGTAATCACATATTGAAATTATTTTAAATATGTTCTTTAAGAGTATCTTTAAATTTTGTTTGAAATGTTCTCTTTTATGTAAGGGATACAAGCTGGTGGAGGAAATGATTAGGGAAACAGAATCTAAAGCAGTTTCTGGATGGGTACCATTGTTAAAGGGGTGTTAAGGAAAGGGAAGTTACACCGGGACTTGCCGTCTTATGTAAAATAGTGTAGCTCTGAGGTTGGCATGAAATGCTGCTTACAAAATTGTTGCGAGTGTGGAGAGAACTTTTTGTGATCGCACAGAGTCAAGAAAGCCTTTATCCCCGCAGTGAAAAGACTCCGTGTGTAGCTCTTCTCTCTTTTCCTCTCTCTGCTTCTCTTCTTTTTTCTTTCCCCACTTCTGTTGCTTATAGGGAGAGGAAGCAGGAGATCAGAGAGCAGAGTAGATGAAAATGCAACATAAGACTTCTCCCGGTGATAACTGTGAACTGTATGGAAGATGAATTGACTGCCTGGGACTGAAACAGATAAGAACCCCAGGAGTGTTTTGATGCTGAATCATCTGAAGTCTGAGAACAAACCTCAAGAAAGGCTTTTCAATCCATGCTAGAATTGGGGGTGATAAAGAGAAAGTTAAGGATTAGAGAGGAAGATACCTGATTGTACCCTTAGGTTATTAAAATTCTTTATAATTTTAATTGGCCATTTAAAACAGAACGCCAGAGGAAATTATAGAGTTGAAAAGTGAAGCATTTAAGTCTTAGATACCAAATCCTCCATGTGAGCTCTTTCTTGGTCAGTGGTTCCAGCTCCATTCTGCAGAGCAGTAATAGAGTAACTTGGGAAGCCTTTTTATTTCTGTTCATTTATTCATTGAATTTTTAATTAATTAATTAATTAATTTTTGGCTGCATTTGGATCTTCGTTGCTGCGCGTGGGCCTTCTCTAGTTGTGGTGAGCAGGGGCTTCTCTTGTTGCGGAGCACAGGCTCTAGGCTCTCGGGCTTCAGTAGTTGTGGCTCACAGGCTCTAGAGCGCAGGCTCAGTAGTTGTGGCGCACAGGCTTAGTTGCTCTGCGACATGTGGGATCTTCTAGGACCAGGGCTCAAACCCGTGTCCCCTGCATTGGCAGGCGGATTCTTAACCCCTGCACCACCAGGGAAGTCCCTATTCACTGAATTTTAAAATTCAACATCTGTTATGGAAAATTGTTATGAAAAGCTAAATAGACTTAACCACACTTCGAAGTCAGATTCATCTCATACATCTATCTCAGTACTAGACAGGCCTGTAAACTTCCAACCTTTAAATTTGTGCTTGTTTGGGGGACTTTTTTAAACAGAGATTTCTAGGCCCTCGAATCCACCTTTTAGAATGCCGCTGCCGTTGTGGTGAACTGACTCACCTGGCCAGTGTCAGGTCCATTGCTCTGCATCCTATCACCTCTCGTTTCCAACTCTTTCTCTCCATCCGCCCTTCCCCAGCCTGCAGACACGCTCAGATCTCTTCCATCTTAAGAAAAAAGTTGAAAGCCCTTCTTCAGCTGTCTTCCTCTAGTCCGAGAGCCATGCCCCTTCCCTCTGGGTCTCCCCCATGTCCATGCTTGTTCAAGGGCCCCCATCATCCATCTCATTCCCATGGTAGAAGCCCATGGGGTCCTCTGACATCTTCTCTTTCGCACTCTTCTCATCAGCTCTCTCTCGAATTCTTGTCAATTCTACCTCCTAGACATGAAATCCATATTCTTTTCTGACCCCAAGGGCCCAGTTCTAATTTCACAGCTACCCTTCCTCCCTTCTCTGTCCACCATACTGGGCTAGAGCAGTATTTCTGAAATAGAGATCTGGTTACTTCTCTACTTGAAGTTCTTCAAATTGTTCTGCCTTCCTGATAAAAATCAAAGCCTTGGCCGTGGCAGGTAGGATGAGCCTCACCTTCCATCACCCTCCTTTGCCCTTTACTCACAAGCCGGCAATGCACCGCCCGCCTTTGTTTTCTCTGCTTCAGAGACCACTTCTTCTTATCTGCCTGCTGAACTTCTATATCCTTTTTAGGATTTAACCCCTTTCAAGTTCTCTTTGACCTCTCCTTGCTAGCCAGGCCTGGCTGGGTACTCCGAGCATCCTGTTCCTGTGCCTGTGCTGATGCCTTATCACTCATGAGTGAGCTCCTGCATCTGTGCTCCAGGTCCCAGCGGAGTCCGTAGAAGCTCTTATCAGACCTCAGCTGGTCAGTTCATCACAGAAAAGAAGTTAAAGGGGAGAATTGTTTAAAGAAAAGATTCATATATGAAAACTGTAACACTCGATACTCAGTTGAGACACATAAATGTCCCTCTACCTGGCTCTCTCAGTGGGGTCAAGGCTCAGTGAGTGTTGGTTATCTGGTTAGAATTTTTTTTTTTTTTTTTTTTTTTTTTTTTTGCGGTACGCGGGCCTCTCACCGTTGTGGCCTCTGCGGACACGCAGGCTCAGCGGCCATGGCTCATGGGCCCAGCCGCTCCGTGGCATGTGGGATCTTCCCGGACCGGGGCACGAACTCGTGTCCCCTGCATCGGCAGGCGGACTCTCAACCACTGCGCCACCAGGGAAGCCCTGTCTGGTTGGAATTTAACATGACTTTTCTTGCATCAGACACCCTCTGGTACATCATCTGTGATCTCCAGTTTTACTTTCCTTAAATTGAAGTTAGAACTTTAAAACCTTGCAAAGTAATCAGTGCAGAATCCTTCTAGATTTTAACTTCTAATGCTTCTAGTTTGTTTTTTAAATCCTTGCCCACACTTATATCAACAGACATTTTCCCCCCATTGATGGGTCTATATTGAGTCTTCCCGAAGTGTTCAATTTAGTTTTTGTTAGAAACAAGACACTTTTTGCACTCATATCTCCTTGGTTAATATTCAGTTAAGCAACATAGCTGCAGTAACAAGTACAACTGGCAAGAACTAGTTTGAGAACAGCACAGCTGATTTTTGGTAAACACATAGCTCAACTAGTGGAGGCCAATATTTATGGGATTGATGAAGAGTAGCTCCAGGCTTTATTAGCTGCCTGCTTTCTGCAGACTGGGAGTGTCAGCAGATATGTTTTAGAGGAAAATTGAAGAGCATTAGTTAATCTAGTGAGTCACTTAAATGAAGGATGCAGGCTTTTGATATAGATGAAGTTATCTTTCTTTGGTTGGTTGCTGGTCATAATTTGTTTTTTTAGCTGCTTTTATGGTTTTACCCATTTTGATACGTGGGAGTAATTTTGTGAATGAGCTTTAATCTTTCATATTTTATTTATTTATTATTAATTTTACTACTAATTACTTTCAGTAAAGACTTGAAGATGCTTATTGTAAAAGACACAGATACAAATTACATTTTGTACATGCAACTATTTAAAAAAAAAAAGGCCCAGCAAATTATATCAGTTTCAAAAAACTTAATATAAATTTAGTTATTTCTGATTATTTGTGTGCTAACTGGTAATGCTGTGAACTAACCAGTAATGTATTGAAAGGCATGGTTGATTCTTATGATGTACTACTTACAGAAGAAGTTACAAAAACATGTTTTTTTTCCCTAAAAATATCAGTAAGCTTAAAAAAATATTTTCTTTCCCCTCTTTTTTCTCTTTACCCTCTTCTCTATATTCTTGTTAAAAAGTTTTTTCCTTAAGATATTTGATTATTGTATAAGGCAGCTAATTTAAGCATCTGTTTATCACTGCCTGGCTAGACTGAATATAAAATTTCAATTGAATTACCTCCCAAGAGGGCTTTGAGCTCTTAGGGTAAAACACATCATTTTCTCTTTTCTCTCCCGGGATTGTCAGCAGAAATAATTCATCTAAATAGTTTACATGCATTTTGAAAATGTTGTATCTACTGGACTTAGCTCTGTTGTTTGCGGAACATTGCCAACATAAATGGAATAGCTACTTTGCTTGTTAACTCAAGCACAATGGTGTTATGTGGTCTTACAATATGCGTATAAATTGTAGCAGTGAATGACTTTTGCTGATAGTTAACTTATAGCCAGTTTTCGTATTAACAAAGAAGAGATTTTCCTCTTAACAATTTATTTTCAAAACCCAGATGTTTTGAAACATCAGTCATTCATTCAGTCATTAAATATTTATTGAGCAATTTCCATGTATACAACTTTATATATTACAAAATTCAGATATACATTGTAAATGCTTATTTTGCCACTTTTCTCTGAAAGTTTTGGGTTTTCTGTGCACTTTCATCTGTTTCATAAGGGCTTGGTTAAGAACTAATTGATTGAACTGAACTAAACATATCAATAAACAAATTCAGTGTATTCTGTCTTTCAGCAACTACAGCACAGACAGGTGTGTCAGCTCCTGAGCTTTCAACTTGGAGGACTCTTCATTCCTTTTTTCAGATACTACTTTCATAAGAAAGCACTGTAATTTTCTTCTCTTTATTCTACTTGATTGCAAAAATTTTGGAAATATAAAAAAAGCAGATGAAAACTCGATTGCTCCAGTTTTTCTTCTTTTACAATAAAAATGATTATTTTAAAAAGCACAGGGGCTTCCCTGGTGGCGCAGTGGTTGAGAGTCCGCCTGCCGATGCAGGGGACACGGGTTCATGCCCTGGTCCGGGAAGATCCCACATGCCGCGGAGCGGCTGGGCCCGTGAGCCGTGGCCACTGAGCCTGTGCGTCCGGAGCCTGTGCTCCGCAACGGGAGAGGCCACAACAGTGAGAGGCCCGCATACAGCAAAGAAAAGGGGAAAAAATAAATAAATAAATAAATAAAAATAAAAAGCACATAATATTTCAAAAATTTTTAAACTGTGTTAAAATATTAAAGCTTAACATGGTAAAATAGACTATATTGTCAGATTAGTAAAACAAAAATATTTGTTATCTCTAATCATTAGTTCTGCTGTAAAGTTTAGGTTGGTTTTTGAAACACATTGGGGTTTTTTTGTTTGTTTGTTTGTTTTTACAAAATTCCAACAGCATATGTATCTGTTGGTTGATCCTTCAGTTGGTCAGTTATCCATCTTTGAAATGTCAAAGAAGCTAAAATGGAAATCATTCTTTATTACCTTATTTCATATAAAAATTTATTTTATAAGTAGGCTTTAAAATACACTCTTGAGTATTTGAGATGTATATTGAGAAAGTTGCTAATTATTTTGTGAACTCTTTATCTTTTAAGAGAATAATGTCAAGGCCTAAATTACTGAAAGAAAGCTTTGTTATTTAACAATGAATTAGTGTAGGCCTTACAGGGAGGAATGTTTTGTCTTTGGTTTTGAATTTATCATTTGAAATGTATGTGCCCTTTAAGATGAGATAAACATGTAAGAAGGAGCCATTCAGTGTGTAAGCTTCTGCAAGTTGTCCTGTGAGGTGACCCAGCAGAATCCCTACAGAGCCAGGAGTTCGTTTTACTGGACCAAACTTTCATCTTCTCAGGTGTTTTCCTCTGTGCTTTGTGTATCTCATCTGGCTTTTGTGCCATAGATGCTTGTTTCCCTTCATATCGTTGATTGTATTTGTCACTTCTTTTCACTCCTATAGCTGGATCTTTCCTGGTTGTCTTCTGCTCTGACTGCTTCCCCTTCCTTCTCATTGATCCCCTTGCTCTCAGCACTGTCCTAGCCTATCTGATGTGAGTTTACCACAGTTATCTCCTGCCCGTCCAGCTTCAGCTGCTTACCTCTCTTTTGCCCATATCAACCTTTTATCAGATATTCTCAATCCTTATTAGGAGCTTTCTTATATAAATTCATCCTCATAATTAAAATACCACCTCTTTTAATATTTCTGTATACCCCATGTCTATTTAATCATCCTTCTCAAAAGAACTCTTGAAGAAAAACAGAAGGAAACAGGGTCAGTTGTCTTCTATCTTTAACCGAATGTTTTGCCCAGCCGAGTAGGTACAAAGGTCAAAATACATTTCTTCTTTCCTACTGTAATCGTCTGCCCTGTATCACCAAAGGAATCGCACATTTTATTTTATTTTTATTAGGCCTAAATCCTTACCCTTTTCCATTTTTATGTTGTCTTCAAGTAAACTCTCAGTTGACAATTAGCTGTTCTAATGGAAGCAATGGAATGTCATCCAGAGTTGTAGTTACAACTATATTTGCCTTGGGAATGTTGCACATTTTAAAAACTTTCCCTTTCCCTAACCAGTAAACACTGTTCAATGTCATAAATACTGTCCCTGCTGTCAGCAGGGGGTCTTAGCCTTCAAGGTTCATAAGAGCAAATAAGAAGAAAATGACCATATAAGGTAGAAAATAGTAAGAGAGAGAAACAAAAACAACCAAGTAATTGTTGCCTGTGTCACATCTCAGTGCTGTCTGGTTTCAAATGTAGGAGAGGAGCTCTGGTCATCCTGGCAAGTGCAGTGTGGTGTGTGAGTGAGCTCCTTGGTTCCTGTTTGGCGAATGTACATTGAACTGTTGAAAGTGGAAACATGATTTTCTGTTGGTCAGTGTTTTAAATTGGAGTTCATTTCCTGGAAACCTCTTTTCTATTCATTTACTCAGTCACTTAATGTTTATTGAGCACTTACGATAAAAATGTCAAAATCATCTATGAACATTTTATATATGTTTATTGAATATATAAAACCAAATATTTAATATGGAACTGTTTTAGTGTATTTTTCTCTTAGAGAATTTTTCTTGATGGGCTGGGATATAAGCTAAGACTATTTCAATATGAGCCTGATGATGTTTTGATCAAAAATACCTTCCTCTTTTGCTCTATATAGGAAGCCTTCATTGCTCCAATAACCTTCAAACTGTATGCAAAGTAAGGTCTTTTGCTCTTGAAACATTTCATTTTTTCTCTGATGTGCTTTTAAGCTCCTACCTTTCTTCACATGGTAAATCCTAAACAAGCGGCGGCTTCCTTGGTGACTGCTTCAGTGAGCCCTTGCTCCCTGTTCTATCGGCGCATTAGATATCTGCCTAGAATATTTGTGTCTTCCTTTTCAGCGATGTCAGCTGTTTTGGAAAGTTCTTGATATATATGTAATGGCTTCAGCTTCCCACTAAAGTTAGAGTTTGTGACAATTATTTCTCTCCTGAAGCTAGCAGACAATTCTTACTTGTTTCTTAGACATTTCACAGCTCTGCCTTAAGCATTTTGAAGAGATGCTTAAGACAGATACTTTTCTTAAAATCAGTGCATCACATTTCTTACTGATCATTGACCTGTCAGCAGTCATTACCTTAGGAGTCTTATTTACAATAAAAAGGAAAAGAGGATAAAAGCAGAGGGTTCCTGGTTGAGTCTTGGTAAATTGGGCCATTATTCTAATCGGGGAAAAAAAACAACTGGGCTTTGGAGTGAGATTTTCCAGTGCATAAATTCTTTTACTAATTGTGTGGCCTGCACATTGTATAGAACCTGTGCTTTCTCATCTACAAGATGAGGATGACAATACCTCCTTTGTAGGGTTGAGGTGAAGATGAAATGAGATGATTCACACAGGTTTCCTGGCATATGGTGGACATTCACGGCGTTGGTGTTGCAGTCACAAGACAGGGACCGACAGTGCTTTCAGTGAGTGTGGGGCTGACTGTGTGAAGGTGGGAATATCCAGTTGGGCTAGTAACTGGACTAGTAAAGGAGTTGAGACTTGACTTGGGCATAGCGGGCATGGAAAGCAGAACAGGAGCGTCGGGGCAAGAAAAGAAGAGGCGTGAGGTTGCTGATGGCAGATGAAAGCAGGTCCCAACTGTTGCTGCTGATTGATCCTCGTGCTTAGCTTACCTACCCCTGGAATCCAATATGGAGCCTTGCTCTATTCCATTATGTTATAATGTAAAGCTATAAAGCTAGGTAAAAAGCAAGTCTGTTTCAACCTTCCGACTTTCTAAGAAAGTAATAACCCTTCTCTCTCCCAGATCTTTTAATGTTGTGCTTTGGTGAATGGGGGTGGGGGTGAAGAGCAAAGCCAATTCTTGCTGAACCCAGCCTCATCCTGGGTATGGGGCTAAGCTCTCATGCCATCCTGTGACTGTTCCCAAAGAGGGGCTCCTAATACCAGGGCGCAGGCAAAGAGGGGGCTCATACAACATGCATCTTAGACAGTTTCTCTTCATTTCTCACAGTTTCTGTAGGTCAGAAGTCAGCTGGGTTTTCTCCTCAAGCTCTTACAAGGCCAAAGTCAAGATGTCAGCCGGCCTGAGCTTGGGGCGCCTTTTCCAGTTTTTCCGTGCTGGCAGATTTCTGTTCCTTGCAGCTGTAGGACTGGGGTCCCAGTTCCTAGCTGGCTGTACTGGAGGCTGCCCCCGTTCCTTGTTCCCTCCCCTCCATCCTCTGGCCAGCAAGGGCCCATCAGATCCTTCTCATGCTTTGAATCCCTGGCATTCTTTTCTGCTACCAGCCAGAGAAAACTCTCCTTTTAAAGGATCTGTGCCATTGGATTAGGCCTCCCTGGCTCCTGTCAGTTTTGCATAATCGTAAGAGCAGAGATCTCATACTCCCGGTGGCACTCACACTCAAAGGGGAGGGCACTGTACACAAGCGAGAGCCACTTTCAGAATTCCGCTTACCACAGGTCGTTTGGTTGAACAAAAAGTTCTAAACTGGTATTTATTTTCCTATAGAATTTTGAACAAATGACTCCATTATCTTAGCGGTTAAAAATATAGTCAAGAAATCCTCTACCATTGGGAATCCCAGTCATGCATATCCTACCAGTATTTTCTCTCTAGCAAATTTAGATTTTAGAATTTCACTCGGATTTGTCTCCGTGGGGGTCTCTTTCTTTGCTTTCATTGTACTGCTGGGCACTTGGTGGACTCTTTTAACCCCGTTCTCTGATGAGAAACCTCACGTCTTCTGCCAGAGTGCAGAAGGAGTAGGTTCCTGGACGCTTACATTGGGAAGGCCATCTGGGGGCTGACTTGTAACCCATTCAACCAGCCCCCCTCTGGTAGCCCCCTGCCCGTCCTCCAAGGGGCCTGGTGCCTCTGATTCCCCAGCTTTTCCCTGTCTGTCCTGGGAAGCAGAGTGTTCACTCACTTGCATTTGCAAGTACTTGAACTATCAGCTTGTCCTTTCCCTTCACCCGGCCACCCCTTCTCCACCTGCTAAAAACAGCGACATCTCCACCTGTTATTTTCTCTTCTCCTGCTTTCTTTAGCATTGTAGGTTTAATACCATTTTAAGTTTCTTTAATAACTTTTTTGGGGGGAGGGCAGGAGAATTGGATAAGAACAGAAATGAATTCCTCTTTCATTCTACCATCTTGCTTCAGAAATTCTGCCTTTGATTGTTTAATCGTGATTATTTATCTTGCTTTCACTATAAAATTCAGTTTTGTGACACAGAGGACCAGGTTACAACACAGTTCTTTTTAAAGTCAACATGTAAATGTATATTCCGTGTGCAACAGCGTGCTAAATGTTGGGAAACCAGACAAGAAAGGCAGTCTGTGGCCTCAGGACGCTTCCAGTCCTGTTGATGTTGAAGAACACAAAGGAACACAGAGGAAAAAAGTGGAGGGAAAACCTAAATGCCCAACAGTGGGAACATGCCCTGGACTATAATGTTAAGTGAAAATGGGATATAAACTGTTTAGTATGATTTCAGTTATACAGGAAAAAAATAGAAATGTGTGTAGAAAAAATTAAGAGAAAATGAAAACCCTAATTATATTAACAGTGATTTTTATCCCCCTAGATTGTGGGATTTGGGTAATTTTAAAAGAAAAGTACCTATAATTAGGATTCCCTTTTCCCCTCATTTTCTTCAATTGCCATATTAACTAGCATCTACTTATGTTAGTGCTTCTTTGTTTGCCTCCCCATTAATTGTCTACTAGAATATTTTGGAGAGGAGTAGGTATTTGTATGATGGTGTAAAACTTATGCCAGAGTAAAATTCACTGACTGGATAACTATCCCTAATTATCCCTGCACTCTTGTCTTTACCTAAGGCTTTCAACACCAGAAATTTAGCCACTGCTTCCCATTTTCCCCGTTACTTCTTATTGCCAAAGTAAGTCTTCTATTCTTTAAAAAAGCCAAGAAATGATGAAGAGTACAGTAGTCTTATATACATGTTGATGAATTACACTTTTAATAGAGACATTTGTCTCAAAATCATGTTAATGGAGAAATAACTAGAATACTATATCATTTCTTGGGATTTTCATTGATTTGGGGAGCTAGAATGTTGCTGATAAAATGCATGACTATTTTATATGTAACTACTTGGAAGGCTGAACAGGGAGCCAGTGAGCCAGCTACTATTGTGTAACTCTGCCAGGAACCAGAAAACAAGCACAAACACTGTATAACGCTGGTATCATTGAAAATGTGTGCCATGTGGACTGTGAGATCCAGTCTTGGAAAATAGAGTAGAAAGTTATGAAATGGTTCAGATTCTTTGAATTACTACAACAGAAAAACTTTTTATAGAAATTGTCACACATAGGATATATTTAAGAAGCAATTTTCCCAATTTTCAGAGAGATTTCATAAGGAAGGTGTTACACAAGCGAGGCACACCTACTTGTAGGGTCTTGTTTGTTTTTAACTTATTCTGATTTACAGAATTTTTTTCTCTTTAGGATGTATATTAACAAAGATTTTGATTGGGAGCATGTGAATTTTATCCTAAGTTAGCAAGAAATCTTAATTTTTTAAATCATAGGAAATTCATCACAAAATAATTCACATTTAGGATGCCATATTAATCTTTAAAATTATTTCTTAAAGTCGTGCTTCATAAAATAGTAGTGTATATAAATATTTATAGTTTCTTTCAACAGGCTTATGGAAACTTTCCACATGTTCAGTTTTTTTTTTAAACCCAGACCAATCATCCCAAAACAAATTTTTAGCTTACACATTTAAAGTTACTAAGATCCATTGCATTTGATTATAATTTACTTAAGAATGCTTCATATTATAAAACCTGTTTTCTTTATGAGGATTTACTTAGGCATATACTGTCAATGATATTATTAAAGCTATTTGTAATGGAGTTTAAATACTATAACACTTAATGTATATCCTTAAGGTAAAGAAAAAAAAATACTAGAAGAAGCAAAATTTTAAAACAAATAAAAACATTCTTGGAGTGTTTCCAAACCTAAGCATAGTCCATGCCACAAAAGTAAGAAGTCTTTTTGAATGAAGTTAATTACCCACAGGGTGCATGTTGGTCACTCTTTAAAATTCTTATAAAAACAAAGAAATTAATTATCCAGTATAAAAACGAGTCATACTCTTTCTGGCAAACATTCAATTAACTTTTTAGTGCTTGCTACTTAATGTTGTTTTTGACCAACCAACCATTGAAAACTACTTTCCTTTGAAATTGGGCTTGAGTGGAAAACAGTGTTGCATGTAGCTGTTTAGATGGCCGGTTCCATTGGATCGTCAGCTTCTTTCCCATGATCTCTGAATTCAGTGGCTCGTTATATTTTAGACTCACTGTGAGGCTTGCATGGAGGCCAGTTATTTTGTGTGTTTAGTGTTTAACAGAGTTAACCTCTATAATCTATTGGGAATAATCAGGAAAATTCCTAAATTAGTATTTCATATTAGAACATTCCAAAAATGTCATAGCATTAAAAAATTTTCCATCTGATCAACTAAAGCTGGTAAGTTACATTTAATTTTTTTTCCAGATAATAGGTGCTTACATTGCTTTTCTTTTTGATATTTTGACTGATAAATACCTTTTGTTTTTAAAAGCTATATTGCAAATTTGATAATTTTAACAATTTGCCACATTGGCTTTTTTCCTTGAACACACAGATAGGTATGTTTGCACACATACACATACAAACACACACACACACACACACACACACACACAGCCCAGGCTTTATTTTCTGAACCATTTGACAGTGATTGCAGGTATTATGACACTCATCCCCTGTATATTGATACTTCAGCATGTTTTTCCTAAGAACAAAGACATTTTTCCTACATAACCACAAATTAACACACTTAGGAAATTTAACATTGATGCAGTATTATTGTCCAATATTCTGTTTTCCCAATAATGTTATTTGTAGCTCTCTTTTTTACCCCTCAATTCAGGATCCAGTCAGAGATCACACACTGTATTTTAAGTTCTATCTTTTTAGTCTCGAACAATCCCTTAGCCCTTTTTCCTCTTAAATCTTTTACTGTAGTGATATTATTGAAGAGTCCAGGCCAATGTGGATTGTTTCCTCATGATTAAATTCAGATGGAAACATTTTGGCAAGGATACTTCATAGATGATGTTGATTCCTTTTCAGTGTGTTACATCAGAAAATGTATAATGTCTGTTTATCCAGTTTGGGGGTTTTGGTAATGATGCCAGCTGCTCTTCATTGTAAAGGTAACTCTCCCCTGATGAGTGTAAGGGGGAAGAGTCTGAGACTGTGTGAATATTCTATTCCTCAGCATTTATTTAGCATTCATTGATGATTATTGCTTAATCAGTTATTATAATAGTGGTTGTAAGGGTTGATTTTCTGTTGTTTTCATTTCTTCTGCGTTGGAATTCTGTCCCTCTCCCACTTTTATCCCCCTTTTAAGTTATTAGGCAGGACACAGGATTCTTTTTTTATTCGATGTGTAATAATCTGTTCCTGTCATTATACCTCTATACAGTCGGCCCTCCATATCTGCGGGATCCACATGTGGGGATCCAACCAACCAAAGATTGAAAATACTTGGGAAAAATTTTTTTAGAAAGTCCCCAAAAAACAAAATTTTAATTAGCTGTACACTGGCATCTACTTACATAGCATTTACATCGTGCTAGGTAATGTAAGTAATCAGAGATGTTGTAAAGCATAGGAGGAGGTAGATTATGTGCAAGTACTGTGCCATTTTATATAGGGGACTTGAACATCTGCAGATTTTGGAGATGGGGGACGGGAGGTGGTTCTGGAACCAATTCCCCCCAGATACCAAGAGATGACTGTTTATCTTCTTCCCCTCGGAGCGTTGGAGTTTGAGGCCCCTGAGGTAGACAGTCCAGAGCTGACACCTGTCAGGTGAGGTGATAGTCGGGAAGAGGAAACGGTGACAAGTGCGCCCTCAGAGAAGTGGGAGAGTCGAGAGAAGCGTGTGGTTTGGGGGGAGCCAGTGATTTTGGTAGAGTCTGTCCTAATTTTAACTCAAAGCATTGATTATTTTCTCTCTTTTAGACAGAATCTGTTTATCTTCATATACAGTGAAAATATAAGCATCCCTTACGGTCCAAATTCATTCACATTTTGCATTTTGTTAGAAAGAGTTCATATACCTAGAGATGCTTGTGTTGCAGTCTATTTTTGAATGTTTTTATGAAGTTTACAACTCAAGGGGTAAAAATATTGCAAGGCAATAACATTACTTTAGAAACTTAAAATTACGCAAAGATTCTGCCTTATAGAGTTTGTACTTTCAAAAATTGCGGTAAATGCTCCAATTTTAGGCAGAAAGTTATATTCCAAAAGTTTTTTGGCAACTGCTAATCAGGCAAAAGGGAATTTAATAGGACGGCGTTTAGTGAACTACATCACAGGTCATTAAAGATGCTCCCAGGATAGGAGCTGATGCTCTGAAGAGACTCTTCTTTGGCTGCTTGAGTACTTTAGAGTATATATATTATGCTTCTTCTCTTGTTGTCTAATTCTTTTCCCCCAACTTTCCTTTAATTTTTCCTGCTGAAGTTATTGTTTCATGGTGTCGTCTTTAATTTGAATATCAGATGGTAACATTCCTCTCCATTGCTGGCACATAACCAAGAAGTAGAAAAAAGCAAGATATCTGATAATGCCCATGTTTAAATAGAGCAGGGTTGGATTAGTCGGTACCCCTTCTGACAGAGCTAACAGAGACAGGTGGTAACCACAGCTACACGATTCTTATTCAAAGGAGAAACCTTATGTTTGCCGATTAAGATTACCATTCTGAAGTTCTCTTCTCCTTTCAGAGGTAAACTTTGAAAAAAAAACAGTAAAATTTGGAAGGATTTAGGAAGGTGGCTGTTTGGGGAAAACGTAAAGATTTCTGCTGAGTTGCTTTTAATTTGCCCTATGGAACCAGGGTGGCACCAACAAAAACATGGTATTCTTTTGTGGATCTCTTATAGCTGTTGACACCCCTAACATAATAGCATGTTTCATACCTGACACTGCACACGTGAAGTCTAGCCTTTCTGACACTCTGGACTTTCTCCCATGCATCTTGGGCTGGAATTTAGGTGACTGTCCTTGGGCAAACAGTGTTCATTGGGCCAACTGTCTTAGCCTTCTGTAGACTCAAATAGCTTGAATAACTGTTAACAATCTTTGTGCTCTGAACCCCAGTCTCTGGCACATGCAAGGTACCACCAGTGCACACGGAAGCTCTGGGGTTAAAGCCGAGGTACATCCACATCTCTGGCCGGTCGTTGTGTTGTTGCCTTAGCACTGGGAGCACCAGGAGACCCAGCGGTCCTTCAGAAGGTCTGACACTGAGACCTGACTTAGAGCACAGAATTGTCACGCTCGTGAGATTGTCTAAATCCAGTGTTTCCCAAAGTGTGAGGTGCACATCCCTGCTGGCAAACGAGGTGATGTTAGGTGACAAATTAGCGTTTAAGTCTATTTTTTGTACTTTAACGTATACCACAAAAACATAATTAACACAAGGATCTGGTGATTTCACAGGTATATCCCACAAGGGTAAAGTGGGATCTAAGTTTAAAAATTAGCCGAATTTTAAGAGAAATAAAGGGATAATAATCCACACTTTATGCCAATATTGCAAAAAAATGGTAAAGGTAATTTACAAATGCCAGAAGTTTGGGAAGTACTGCCTCTGTTGAACCACAGAAAGAAAAATGAAAAGTGAAATGTCTTTCCCAAAGTTAGGTGGATGATTTGTAGTATAGCCTTGTAGTGTCTTATCTTTTGTATTGCCTTTTATTTGCTAATTATACCTCAGGAGAAAAAATACAATATGTTACTAGTACTGCCTGTTTTTTCAGAGTGCTGCTGTTTCAGACAGCCTGTCAGGTTTCCGTCTGTCTCTCTTCATAAAAGGAATACTAGTTTTCTGTTCCCCACACTTATAGATGTTGTTGTGTTCTGCTTGCTGTACTGTTTAAATTAGAAAATAGATTGCAATCAGCCTGACCCCTGGTTGAATATCTTCTTAATACCAACTCCTTTTCTTTTTCCAGAATATTCAGCATGTTAATTATTTTTTGTTAGTTTGGGTATGTGGGTGGTTGTTTTAGTTTTTTGTTACTTTGGGGAGAATAGAATTTTCTTAGAACTTAGTACATTTAGTTTATCACTGGCTTGCTTTCTAAAAGGGTTATAAGTCTACATTAGAAAAAATAAAACACAAATCAAACTGTATTTATTAAAGATAAGGTTAAGCTGCAGTCATAAAAAGACCAAATAAACAGGGGCTTCAATAAGACAGGAGTTCAGTCCTGCAGGTACCGATGTGGCTGGTCTAGGCTTGCAAGACAGCTGTCTTCCCCGAAGTCCTTCAGGGACTTGGGTTTTGCCATCGTGTTGCTGAGCTGTCCCCTAGGAGAATTGTCCCGGTCTACTTGGGGGAAGCAGAGTACTGCCAGCTGGGTGTCCCCGAATCCAGCGAGGCTGTTTTGACTTGGAGGTGACCCACAGTAACATGCTGCCGTTCATACCCACTCGGCTCTCCTCTGGCACATGCTGTACCTGGGTTCCAAGGAGGCTGCGAAATGGCACCTCTAGCTGGACCACCCGGGAAGAGGGTGAGAACTAAATTGTAAGGGACAATTAGAGCAGTTTCCATGTTCATCTTTTTAATATATTTATCTCCCAGGTAAGCTTTTTCATTAAAGAGAAGGTTCTGTGTCTTAGTTTGAAAGCTGCTATTATAATAATGTGGAACCATGAAAGGTTTTTGGCAAGAAGGCAGAATGATTTGATTTGTATTTTAGAAAGAACATTCTTAAGGCAGTGTGGAGGTTGGACTGAAGCTGGAAAAGACGGCAGGGAGGGAACTAGTGCAGTGAGTTCTGCAATAATCAGCAAAAGTTGGTGGAGACTTAAACTAAGTTGGTGGCAACAGGAATAGACAGAAGGCGATCGGTTCAAGAGATGCTTAAGAGTTAGAAACACTAATGATTCACAGTCACCTCTAGGATTTGCCCTGAGCCCATGCGTGTTGATGATTCCCCGTCAAAGCCTTTATTCCCCTTGCCAACCTGCTTTAATTCCGTTGTTCCCTTTCTTAGACATATACTTTTTTTTTTCAAAGCAGGTGCCACAAATTCATGCCTTCCAGTACCAGGAATTAATGAAAATGATGAAGGAGCCTGAGGGTGTGGGCGCAACCTTTGAATTGGAGGGCACCTTCCCTCTCGAAAGTGGGTGGCCTGGGCTGCTGCTGCTTATTAGCCCCTCTGATTATCCTCGGGCAGGAATGCAAGGTCTACATTGCCAGGTTTTTCCGTTTTAAAAGTAGAAACCTGAAATGTCCTGATTTTTAAATGTTGGTAACTTTAAATACTCTAAATTCTAACAATAGCTATTTCATGGGGTGGCCCCAAAGATTAAGTGGGTTCATAAATAAAAAGATCTTAGAACAGTACCTAACACCTTGTAAGTGTCACCTGTATATCATAACTGTCTGCATCCCCATCTTCACATCCACCTTCTCTCCTACTTCTGCGTTACTGAGAGCTGCTAAATAAAAGTAACAGTAAAGCATCCAGGCTACTCCATGCTTCCAGAGTCACAAAGCACATAATGAGACAGAAGGGAATATCAGACATTTTCCAAGCCACAGAACCCTTTCTTCGACAAATGCTTACATGGAAACCTGGTATGTAAGAAAGATTAATTGGGATGTGTTCTGTTTGAAGTGTTTATGGGGAACTGAATAGAGCAGTGGTTCTTCAACTTTAGTTTAGGTCAGAATCACTTAGAAGTCTTATTAAAGCACAGATTTCTGGGCCCTAACCCCAGAGTTTCTGAGTCAGTGGGTCTGGGATGGGCCCCAAAATGTTCTCTTCTAACAAGTTCCCAAGAGATGCTGCTGTTGCTCGTGGTGTTCTAGGGGGACCACATTGAGAACTATGCTTAGAGGTTACATGTTTTACATCCAGAGACTTGCTTTGAAAGGAAAAGAATCTGAGGAGGTGTGTTACTTCTCAGCCAGGGCTGTGGCCGTTCCCTCTTCCTTGGATGCCTGTCGTCCAGAATGTGTTCAGTGATCTTGACAAAGCCTGGACCACTGGCCAGCAGCATCAGCATCACCTGGAGCTTTTTAGAAATTCAACTTCAAGGGCCCCATTCCAGACCTGCTGAACCAGAATCTCTTCGGAGCCCAGGATCTGTGTTTTTTAAAAGCTTTCTGGTTGATTCTTTTACATGCCGAAGTTTGAGAACTGCTGGCCCTACTCAGGAGTTGGGAACAGCTTACAAAACGCCCGTGGGTAGAACTCTGTTCACCACTTCCACGACTTGGCCTCCACCACTGTCTACCCCTCAGAGCAGCGCTTGTGTTAAATGAACGGCCCTGGCTCCCCCAGGAGCTTCTGTGGCCTTCACTGTACTGGTGTCATTGGCTAAACTGCTGCATCGGTTCACAACTTAATTTCAAAAAATGATTCAAATTGTAGGAAATGAGATGGGATGGCAAGCCAGTTCTGTAGAGAGGGTGATGAATTAAATTTTAGAAATATTATTTGTGGTTGATGGCTGCAAATTTAGGCCAAAAGGAAACTAACATCATTTATTAGTCTAATATATGCCAGATGCTTTACTAGGCCCCATTTAGTCCTCATAACAGCGAAGAGAATTACCACTGCAAAGCAGGTTAAGGATATCTTCATTTGCAAGAAGAGGAATCAACTAGGAATTGGCAGAGGCAGGATTTGAACCCAGGTATTTATGGCACTAAAGCCTCTGCTCTCAGCACTTTGAGATCCCAGAGCCCTTAATCTCCTCCTTAGGCTGAGCACTTACAATTTGTAACCACAGAATTTTTCCTGCTGTATTTGGCAGGACCTATCTAATAAACACCTAATGTATAGTACGATGTGTTGCCAACAGGCAGCACTAGCTAATGCAGCAAAAATATCCCTAAATATCAGGGTTTTGAAATTACTTCTGTATTTTATAAATTTTAAACATGTTTCTGAGTATAATAATTCAGTTAAAATTACTTTTCAGGAACATTAACCTAACTGCCAACCAAAAGCTAGGAATAATTTGGTGGATTCCGACCTGAATTTAAATATCTGTTTGTATATGGACTCATGAGCCGGGCCAGAATTTTAAAAATATATAGCAATAAGTTCAAACCAGGAATAATGCATACTTTCTTATGTGGGACATAATTTTCATTCATCCTGCAGATATGTGTTGTTGGACTTACACAGTGTACTTAAAATCTTTTCTTTTGTTGCCAACATTTTTAATTTGGATACGTTTTCCACACCAAATAACTGGTTTTTAGATCTCTCCTTAAAATTTGGAAGATTTGGGAACACTGAGCTTCCGTCCCTAATGGCCACAATGACCTGGAGCAGAGACTCCCCTCTCTAGCGCGCTCTGTGGCACCTTCATGTGGTATATCCAGCTTGCTTTACTTGTAGACCACACTTTCCTGGCCCCTAAAACATCTGGGTGTGGGGCCCCTACTTTAAACAATGCCTAGACTATTACAAGGAATCACATTCACTCTAATAATTTTGTCACCCAGAATTCTGAAATCAGAATTATTAGTGATTTACGTATTCTTTTTATGTACATTTGTTTCGGGAGCACTTCTTCATATGTGATAGGAAAGATACTGTGCTCATTACCTCATCATTCAGGAAACATGTGTCTTTGAGGAATTGAAATGGAAAAATAAAGAGCCGGTAGATGCAATAAAATTTGAACTTGAGTTTATCTATGAGAACCAAGTACAATTAGGAGAAAAATTCTTAAATGGTAATTTTTATGAGTAAGAAACAACATGGTGTAGTGGAAGAAAGGAACAACAATTTGGGATACTGTTGTTCTGGGACTAATTAGTTTTATAAGTTCAGTAACTTCAGTAGATCTTGATTTCATCTGTAAATTAAGACTGAATGACCTAACCCTTCCAGGTATGGAAGTTACGGTTTTCTTAAACTTGGAAATACGTGGTCATTCTGAGGGAAAAATCTACCTTCAGCTATCTTTGGGTATTAGCAGGTGCACCAGTCAGAAACTTGAGCAGACAGTAGAGTTAATACAAGTAGATGAGTTAACATTTTCCCCCCAATCCAAATCCCATCCAGCAGTTACTTGCCAGTGGCTTGATCTGTCAGCCCAGGTCCTCTGACCTGAACAAATACTCACTGGGGAGTGAACTGCATCCAGGTGCTTTTCTGTTTCTTTCTGAATTGGACCTCAGGATGTCCTCTGCTAGTTACTTTCACCTATGGGGTTTTTAGATAGAAATGAAATAAGAGTAAATAAGGGGTTTCTTTTCAATGCGGGTTCAAGGTGAGAATGTCACACAGCACTACCTAAGCTATTTGTCCCTGCTGCTCCAGGCAATACCTGGCATCCTTTTTCTACCTCTTTCTCTCAGAAATAATAGAAAGAGAGAAATCAGAAGCCCTTCCCACTTCTAAAAGGTTGCCAACCCAGTTATGCCATAGGTTTTAAGATTAGTGTTTAAAATCCTTTTCAGTGAGGAACTCACCACCCAATTTACAAACCTATGTGTATAAATGCATCTTCTCCATCTTCATCTTCCAAAGAGTCTTCCTTGCCTCTTACTTTCAATTCCTCAACAACACACGGTTGCCCCTATGCCAGGGACACTCTTCCTCCCTCTCTTCAGGTCATCTCAGTGACAAATTGTGACAATACCAAAAGTGGGACAACCAGACATATGTGCCTCTAGTGTGACACAACAGGAAGCACACTGCATCACCCATGAAGGGCTCTTGCCAAGCAAATTGAACTTGAATGTCATTAGGACTTTAGATCCAGCTACATGTTTTTAGGAAAAACAGAGGGTAGAGGAACAAGTGAAACAGTACCATGAGGAGGGAAGCAGCTGAGCCCAGAGTGGGACATTCTGCCAAACAAACGACCGAGCAAATGAACATCATGAAAAGGAGAGGAAGGCGAACTGTTATTGCTCAAAAGAGACTTATGGATCATAGCAGCTAATTGCAATGCATGGTCCTGTTTTAGATGCTGATCAAAGAAACCAACTACAAAAACACATTTTTGCAGTTTTTGAGGAAATTTGAATATGAACCATGCATTTAAATTCTTATTAATTTTGCTATGTGTGATAATGGCAGTGTGGTTATACATACCTTTTAAATGTCTTTTCTATTAGAGATACATATGGAAGTATCAATATTTTCTGGTGAAATAACACAATGTCCAAGATTTGCATTAAAATACACAGTGGAGAAGGGAGGTAAAATACACTGGTTAGTTCCTCGTCCTTTAGGTCTTGACTTAACGTTACCTCCTTGGGCATCCTTGGCCAGAGCGGGTGTTTGCCGCATCCCATTATTTTTGATCATGTTGTTTATTTCACAACATTTATCATAAGCAGTAATTAAGAGTTTGTGTTTATTTACTTATTGTCCTTCTTGCCCCCAGACTGTAGACTCCAGAAGGACAGGGACCATCTCTGGTTCACCACTGTATACTCAGAAACTAGCACACTGTGTGACAGTTGGTAGGCAGTCGGTGAATATATATTAAAAGAATAAATGAAAGAAAATCTGATTTCATACAATGTTTGCATTTGAGTGTTTCCAAATTTGGACTTGCACTGTAGTTTGTTATAGTCTATTGTAAATATCTAAAGCCTCTTTGCTTACCTTTTTTTGGTGAGGGTGGGGAGAGACAGTAAGTGCTGCCTAAGCTTTTGTACTTAAGAACTCAAATATGAGATAAATATGGACATTTTAAGTAGTAGTCTCTTTAATAGTGCACACCTTGTCATTAGCATTGAAGATGGAGCAAAAACTTTATTGTTAAATCATTGACCCATTAGTCCTTTCCATATATGTGATAAACATGTCTTTACAACACGCTTTCTCCACTCCTCAGTGCTTTCATGAGAACCCTGTTGCTCTTACCTTTGTTCTCACTTTCCTACAGGGGTGTGAATTCCTGTTAGAGTTTAGGAAGAGGACTTTTTAGGCTCCTAAAGAACTATGTCATCCTAAGTTTAACGCCGTGTAGCTTTTAAAGCCCCAGTCTTGTTAAGAGCCTAAACGGTCTACTGTATCTGTTGTATCTAAATGAGTGACCGGTTTGTAAATTGTTTCAGTGTAGTTCTTTCACTTAACCCCAAAGTGTTTAGTTTGGATGCTACCCAGTAGTTACTTGTTAAAGTACTACATAGAATAGAAACCTTTTTTTCAGCCAGGTAGCTAGTTTCCTTTGTTAATGGATTATTACATTATGTCTTTGTCTTCAGGTAATTACTGTAGGTATTCCAGTTTTGACAGTGTTTTTAAGTTGCATGTACACAGAAACTAAGTGTGGAATATTCAAAAAAATTTTTAAGGTTTTTTGTTATGGAAAATTTCAACCGTATACAAAAGTAGAATAGTGTAATTAATTAATTAATTAATTAATTTCATGTAACCATCACTCAGCTTCAACTCCCATCAGCTTCATATGTGGATCGTAGCTATAAAATGTGATAAATATAAGAAGTTAGGGCTTCCCTGGTGGCGCAGTGGTTGAGAGTCCGCCTGCCGATGCAGGGGACACGGGTTCGTGCCCCGATCCCGGAGGATCCCGCATGCCGCGGAGCGGCTGGGCCCGCGGGCCATGGCCGCGGAGCCTGTGTGTCCGGAGCCTGTGCTCCGCAACGGGAGAGGCCACAGCAGTGAGAGGCCCGCGTACAGCAAAAAAAAAAAAAAAAAAAAAAAAAAAAAAGAAGTTAATTAATTTTAAGAATATAAGAACTGGATTAATTCTAAAAATGTCAGTGTATCTGTTGATATATCTACATGTATCTCAATTTTAGTAGAGTTTGTTTTAATAACGAACACCACATCTATTATGTAATTTTCTATTTAACATAACCTCCCAGCTATCTGAGCTTGTCTTTCCTATCAGGTGAGATTTTAAAGTATGCAGATTTAATTTGTAAATCCCAGTTTAACTTCAATTAAAGGAATCTTTTAAAAACTCAGTTTTGGACGTCCCTGGTGGTGCAGTGGTTGAGAGTCTGCCTGCCGATGCAGGGGACACGGGTTCATGCCCCGGTCCGGGAAGATCCCACATGCCACGGAGTGGCTAGGCCCATGAGCCATGGCCGCTGAGGCTGCGCGTCTGGAGCCAATGCTCCACAACGGGAGAGGTCACAACAGTGAGAGGCCTGCGTACTGCAAACAAACAGACAAACAAACAAAACCTCAGTTTTATTTTTGTGTTTATAAATTTGAACTGTCATGTATCTTGTTGCTTTAAACCAACCCAAGAGTATATATAGTTCTCTTTTTTTCAATACTGGTGCCTTATCTATTTTGTTTACTATTTGAGGTATATCCTTTATCTTAAAACATAATGAATAATTTTGAAGTAAGTTAATGGACTGACAAAAAGTAACTGAATTGGGCTTATACTTATTTATCTAATTTTCTCGAGAAATATAGGCAGTATGTTGTATCTTAGAAAGAACTTAGGCTTCAGAATGATAGGGACCTGGGTTTGAAGCCTCTCTGCTGCTTACTAAGTTCATTCATTCAACAGATATTCATTGCATACGTCCTATGTGCTCTACACACATAAGCTCATTTTTTGACATGGGAAGTATATACATCAATATATATACATCAGGGCACAAAACAAACAGGGTAAATCCTCTAGTTGTGCCCGCATTTTAGTTGGGGAGACAGACAATATAAAAGTAACTAAATAAACATTTGACAAAATTCCAGATAGTAGTAAGTACTGTGAAAAAAATAAAGCAAGGAAGGAAAGAGAGTGAGGATGGGAAATCAGGAGAGGTGGTACTTTGGATGGAGCAGTCAGGGTGGCATCAGAGCAAACCTGATAAAAAAAAAATCCAGGTGGATGTTCCCCCCACCAACCTTGTGTATATTTTAGGTAAAACTATTTCAAGCAGAGGGTGCAGCAAGTACACATGCTCTCACACAGAAGCGACTTCACATTTTCTAGGAATAACAAGGTAGTCTGTGGCAGCACAGGGCCAGGAGGAGTAGATGGTAGGAAATGAGCGTGGAGAGGTAGGGGGATTTGAGAGGCTGGTAGGCCTTGGTAGAGAAGAGTTTGGATTTGTTCTAATCTAAAGACAGTTTTCATCAAGGGAGGGGCATGATCTAATTTGTGCTTTGACAAGCTCCCTGTGGCTGCTCTTTGGAAGACTAGCAGGTAGGGGTCGGGCTAGGAGCCTGTTACCAGGCAGTGGGAGAGTTGGTTTGCATTACAGAGGTGGCGATGGAGGCGCTGGCACAGGGACTCGATAATGTGTGGGGTGTGGGGAGAGGAGAAGGCACAGGTGCCAGTGAGGGAAAAGGCAATGAAGAAGGAAATACTTTTGACAAGTTACGTAGGAGGAAAACTGAAAATGGCCCAGTGGCTTTGGCAGGATAGAGGCCGTTGTTGGCCTCGACGAGAGCAGTTTCGGGGGAGGGTTGGGGATGAAAGTCTGACTGGAGGGGTTCGCAGAGCGGACAGGAGGTGAGCAGTGGAGGCGGCGAGCAGGGCAGTGTCAAAGCGCATAGACAGGACAGAGCAGATGTGTGGGAGAGTGGCGGGGCCGAGGGAGGGTCTTGTGTTAGTCTAGTTTTGCTTTTCAGATTGGAGATGGCATGGTGTCTGCTGCTAGGAAAGTTCCGCTTGAGAGGAGTCAGCTGCGGGGTACCAGAGAGCCTCAGTGGAGGAGCGGAGTCCTTGAGTCAGCCGGCCGGTAGGGGAGCCACAGGCAGTGCTGGTTGCTTCCACTGGAGACACAAGCAAAGTGAGAGGCCGTTAAGGGCCAAGAGGGAGAGAGGGAGAAGGGGGATGTTGACAATTTGATTAGAGAGGGGAAGGCATGAAACAGTCTCCAAGAAAAACAGGAGAGAGAATTATCTAGAGAAGTGTAGGATTGCCAGGCAGTGCTCTGGGCCCATTTGAAATGAATGTTTCTGTGTTCAGAGAGAGTCCAGATTTAGCCAGTTGGGTAGAGACTTAGGGTAAGTGAAGAGCTGGATTTAACCAGGACTGGGATTTGGCCAGGCCCGGACCATGATGGGAGACAGGAGCAAGACCACCGAGAGGCCGCAGAGTGATTCAGGGTTGGTCTGAGGCGCCCAGCCTGGGGAGAGAGGGCACTGAGAGCGTGCAGGGGTTTGGGTGCCGAACCCGTAGTGGCTCAGACTCTGTGATTGTCCTCCTGCTACAGACAAGGCTCCGGGTGGTCAGGCAACGTGCCCACCAGGAAGGGGTACACGGAGTTCAGCTCTTGGCATTCAGCCTTTGAAACCACTACACTGATATTGTTTGGGTCACTTGAGTAGAGGTGGAGAGAACAGGAAACTGGGGACTAGAATCTTCCAAAAGCGAAGAGGATTAACTCCTTGGGCCAGAGATGAGCGCTACAAGGAGAGTGGCGCGATGGTACCTGCTGGTGTGCGCTTCTCAAGGAGCGCGGCGGGGGCGGTGGTCGAGAAGCAAACAGGACTCACCTCACCTCGGGACAGCTTGGCATGTGGTACAGGGGAGAGAACATGGCGCCAGTGGAGGGGTTGTCATGGAAGTAGTATCCTCAGAGGTTTCACAGAAGGTGAAAGGAAGCCTTTGCAGAAGACCCTGGACACACAGGTTGTGAGTTTCGGAGGCAGAGTCTGGGCAGATGGGGCTGGAGAGCCGTGCGGGAGTGAGGCGCCTGGTGATGATGGATGGACAGCCTGGGAGGCTTAGCTTCTGCGATGAGAGGAGACGGGTAATCAGGGATGTCCAGTGAGGCATCAGCCTTGCTCTCCTCTGAGCAGTCATGTCTGCTCTGTGATAGGCCCCTCCTGGGGTTTGCCTTTTCTGCACCTTGTGGCAGCGAGGTAGACAGTATTGAGCCTGGGAGGGGCGGTCCCACCAAGAACCCAGCGGTCCTTGCTTCCCTCTCGCAGAGTGCACGGTCCTGCGATTACTTGGATTAATTGTACACGTGAGCAAGTCATATGGCCTTCCCAAACCTCCGTGTTGTCACCTATAAAACGGAGATACGTCCAGGCTTGCAGGTATTTAAGATTTAGAACCCCATATGTATATGTAGAACCCCAGTAGGGTCTGGGGATATAGCAGATGCTTCATGACATTTCCCCCCAATATGTACATAGAAAGGTATATATATATATAAATTGCTTGGGTCATTTGTTGGGTTTTCTCCCCAACTAGATGAATGCTGTGGGAATTGTGTGATCCCAATCTCTGTTTATAATGTTGAGGTTTTCATGCTATCCATTTTGTTCTGAGATATAAATGATAAAATGTATTTCTAGCGGTCTTATCCGCAGTAAAGTCATATTGATTTTTGTGTAGCATATAATGAAATAGAAAATAATCTCCTGGTGTCTATTCTGTATTATTCACAGAAACAATTTCTAAAGAACAAGTCTGCATTTGTACAATATAAATGCCTTATCTTGTTTACTTGACATAAACTGTCATTTTTGAATTAAGAACAGAGGTAAAAATCGCAATTAAGGGCTTCCCTGGTGGCGCAGTGGTTGAGAGTCCGCCTGCCGATGCAGGGGACACGGGTTCGTGCCCCGGTCCGGGAAGATCCCACATGCCGCGGAGCGGCTGGGCCCGTGAGCCATGGCCGCTGAGCCTGCGCGTCCGGAGCCTGTGCTCCTCAACGGGAGAGGCCACAGCAGTGAGAGGCCCGCGTACCGCAAAAACAACAACAGCAACAAAAAAAAAAAAACGCAGTTAATTGTTGTTCTTCTTTAACATAATATGGCTCAACCTGAAAAGCTTTCTGATTTGCAGGTAAAACATTTCTGAAATAAAGCTTATATTTTTGCCAAATACTTTAAGGAAACTTGGTAGCACTTAAATAGAGTGAAACTGTTTTTGTCAGTTTAGAAAGTTAATAATTTTGTTAACAGTGATTTATACTGTAGCTAAAAAGCTCTTGGTAGTTTCCCAAATCTTAAAGCTAACTGACCTTGCATTTGAACCCAGCTGTAATGTAAACATTTTCTTGAGATGGTGAGGGCTAGGGCCAGACAATCTGGAGGATATTAGTGGTATTCTGTTTGAGGGAAGTTGGAATCCCCAGATAATTCTCAGGAGCCCTTTTTTAGGTCAGAAGCTGTCTTAGACATTATGTATTTCTTAATTCTTTCTTGGTCTTGTTAATAATGCATACTATTCCTCTTGGAAATCTAATTAGTAAAAGACATACCTCACGCTGAAGTAGGACGGTAAATGTAGTTTTATCTGGTAGTTTTTCTACCCTTTCCACATTATTTAGTTGCTAAAAAAATATAGTAACTCAGGCTACCGAGCTTGAGGTTACTGCCCTACTACCTTTAAAAATTCTTACTTCTTAGTATTCGGTTACTTATCCAAAATATTTTGTTCAAAACTAAAACCTACATCAACTCCCTTTGACAGCTCCCCCCTTTTATATAAAAAAAAAAGATTTCCAAGATGTACTGAGCAGTGTTTTTCCAACTTCAGGTCATGACTCATTAATGATTATTAAATCAGGTTAGTGGGCTGAAAACAGCATTAAAGTTTTTTTAAATAGAATTCGTCACTCATAGAGAGGTTAGGTATTGTCTCATGACACTTTTGTTGTACTTACACATAGATGTGTGTGTCTGTGTATAAGTATGAAAATGTAAAGTATTTTTTACTGTGGGCTGCTGTCAAAGTCTGGAAACATACTACAGAGAATATTTCAGGTAAAGGTTTTATAGTCTTTCTATGAAAGTTTACATTTTAAAATCTTGAGTTTTCAGCTAAATGGTCAACACTGTTGTTAGTTGAATATTTTAGAAGTTTAAAAGACAGCAAAGTTTTCCATTTTTTAAAAGTGATTTTTATTTTCTAATTCTGACATTATCATATGATCAGAATCTGAAATGCCAGAGCTAAGTAAAAACCATGCTTCTCTTAATTCAAGAAACATTTAAGGATCTCATGCCAGGTAATAGACATATTTGAACTATATAAGGTACAGTTTTCCATCTCCAAGAAATCACAATCAAATTTTTGTCAAGCCTATGTTGAAATATACATGTGTTCATATTTGTTTTATTTTTTCTCTTTAAAAATGGTGACCTCTTAATAAATTCAACTCTTCAGCATTCAAACTCAAAGGAATTTTTAAAAGGACTATTTGCCCCTGGAACCTTGTCAGATTTCTCCAGGCTCTAATTGAGTACTTCTTCCTGCCTGAATTTTTTTCTGCTTATTAAATAAACTATCATTGAACTAATGTTAATTGTTAAATGGTTTGGACTAGGTTTGTATTGGGGTCCTAATATGGTAATACGGTGGATATCTTTATTGCTTTTTCTGGAATCAGGGGAGGACCGATTTGTGAGTTTTAAACTTGTGCGATTTTTCCATTGTGATATTTGTACTATCTAATCTCATCTCTTAATTTCTCCAAACGTCTCTTTCCTCTTCAGTAGGCTGTAAATGATAATCAACTTGTACTCCAAATATCAAGCAGATGCCTCAATATCTAATTTAAAATAATCTAATACTCAAATCCCCAAGACATTACAAATGACAGTGTGCTGATTAGTAAGAGGGGGGCTTGGTGTTTTTATGTCAAGTACCTTTTGGATAAAAGTACAACATAACTGAGATAATAACTGAGCCAGGCAATTAAGACTTGATTGTTGACTCAAAGCGATTGTACTCTGTCCTCAAATAATCGCTTTTTAAAGCAGATGGCTAGCAATCCCTTGATCATGGTTTATTACTTAGTTATTAATGTTTCAATGTGTATTTTGACTACTTACTGCCAGTTTTATGTACTGGAACTTATGAAAGGTATTCTGTTTTAAAGCAGTGTTACAGAATAATAATGCTACTCCTTGAAACATTAAGAAACCACTAGGAGTTCATTTTATCTCAGTCATATATCACTTCAGAGAAAACAAAAGCAGATTACAGTTCATAATTGGAGCACTGTATTGGTCTGCCATAAACAATAGGTTTACTAGAAAACTGTGTCTCCTAGGTTATACATTTAAACCACTTAGTAACATTAGGTTCTTTTAATATGTATAATCTTCTATATAAGATTTCTGGTCAGCCTACCAAACAGTTAATTTCCCCATACTATCTTTTTTTTTTTTTTTTTTTTTTTTTTTGCCGTACGCGGGCCTCTCACTGTTGTGGCCTCTCCCGTTGCGGAGCACAGGCTCCGGATGCGCAGGCTCAGCGACCATGGCTCACGGGCCCAGCCGCTCCACGGCATGTGGGATCTTCCCGGACCGGGGCACAAACCCGTGTCCCCTGCATCGGCAGGCGGACTCTCAACCACTGCGCCACCAGGGAAGCCCTCCCCATACTATCTTTATTAAAAGTTTTTTCTTTCTATGTGAGTAAACCCAAATCATTAAAGTGAGCGGCTATGTTTAAATCCTATTATGATTATGACAGAAATCTCCAATAGCAAAAGAGTTCAAGTCGAAGGCTGACATTTTATATCCGTGATTCATGGTGTGTGAACAAAAATAGAGTCACAGGAGCAGAGTATCAGATGTCATTGAAAATTGCTTTGTGTCACATCTTAAGTAATAATACATGGTTTATGTGTCTGTTTATTAACCTTTTTTTCATGGGTTTTGTGTGTATATGTCATGAAAATGGACCCCTGTGTACTTTGGAGGAGGGCTTTGTTTATTATCTATAATCTGTAATGTTACTTGCATGAAAACTAATGCTAATTTTAATTTTTCCAGTGTTTACCACATCTTTATGTTGAAAGCAGTCAAAAGGAGCTTAATTATTTTCTTCTGACTTTATTTTTGAAGTTAATAATTTCTGTGTTTGCTGTGTAGTAAAAACAAGTCTTTTCTTTTTTTCCTTCCACCTCTAGTTGTCACATTAGTCCCCAGTTGTCTTGATGTTCATCCTGAATTAAATACCGTAGTTAATGCATGATGACACTTTTTTTTTCTTTTTAGTGAAAGGGCTACTTGATTGATTGATTAACTGAGTTTTAATTAATTAATTTATTTATTTTTGGCTGCGTCGTTGCTGTGTGGGCTTTCTCTAGTTGCAGCAAGTGGGGGCTACTCTTCGTTGCTGTGCGCAGGCTTCTCATTGCAGTGGTTTCTCTTGTTGTGGAGCACGGGTTCTAGATGTGTGGGCTTAAGCAGTTTTGGCTCACGGGCTCTAGAGCACAGGCTCAGTAGTTGTGGCGTATGACCCTAGTTGCTCCACAGCATGTGGGATCTTCCTGGACCAGGGCTCAAACCCATGTCCCTTGCACTGGCAGGCGGATTCTTAACCACTGTGCCACTGGGGAAGTCCGATACATATTTTTTAAGGAGTACCTTCCTGCTTTAAATATAAATAAAACATGGACTCTGTTCCCCAATTTTTTGGATTCACTGTACAAATACTGCTGTAGTTGACAGTCCATTGAATTTGAATAAATGGGAAAAGAATTAAATTTTTGCACACATGGTTGACTCTTTATACAAAAACCAAGGTTAGATATCTTGAATAAGAAATTTATAGAGCTAACATTTGAAGTGAAGTAATAGCGAAACTTGAGTTTCATTTTGAAAATAAAGGACCATTCCAAGGTATAAAGTATATTTCATACTTGAACTTTATGAAATTTGATAGAAACATTAAAACTAGGACAGTTGAACTATGCAGTTCACAATATTTAGGCTATAATTTTATTTAAAAAATTCTTTTTGAGCAGCCTCATACCATTAAAAAGAGAACATTCAGCCCTTTCCCTATCAACATGAGTAAGTATGAGTATCTCATCCTTAGACAGTGTTTATTAATTTATTACTTAGTGTTTTGTACCTGGTGCCAGGATGTTTGAGAGGCAAGGAGAAATGGAGAGCCAAAGCTGATTTTTTTTGTACACGAAGTTTGTTTCATTTTGTGCTGACTTGATGAGAAAATATATTGGTATAAAAACATTGAAGCAAGTGACAGTTCTCTGCTAGCGTGTTCTGATTTTAAAGTACATCTGAGCAGTCTGAGTGTTTTGTCCTGTCAGGAAGCCAGTGTGACTTAGTGTCTGTGCTTCGTTTATCATTGAGGAGTTTGAAATTTCCTGCCCATCAAACCATAACAAACACAGAAGTCAAGCCTGTAGGTCATTCACACGGCTTCATGGGACTACATCTTCCCTTTTCTCTTTAACCTTTCTCAACACCAAACTTGTTTCTTTTGGTGGAAGTGAAGAGTTCACTCTCTTGGTGGTGACCTTATAAGTGATCCAATGTTCTTTAAAAATCCATTCAGGTTTTTTGTTTCTTTTTAAATATGCACAACATTAAAGACAAATTGGAAAGTAGAAAAGGAAACACCCATAACCTCACTACCCCACTGCAGCTATCTAGATGTGCTTTTGGTGGGGCAAGGGGGGCAGAGGAGGGAAATCACTTTAAAAACTTCGAGGAAAAGTCCTAGTTCTTTAGTTGTCACATTAGTTTCCTTCTATCAAAGGATACAATTATGTCCAAATCTCACTTAAAAGATATGTTACTCAGAAATCATAGGTTGCTAAATAGTCTGCTTTTTGAGTAATCATGTCAGTTTACTTTCCTGATACTTTATCTTACTACTGTTTCACTCAAACTATATAAATAATTTTTTCAAAATTCGTTTGTTTGAATGTGTAGGGCATCCAGTTTTACCCCGAGGAGACCACCGAGGTATTAACTAATACTGGCAAACTAGCAGGCTTCCTGTGAACCTTGGGGTAAAGCACCTCTTATTTTTGATTCATTTTAAACTTCATAAATGTATAATTAATTGCCTAGAATTGTAGTTCTTTATTGATCTTTGGACGAATTGTGTTCCTTATACGTTTGCTCTTATAAGGTTGAACAGGAAGGTCTGCGTTTGCTCACGTGTGGGACTCTGTGAGTTGCAGGCCAGGAGAGCAGCCACATGTGTCCTCGGCTTCTTCACCGTTATGTCCCCAACACCTAGAACAACAGTGCCCGGTATGCAGGAAGCGCTCAAGTGGTTGTCGAACGAGCTACTTAAAATAGTTACACGACAACAGAATTACCCTTGCCCTACATCTTTAGGTAACTGGGGGAGTTCCATAAATGGATTTTCTATGAAATTTTACCATTTGAGTCAAAAATGCCATTTTAATGCATTATGGACATTTTCAAATTGTATCATCAATTTTATTAATTTCTTAACTGGAGTACTCCAAACATACTTCATCTACTGACATCTACAAGGATGTCATTATGAATAATAATTGCTGTAATTCCTATGTGGGCAAGTGAAGCTTGTGGGACTGCCTTTGTGTTAATAACCGTGAGCTATTGTGCTGGTGATTTAGAACAGATAAAAACTAATATTCTAATGGCTTTTATAAGTCCTGCCTACCTACAGTTATCTAGGTAATAGCCTAAGACTGGCTCCCTTTCTCTTATCAAGAAATGCAAATGATCTTTTTGGCAGATAGTTATTATTTAATTTAGTAGCTTTTGTTTTCAGGTTCAGAGAACTGTCCGGAAAATCTAGAATATCAAGAGTTTTTTTGATGCCTGACCTCTAGAGAAGTAGGCATATTATAAACTAGGTTACACAATGTAGTTGAGGGCATGTGCTTATGATAAAATCCTCATCTTCAAAGCAGAATTGTTTTTTAGTGTTTCCCATTTGTTTGCACTGTTTGAAATGGTTAGTTATCATAAACAATCTTTAGTTACCATAAGCAAAATTCTCATGAACTTGAATTTAATGTAATAACAATATTTGTTCTGCAATGCATAGTTGTGTTTTAAGGGAGGTTTTTTGCCTTTCAGATTGTTCTCTTTCTGCATTTTATTCCACTCAGAATGATTTAATTTCTAAGCGTTAGAAAATGTTTTATACGGAAACAGGTCTTCCTATAACTAGAACTACAAGAATCTCTTCATTTTCATTAATTGAGAGATGTAAATTTTTTCTCTGTTTTTGATAGCAGTCTTCCACAATCTCTATTATTGTCGTCAATTCAGTGCTTTCCAGTTAAGGATGATTGTGCAGATTCAGATGAGGACAAGGAAGCGGCTCCTCCAGGAGCTGGGTTATGTGTGGCATTTTGTTTTGATGTTCCACATTGCTTCTCTGTGTTCTCTACTTTTTAAAAATAATAACCCTCTATTATTTAAACAGCATTACCAATAAATAAGAAGAGTCTAGAATACTATTTATGTTCATTTAAGAGTTGGGCTTTACTCCAATTTTATAGTGGTTCTGAAGCAGTAAGATGCAAAAACAAAAGCAAAAACCAGAAATGACAAGAAAAGGGAAAAATAAGTCAGAGTGATAAACCCAAGTAAGAAATTAAATTTCTGTGTAAATATAAAGGACACAGCTTAAGAGAGATCCTAATAGGCAAGATAGATTTTTGAGTAGGAGGTGGGTAGGTAGAAAAGGAGAAGACAGACAAATATATACTTATCTGAAGAGATACTTAAGGTAAATATTTTATTATCAGATATATTTTTAATACATTTGCTTTAATTAGACTTCATTGGCATATTTATAAGCTCACCTCTGGTAGTTCAGGGATTTTTTTCAGCTGAAAATTATACTTTTTTTCCCAGCCAGAAACATTTTTAAACGTATTTATGTATTTGTATGATACTGCTTCATGTAGGTAACAGTACCGTAAGACGTTCTGGTTGATGCACCTATAAAACCATAAGCTTTGCCTTTCTTTAGTTAAACCAAGCTCCAGAGAAAGCTTTAGGGAATCTAACCAAATCCTAGGTCATCACCGACTGAGAAGATCCTGGCGTAGGTCTGTTTTAGACCCTCCAGTGAGGGTTGCAGACACAGATCCCGAGAGGAGCTTGGGGACATGGTGACAGTGAAGTGCCCCCCCTCTTGTGGGCAGCCTCACTCTGCCCCAGTGGGTTATGGCCTCGTGGGAAGGTGGCTGTGGAATTTTAGATCTTCTGATGTTTTTTATATTTTTAGTAAAGGCAGCAATTTTAGATTTTTAGATTTTTATTTTTTGACATTTCTGGATTCTTAAATCCTGGCAGTTAACTAAAAATGTTGAAAAACGTTATGCACCACCTCCTGTCTACTGTCCCCCTCAAAAGACACTTCTAAGCCTTGGGTTGCCGGTTGGAATCTTCTGCTCTTAACAGGAATTTGACCACCTCTCATGGTCTCCCCTGCCTGGTCCAGGCCTCAGACACCTCTCCCCTGGGCCACTGCAGTCGCCTCCCATCTTCTCTCTGTGTCCCTGTTTGCTCCCCGAAAGTCTGTTCTCAACCCGGCAGATCTTGGGATTCTGCTGAGATCCCATGTAAGTCAGGTCTCATCCTTCCTTTTTGCCCCACAAGCCTGCTGAGCCTGCACTCAGGCTCTGGGCCACGGCTCTTGCAGGCTCAAATGTCAGGCTCACCTCTTGGTTCTTCTCCTGGATCGCGCTCCTACAATGCAGGCTTCCTGGTGGCTCTCTGATGCCTTCAGAGAGATGGAGAGAGCCAGAGAGGGGAGGCGGGAGGTGGAAGAGGCAGGGAGCCAGTGCTCAGGTCTTCTCGTCATTGTCTGCACTGGCTCACCTGCAGCAGCCTCCGCACCCCGTGCCCGAAGCAGGCCTCCTCCCTCGGGTCCAGTTGTGGTCCAAGGTCACTTCCAGAGCCTAGAGACTTCCTAAAGGGGAGAAAAACTGGAAGGAATGTATATAAGAAACATCCAAATAAAATGTTGACTAGACGGAAGGTATGATAATGAAGGTAAAGAAAAGGTGGAGAGAATTCAGATGTCCTCCCTCAAAAAAAAGGAGAGAAAGAAAGACTGAAAAGAGTCCCAGGATGAAAAGCCTTAAATGCGAAAACTGTATTGCCACACACAGAAGCTGCCACTTAATGTCCCTTTCTAGAGTGTCTAAATGAACCATCTTGAAGGTATCGCTTACTCAGCAAGTAAGGCCTCCCTGACAACTTAACATTTATTGCCTTCCTAGACATACAGAAAAGACGCTTCCCCACCTGTGGGCCTGCCATGTGACACAGGCAGCTGGAAGGAGGAGAAGGCAATAAAGTTGGCTGAAAATGGATGGACTACTTTGCTTTCTCCTATTTCTTTCTCTCCCTCTCTCTCCCTCTCTCCTGCTCTCTCTCTCTCTCTTTTTTCTTTCTCTCTCTCTTTCTCTCTTTCTCTCTCTCTCTGTCTCAGCTGAATTCCCTGCTCTACTGTTTAGCCACAGCAGTATTCAGAATATAAAATCCATATGGTAATGATTTAAAAAATAGTTATAATCAAAAGTACTTAGTGATAAAATGACAGGAAGACAGATATTTTAAAAATACTTCTCTTTAGTGTACCACGTTAGGTCTTACAGTAAAGGATAAACTCTAGGAGAATTCTGTTAGCACAGGGTCTCTGGATTCCCATTCTGCATTACTATCTAATTATTAAAACACCTGAATACAGGTGTCCGACACATACACATGGTCTCTGCTGTACGTGGATGAAAACACCCTTGTCACCTCTTCCCCGTTTACAGCAGCACGCCTCATCACTCTGTCCCTTTATCCTGCCTTTTTAAAAAAATATCATGTAGGGCTTCCCTGGTGGCGCAGTGGTTGAGAGTCCGCCTGCCGATGCAGGGGACACGGGTTCATGCCCCGGTCGGGGAAGATCCCACATGACACGGAGCGGCTGGGCCCGTGAGCCATGGCCGCTGAGCCTGTGCGTCCAGAGCCTGTGCTCCGCAACGGGAGGGGCCACAGCAGTGAGAGGCCCGCGTACCGCAAAAAAATATATATATATCATGTATATTTGAGTTTTTTGCTTTCTATCCCAGTGAAGGCAGGAACTCTTTCCCAGTGCCAAGAGGAGTGCCAGGCATACAGTAGTCATTCACATGGTTGTTGAGTAAATGATTGTTGTAATGTAATAATTTTATTGAGAGGTAATTCACACATCAGGCAGTTCACCCATTTCAAGTGTACACAATTCACTGGTTTTTAATATATTCATAGAGTTGTGCAACCATCACCACAATCAGTTTTAGAACATTTTCACCTTCCCCCCAAATAAACCCCATTCCCGTTAACAGCCACTCCCCATTTCCCCCCAGCTCCTGCCAGTCCTAGGCAACTGTTAATCTACTTTCTGCCTCTCTAGATTTGCCTATTCTGGCCATTTCATATAAATGGAATCATATAATGTGTGATCTTTTGTGACTGCCTTCTTTCGCTTAGCATAATGTTCAATGTTCATCCATATTGTAGGATATATCAGAACTTCATTCCTTTTTGTTGTTGAATAATATTCCATCATATGGACATACCACATTTTATTTATCCAAGAATGAATGAGTTTTTAGTAGCAGGTATAGCATTCCAAGTTGATGTCTCCTACTACAGAGCATATTTCTGACCAGTACATCCCCCCCCAACTGCCATATAGTGAAATCTCAACAAAGACAAGTAATTTTCATATTCATCTGGAATAAACATAATTATACTTTGCACATCCTGGAAAAGTGTGATTCATTTTAATTCAACAAAGATTTGTTGAACCTGATGCCTGTCATGTCTCAGGTACTGTAATCCCATTATGTGGCTCACATTTTATTTCTATTGGATGGTGCTGCTCTTACTATTTGTTTCTGAGAGCCTTAGCACTCTGCCCTTTTTTCTTTTTTTTTTTTTTTTGGCAGTGCTGTGCCCAGCTTGTGGGATATTAGTTCCCTGACCAGGGATCAAACCCAGGGCCCCAGCAGTGAAAGTGCAGAGTCTTAACCACTGGACCGCCAGGGAATTCCATCTGCTTATTTTTTATTATTGCAAACTACCTCATTTTTTAAAATAAATTTATTTATTTTGTTTATTTTTAGCTGCGTTGGGTCTTCGTTGCTGTGCGCGGGCGTTCTCCAGTTGTGGCAAACAGGGGCTACTCTTCATTGCGGTGTGCAGACTTCTCACTGCAGTGGCTTCTCTTGTTGTTGAGCATGGGCTCTAGGCGCATGGGCTTCAGTAGTTGTGGCACGTGGGCTCAGTAGTTGTGGCTCGCGGGCTCTAGAGCACAGGCTCATGGGCCTAGTTGCTCCGCAGCATGTGGGATCTTCCTGGACCACGGCTCGAACCCGTGTCCCCTGCATTGGCAGGTGGATTCTTAACCACTGTGCCACCAGGGAAGCCCCAAACTACCTCATTTTAAGTGATATATGTGTTTCTCAATTTGTAACTCTCCCATAGGTGAGCATTTTGAGGGTCTTTTACTTATTTTGAGTCCTTAGCTCCTGGTGCCCAGCACATAGTAGGTGCACAACAAACACTGTTGAATAGAAGCCCCCCTTTTGTCGACCTTCTCCGCGTAGCTTCCAAACCTTACTCTAATCTTCAGTGTCCCTGCCAACACCCTGCTCGCTGCTGGGGGTGTCTGAAAGCTACCAAAGTCGGACACTGCCAGACTCAAGCTTAATATGGCCACGAAGATTAAATACTTCCCAGTTTTCTCTGAGGTCAAAGCTTGCAGATGGTAGGTGCTCAGTAAATATTAAATGCACAATTTGTGCCTCTTGTTTTTTTTTCTTTTTCTGGTGCCAGCTAGAGTTCTAGAAGGAGCTAAAGGTAAGCAAAAATTAGCTCTGTGGGTTTTCAGCTTTCTTTAGGATGCATTCTAAAGCAATTTCTAGTGAATTTGGAATCACTGTCCCTGTCATTTCCATTTATTAGCAAGGGAAGTCAAGAATTGAGGTAACTGGTTTGCCTTATTTGGAGGATAAGCAATTAAAAAAGAAAACACATTCACCCTTTGTAGACTGTGTTTGAGCAGCTGACTGTCCTAGGTTTCTTTGTACTTTGAAAATGGGATGGGTTTTCTTGTTTTGTCTGCAACTGATATTAAGGGGAGAACATAAAACTATGAATCCATTTATGAAATGTGCTTTTAAAATTATTCATTCCTTTTTTTTTAATGTTGGTGTGTGTGTGTGTGTGAGAGAGAGAGAGAGAGAGAGAAAAGACCGAGAGGTAAAGAGAGAAACTAACTTATTTAGGCATGATTGTTAATTTTCTTTTATTTTCTGTCTACTTATTGCTTTGGATAAACATACTGGAATACTGCCAAAAATTCAGGTGGCTGAATACTAATTTTGCTGAAATTGGCAGGAATCCCATGCCAATTTTCTGTCTAAATTATGCAGAAATCTGACTCTTGCAAGACGTAAGTCTGGTCAAAAATAGAGTCCTAATTTTCTAGTTAGTCAGTAAGACCTTCAACTGACTAATTCTTCTTGTTTCAGCTTTTACTTTTCAGGTAGGAAAAGAAATCCAAGAAAAATGAAATGCAGTGAAAGTTACTGGCCATTTTTCTCATGTGACCCAAATGTAGATTTACAGTGTTAAAGAACATGACATTCACAACTTGTCGGGTGCAAAGCAGGAGTGAGCCTCAGAAAACAATTAGTGCATCTTTCAAATGTACGATAGTTATTGAATAATTACTCAAATAATGGTCAGTAATGGAATACAAAGGGTTATCTCTTAGCTAATCCTCAAGTAATGGAATTGGTGTATCTCTGATTTTTCTGTTAGACTTCCAAGGTTTAGAAGAATGAGACAAAAGTGATTGTGGGAACTAGTGGAGCCACTGGAGGCCAGCAACGAAAAGGAGACCTTATCTTAAGCAATTAATCAAGAAACTCATATTGTGGGACAATTATTCAGAGCTAATTCTAAAAGAGCTTTAGAGCCCCAGGTCTTGAGATAGTTTTTCCAGAATTTTGTCAAGGTCATTTTGAGCATGGGGACAATCCTACATTAGAATAAAGGTTTGGTTAAAAGTATGTATACTTTGTACCTAGAAGTCTGTGCAATGTAAAAATCAATCAACTTAAATGTAGTTTTTTACTTTATTTTTATTTTTATGGTAGCAGACTGCGCAAAATAGAATAAAGTATTATCCCAAAGACAAATGTCCTATCTTGATCCACTTTAAGTGCGTTGCCCTCTGGCACGTGTCTGCTTCACTGTGTAAAAGTGGGAGAGCAGTGCCGATATGCATGCTCAGTGACTTTTTATATGTGTGTAATTTCATATAATAATTGATTTCCTATTGGTGTGGTTGTGTTAAGTGCAGCCAGTCCTTTAATTTCTTTCCCCATGAGTAGACTAAAGAACTGTTATTTTCTGGTTCTTTTGTTCGCCTTACCTAATAGCTGGTCTTGTTCATCCATCTGCACAGTGAGCATTTTGAGACCTCTCTGTAGCAATTTTTCCTACCTTCCTCCGTCTTTTCCACTCTTCTGATCACGCTTCCCGTTGAGCTCAGACACCTCCACGCGCCTCGCCTCCAGCCAGCCTGCCTTTCCTCCTGTTCCCATGGCATGGCCTCGCCCTTGCCCTCTCTTCCCTGAGATTCTTGTTCAGAAGATCACCCCATGCCTCTAGCTTTCTCACGAACCTGGTCTCAGCTGAAACATCACTTCCTCAGTGAACATTCTATCTAAATTAATAGCCCTTTCCCTCCCCAGACAGGCGATCTTGTTTTATTATCTTCCTAGCACTTAATCACTACTAATTATCTTTTGTAAATATCTGTTGCCTGTCTGCCCTACCAGCGTGTAAAGTCCATGAGAAGGGAAACCTTGTTTTTTGTTTGCTTAATCTGTATGGCCTGTTGTATATAGATCGTAATAAATATTTGGTGGGTGAATGGATGGATGGATGGATGGATGGATGGATGGATGGATGGATGAATGAATGAATGAATGAATGAATGAGGTGGTCTTTACTTCGTGATACTTTCCTTACGCTACCCCCCTCCAGCTTTTGCCTCCACCACTACTAAAGCTGTTTACTCAGCTCACCAATAACCTGACTAGTATTCTTTACACAGCTGCTGGAGTAATCTTTTTCAAGACAGATCAAACTATTTTAAAACTATTACTGACGTCCCATCAACCTTTCAGTAAAGCCCTGTCTGCCTCTCCAGCCCATCCCATTCCGTCTTCCCCTCCCTGACTCACTGTCAGCACACAGGCTTCCTGCAGAGACCCCAGCACAAAAACACGGCTGCTCCCCGTGCTGTTCCCTGCGCCCAGATTGCTTGCCCCCTGGCCTGCTTCCGACTAGCTGTTCTAATTATTCATATCTCTGTTTAATTAATCAGTGTTTAGATAGTTTCTCCACTCCGTCTAAGGAGGCAGCATTGTACCTTACACTACCTCCCTGGTTGTTATTTTCTGTTACTTTATCCTATTTAATTATTTCATAGCTCTTATCATGGATCATAATAATACTTTTCTTTTGGCTTATTTGATACTTTTCTGATCTTTGGCACAATTGAATACTCCCTACTTGTTAAAAATTCTTATACTTGCTTATACATTCTCCTCTTCCGACTTACTGGCTAATTCCATCCCATTCTCCTTCTGCCAGTACTTTACATTTTGCTGTGTCTCAAAATGTCAGTTCTCTGCTCTTCTCACTCTGTGTGTTTCCCCATCGGCCTTTCTTAAACCCATAGGCCTCACACAAGTGCAATATTGTAATGACATTCATCCCTGAGGCGTTGGGACTTCCTGACACGCCTTTTACCATAGAAAATTTAAATGACGTTCCAAGTCATTTCAGTGTTAAAAATCAGTACCTTTTGCTTTTGATTTTTAAGAATTTTTTAATCCGTATCTCATGTGTGTGGTAACTTTCTGTTACTCACAGACTGGTTGACCTCTGTGCCCCTCCCCTACTCCCTGTCCACGCCAGGAAAGAGTTGATTGTAATTTCATAGCATTTTCTAGTCATTTTTATGCTGTTGTGAATTGCTTGTTTTGTGGCTTGTATGAGGATGGATTCTTAGGGTGTTTTTTTGTTTATTTTGAGTCACCAAAGTTTGAGAGGCCAGCAGCAGATTTTACAGGCTATCTTGTAAATACGAGGATCTTTGGAGTTAATAGAGTGAGGCAAGGATAGACACATAAAAATTTGAAGCTTAAATACTGAATTTCTTTCCCCCTATTAAATTTACCATTTGGTACTGAACTAATGTTTCTCTTACCATTTCAAACTAGAGTCATCCGAAATTTAGTCTTCTTTCTAATCTTGCTTTGATAACAGCCATTGTGTAGTTATACCAAGCTTTCGTTTGAAATGATTTTGCTAAGATCTCTAGGATTACACATGCGTAGTTGGGGGAAGCTCACTGCTGGAGCAGCTCCTCTGGGGGACTGGCTCGGCAGCCGGGGTGGGCGGGGCTGCTGGTTGGGTGGAGGACGGTGGCAGTGGAGGGTCTCGGCTGCTGCCGCCGCCTCTGACACCAACTTCTGTCTGAACAGTTTTCAAAATGATTTCACGTTGAGCTCGTGCTGACTGCGCACGATAACCCTGGAAAGTAGGTAGGGCTGGCATTATTTTGTGTGTGGGGGGGGAAAGAATCTTGTGTTCATCGTCACAGAGGAACGTGGAACCAGGGTCGTCTTCCAGTCCATTGCTGTTCACGCTGTAATGAAACGCTGCCTTCAGAATAACGTGGGGCTTGGAATAGAGCCTGCTCCTAAACACTGTCCCCAGCGCAGAGGTCACGGGCCAAGTTAGTCTCCTAGTTGATGGGTGGGAGTTCTTATGTAAGTGGGCACAAGAAGAGGAGGAAGGGCTTCCCTGGTGGCGCAGTGGTTGAGAGTCCGCCTGTCGATGCCGGGGACATGGGTGCGTGCCCCGGTCCGGGAAGATACCACATGCCGCGGAGCGGCTGGGCCCGTGAGCCATGGCCGCTGAGCCTGTGTGTCCAGAGCCTGTGCTCTGCAGCGGGAGAGGCCACAACAGTGAGAGGCCTGCGTACCGCAAAAAAAAAAAAGGGGGGGGAGGAAAATGGAGAGCCCTGGGCGACAGCCAAGCTACCACTTACCTGAGCCATTCCCTCTGAGTTGCAGTTTGCAAGTTCTCGTGGGTCTTCAAGGACCATTGGATTTCAGGTGTGTCCAGTTTAATGTTACTTTAATAACTAAAACAATTTCTCTGTATTATATAGTAAGGAGCATAGTAAACATTTAATAATAATTTGGAACGGCTGTCATATTTCACTGATCTTAAGACACCATCAATCATAAAAAGCACCATTCTTTTATGTACCACTAGGGGAAAAAAATATGCTGCCAATTAGTCTTATCATACAAATGTTTCTTTTTAACTTCATAGAACTGAAGAAGAATATTTCTTCTTCAGATTTTTTAATTGTTTGTTGACTGAAACACTGGTGTCCATTCATGCTACCAGGAATGACGGTCAGGTTCACCCATGGGCAGGCAGTGACTGCTCCATCCCTACTGTCCCTCATCCAATAGAGACAAGAAGATGCTACTGTTTATTCTAAAAATAGCAATTCCGAGATATACACTTCTTCATATTTTGACAACTTAGAATCAGAAAAAATATGGTAAAATAGTTTTTCTTACTTTTCTAATAGTAATGCTGCTGAAGGAAATATTGATTATTAGCCATGGATGATTGTTTTGCAGCCAAGGGAAAACATGGTCAGTGAAGCTTAGTTGGGGAAATAGATTTTAAAAATGCACTAACGATCAAGCAGTTACAAATTGTAACTCATTTTGGAGATAAGGCATGACCAGGGGATACTTCTTTGAGAAGTGCTTAAGCGTAAGACTTAAAGGGTGAGAGACAAGCACGGAAGTAACAAAGGGAAGAGTGTTGCCAGTGGAGAGGAGCGGAATCTGTGGGTGTAAAGACCCTGAGACGGGAAGGAACTGGGTATGTTCCAGAAAGTCAGAGAATGATCATGTGGCTTGAGCAGAATGCTCTGCACATAGCTGCTTCTTTGAATTTAAACTAAAATACGACCCAGTTTGGATTTGGGAAAATGCCTTGCCAGGTATAATCACAATGTTATAGTTCATAAGGCACTTTTCATCTTCTTATTAAATACCTTCTGAGGACTGGAATTACTTTTCAAGTAAAATCTTTTCTTTTAAATCAGTCGTTCATAAAAATATTCGATGTTGATGGGTTTGTGTCCATTTAATTATATGTAGCCGACCCTCATTATGTGCTGATTCTGTATTTGTGATTTCGCCTGCTGGCTAGAATGTACTTGTAGCCCCCAGATCAGTGCACATAGTGCTTCCACAGTCACTCACGGACAGGCGCAGGGGGGCAGGAAATTTGAGTTGTGCACATTTCTAGCTGAGTCTAAACAGAGGGACACTCTGCCTTCTTATTTCAGCTCAGACTGTCGACAGGTGTATTTTCAGTCTATTTGTTGCCATGCTTTTTGCAGTTTTTGCTTTTTTTGGTGATTCTGCTATCTAAAGTGCCCCCCAAGCATGACGCTGGCTGGTGTTCCCAGGTGCAAGAGGGCTTGATGTGCCTTAATGGAAAGAATAGAGCAGCTCCGTGCAGTACTGTTGGCCGTGAGTTCACTGTGAATGAATCAACAGTATATATTAAATGAGATGTCTTTAAACAGAAACACACATAAAACAAGATTCTGTATTGATCTGCTGATGAAAATGTTGTGACCAAAGCCTCATAGGAACCTAACCTTGTATTTCCTTTGGGAGCAGCGGTTTTCACTGACTGAGTGTTTGCAGCCCCTTTATAGAACATAATCACCCCAAATAACATGAATCCACTGTACATGTACTTGTGAACACATGGTTAACATGTTGCTGCGTAGCAAGCCACCCCAAAGATTAGTAGCTTAAAACAGCAACTGTTTACTGGCTCATAATCCTGGGAGTTGGCATTTGGGGTTGGCTCAGCAGTGCAGTCCTTTTGCTGGGTCTGGCTGGACTCGGTTGGACATTTGCCATCAGCTAGTAATCGATGGCATCACTCATATGTCTGACGGTTTGGCTGGGGCTCTGAGCCACGCAGCTCTCATCACCCAGGAGGCTAACCCGGGCCCTGGGGTGGTTGCAAGTCTCCCATGAGCAGCAGGAGGGCAAGCCCCAGTCTGCACGTGGTTTTCCATCCTGTGCTTGTGTTGCATTTGCCAACTCTGACCCATCAGCCAAAGCAAGTTACCTGGCCACCCAAATCAAGTAGGCTCCACCTCTTGCCGAGGTCTGGTGGAAAGGGCATCGATGCAGGGAGGAAAAGGATTCCTCTTACTGTTACTGCGAGAGAGGTAGTACTAGCTGTTAATCCGAATGGGCATAAAAGGAAAGTAAAGTTCAGAAAGATTAAGCAACCACACAGCCAGTAATTGGCAAAGGCAGGTCACACATGTCTGCATGATGGCAAAGTTTTTATTCTTTCTCTACTGTTTTTTTTTTGCCTTCTGATAGACGAATGGCTAATTTGCCTAGTTTGTCTAGTTCTGGGAGGAAAAAACAGCAGTAAGATTAGTCTCATCAATACAAGAGAGAAACAACTATCATTGTCTGTCTTGGAAAAGAAACCGTATCCTATGTGCAGTCTTACTGCTGTGGTGAGTTTAAGGACATCATGGTAGTAGTGATTTGTGAATGTGTAGGGCTCGATCATGAATTTGATTTGCACAAAGGGCTTACATCCTGGATATGGAATCTTAGTTGTAATAGAATTTATTCTGAAAGACTTAAAGGAAGATGATTAAAATATTAGAGATACTGACATTGTCTGAAGAGATCTCCTTGTATTTATTTCTTTTAAAAAATCCACAATATTACCATAGCCAGACCCTATTATGCTATTGTAATCATAGTTGAACTAAGAAGGGTGATTAACGATAGCAATTTATTGTATCTGAGGAGGAGAGAAAATGGGAGATGTTGTTGTTATCATAAATCATATCGTAAATAACCAAAAAGAAGCACTCAGAATGCTCATGTAGTGTCAGCAGCCAGCCCTTTCAGGCACGCCAGCCCAGGATGTAGCCATAGAAACCCCAAAGTCATACTGTTATCTTAGCCTTGCTGCAGTTATGTGATACAACAGTATTAACATATAGATTAGGCCATTTATAATACTAGGTGTCATTTCAGGTTGGCTTGCTTATATAGCATTTTAGTTTTTTACTGTGCAGAATGTTAGTGAAATAGTGCTTTTCTGCAGGTCAGTGTATATATAGGTGTTTATAACACATCAGCTTCACTCTGCTATCAATTTATTGTGTTATTGATTGGTTGTACTGTATGAATTGTCATTGCCTAATTGTCTTGTCTTTGCTAGTCATTTCATTTTTTTAAGTAAATAGGTTTGTTTAGAAAATACCTACACACTTATACATGTTGAGCTGTGTTTCAAGGGTCTAATTTCAGTCCCATTATAGACAGGACAATTTTTAAAATATTTTATGAGGGCATGTAGATGGGATTCGAAAAAAATTTTTGGCTTCATTTGGAACTAAGAGATAAAATGTTGGAATGGGTTGTTTTAATATTGCTGCTCTTCCTGCATTTCCCAGGCATCCAGTGTCTGCCTGTCATCCTCCACCTGCCCTAGACATGCCCCCCAACAGCAGCAGCCCACCAGAGCCTCCCCCTCTTGGCAGCACCCTGGGTTCCAGACCCTCTCCATCCTCAGCATTCCGTCAAATTACTTCACTGAAGTATCATTTACTCAGAGTCTCCTTACCTCAAAAAGTAGGATAGAATCATTCACATGTCAGCTTTACAGTCTTAAAAATATTTTGGCAGCAACATCTTAAAGATACTGCCCTTATCCAAGACATAAATCAAGTGCTCGGAATGCCAAGCACTGTAGCATGTGGTCAGTGAGATATTTAGGGGCAGGAAGGACTCTGTCCTGCCCTTTAGATCATCCCCCTGCATGTGGAGATGGCCCTGATATTAGAGACCTTCAATTCTTCAGAGCAGAAGTCAGATGTCAATACTTGTGTGTGTGTGTGTGTGTGTGTGTATTTTTTTTTACTTTTATTTTTTAAATTTTTTATTGGAGTATAGTTGGTTTACAGTGTTGTGTTAGTTTCAGGTGTACAGCAAAGTGATTCAGTTATACATATACATATATCTACTCATTTTTCTTTTAGATTATTTCCCCATATAGACCATTACAGAGTATTGAGTAGAGTTCCTTGAGCTATACAGCAGGTTCTTATTAGTTATTTATTTTCTATATAGTAGTGTGTATATGTCAGTCCCAATCTCCCAGTTTATCCCTTCCCACCCCCACACCCCCCAGTACTTCTATTTTGCAGATGGGAAAACTTAGGTCTGAGAGAGTAAATGGGCTGTGCTAGGTCGAACTGTGGCTCTGGTAACAGACCCCAGATATAGTTTCCATCCACTTCCTCTCTAGTTGACCTTGGGATTTCTGTCCTCGTATACCTGGATGTGGCTACATACGTACCTTGTACCGATCCTTGCCACAGCACTTGAACTGATGGCCACAAAATGTAGTTGATTCTTCAGGATAGGAAGTCATGTCTTATTTGACTGTATGTTCCTAGGATCTAACACGGTGCTACCTGCACCGGTGTTCACAAGGCACTCGGTAGGTGAACGAATGATTGAATGATGAGTAAGGAGTGAATGAATGAACGTAAGTAGTATGGAGTCGCTTAAAGTAACTGGTTGTAATAAACATACATAGTATAGAAAGATGTTTTTTGAAAAATGTGCATTTTAAATGAATCCTTTCGTATCTGTTATAAAAACATCAGTGTGCATAAACTAAAAAGACAGTAGGAAAGTTCATGTCATCGTTGCTAGAAATTAATTTCTGTATGTGTATTTCCAAAAAATTACAGGAAATCTAGTTTTAAATACATTTAATTTTTGGTGAAATATATGCAGATAGCATTTTATTGTCCCTACAGAGTTCAGTAGCGCAAGTATATTTTCTGCTTAAGATCATGAATCTGTGTAGTTAATGAGATAAAAAGCTTTCATGCCTTTGCAATTTCCTTTTTTCCTAATGTCCATGAGCTTTTTAGATTATAGTGTTTCTTTAAAGGCATTTATCATTCTAGTTAAAAAGATTTTTTTAAAGATATTTTATTCTAAGTCAATATTTATAGTAGCTTAGAACTAACCCCTAAAAATCCTTTTGGTGTGTTCAGACCATATTGCCTTGTTTGGGTTTTCTTCGATAAGTTTGGTAAAGAAATGCGTTTTGCTCATTACTCCTCCGGGAAATGTAGGGAGTGTGGATTACTTATTTGTGTCATTAATGAAGGAAAATTGGAATGGGGTTTGTATTGTCTCCCCCCACTCCTCTCAATATTTGTGAAGTTTTAAAAAAAGATGGACATGGGACTTCCCTGGCGGTCCAGTGGTTAAGACTTCGCCTTCCAGTGCAGGGGGTGCAGGTTCAATCCCTGGTCAGGGAGCTAAGATCCCACATGCCTCGTGGCCAGAAAACCAAAACATAAACCAGAAGCAATATTGTAACAAATTCAATAAAAACTTTAAAATTGGTACACATCAAAAAAAAATCTTTAAAAAAATAAACATATTTAAACAGTAGAAAATAAGTTCTTAGTTCTCTGGAAATAAAAAAATCTTTAAAATACTCCTCATATTGTAACATCACTCTTTTGACTTTCGAGCACAGCTTTTATTCTTGTGTCTATATTTGTGTTAAATTAGAAAGAGCTTGTGGCTCAAAAAAAAATTTATACTATTTTTTACACCTTTATATAATGACATGTCAAAAGATCAAGTATCTTGTAATATTAAACTTCTATTAACCAAATTATATGCTATTTTATAGTAAAACTGTTTTCATGGATAAGTATAGGAAAATGCTAAAAACCACTTTTAGGATTTTTACAGATTTTTGTTGAATCATGCTCATTATACACATACACACAAGGAATACTTCATTGCTGTTCACCTGTAATCAAACTGAGATTAACCTTCAGGTGGGGGTTTGGGTGATGGTAAAGAATAAGCCATTCAGTAGCCATCACATATTTATCTTACTCCAAACTCTTAGAACACAGAATTAAAATAACTCATGTAATAGAAAGCCAGACACTCGTTATGCAAAATCACCAATTAAGTCTGTGTTTGAGCAAGCATAAGCTAGATCAGTTATGTTCATTTGTTTGCATTTTGTAATATTTTAAAAATAAAATACATTCACTCAAGTGGAAAACTTTAATACTGTGGAGAATGGATTAATAAGCGTGGTACATTTTTACAACAGTGAAAATGAATGCACTACAGCTACCTGAAGGGACATAGGTGATGCTCAGAAACATAATGTTAGGGGCAAAAAAGCTGAAGAACATTATAGTGTGACACCACGTATCTGAAGTTCAAAAACAAGTCACTACATACAAATGTGGTAAAACCGTACAGGAAACAAAGAAAGGAAAGATAAAAAAAGACGAGTAGTTACCTGGGGATGGGGGTGGGAGTGAAGAGAGGAGAGGATGAATCAGAAAGGAGCCAAGGGAAGTTGTGATGATGATGATGCCAATGCTGTCTTCCTGAAGTCGACAATTGTTTTACAGGTATCCATTCACTATTATGCTTTATGCCTTACATGCACATCACTTGCACGCTCTGCAATTACCACATAATTTCTAATTCAGAAAATTGTTTTAAATATTTTCACACTTTAAACATTTCACACCTGTTCTTATTAAAGCTTAAGGCTTTCTCTTCCAGCAAAATTCCCTTTTCATTTTGATTAATTTTGATGCTGCAATTGAAGCTTTCTTATAAAATCTTTAAGCGTAAAAAAATTGTAAATTAAAAGTAAACATTTGTATATTTAAGTATTCCTAAAATCAGCTCTTGTAACAGTTTATTTTTATAATTCACTTATATTCCTCTAAACCACATAAAGCTTCTAGAGGCATACAAGTTAACAGCAGGGACTTGAAATAAACAAACAAAAGAAAGAAACCATAAAAATAAAATAACAGAAATGGAGTAATCCCTCCTAGCTTATGGAGACCACTTTGAATTAAGCTTTATGTTAAATTTTTCTCACTTAAATGTAAGCAGCAACCATTAATTTTAAAAATATTTTTCTGAGTTACTTGAGCTCCAAATTCTAAATGAACCAGTCTGTTTTCTAAAGTATTTGCTGGAAAACAGTCCAGTTTTCCATAGCCCAGTATGACACACATCCTGCAGTTCAAATGCCTATGTGGTCGTCATCCTGCCAGTTCCAATTTGATAGAATTACACACTGGCCAAGTAGTACAGTCTTAAACGCGATGTGTAGAAACCCAATGCTGAGTTGAGCTCACAGTAGCGATAGGGAAAACACATGAAAGGAAACAGAATAGAAAACAGGTCACAATTCTGATCTGGAGAAAGAGGGGGAAGTACACTAGCAGCATGGAGTGATGTTTCTCACTTGGGTGACTGGATGGACGACAGTATTATTCTCGAGTAATGGTAGCAATCATTGTGTCTCCAGTTTGTCTTGTTCTCTGTAGTTTACAAAACGCTTTCAGGAACATTACGTCTTCCCCCCTTAGTGTTCCTGTTGGAGGGACTTCCGCTGTGAGCCTTTGTTCTCGCTGCCCTCGTAAGCATTTGACTTTGTTCCTGCATCCTCCCCTTGAAAACCGTTACCCCCTTGATCTCTTTGACATCTCCTGATTTCTCTAGTGCCTCCGCTTCTCTTTATCCTTAGAATATCTAAACCTGACTACCCTGACTGCTCTCTTGCTGACATTATCCATTATTGTGATTTCATTGAGCGCAGCAAAGATTTCTCTAACACCCTGTCCTGTTTTCTGAACTTTAGTGTAGCTCAAGGATTGAGCTAATTCATAATCATCTTCCTTCTCTATTTCTTTACTTCCTGTTTGCATGAATGACTGCATTTCTCACTCACCAGGGCTCAAAGCCTTAAACCTGTGTTTGAATCCTTCCTCCACTCTTATACCTAATCACCTATCAGATTCTGTTCATTCTGTCTTCAGAATATCATCTACCTCTTACTCATTACCGCTCTTCTAGTCCAGACCCTTCTTGTCACTTCCCTACATCATTTCATAACCCCTAACCTGTCACCTCTTCATTAGGATCCATTACCTCCCATCCATCATATATGTTCCTGCCAGAGTAATTTTGCTACCATACACTCCAGTCACTTTTCTCCCTTGTCTGAAAATCTTTACAAGGTCTAAACTACCACTAGAATAAAGATCATGTTTGTTTTTCTGGAATTCAAAACCTCTAGGATCTGGATATAAGCTTGCTAAACTTACTGTCTCCTATTTCCCATCTTGCACCCTACCTTCCAGACAAATTATTCCCTGGTTCTTATACAACTTCCTATGTGCACCCCTCCATCTCTGTGTCACCTGTTCCTACATCCTGTACTTCACCATTATCAATCTCCAAATATCCAAAATGCTACCTGAGTAGTCAGGTGTGTCCCAGATCTTTGACATTGAGGTATTCTGTTTCTCCTTTGAACTGCTGTGGCACTTTCTCTCTCTTATGGTACTAATCACTTTATACGTGCTAGACACCTACACGGTGACTCCTGCTGAACTGTAAGCTCTTTCAGGTCGTGGTTTATTTCTGACTTATTCTGTAGCTCTTTCAGCCTTTACCATCGTGCATTACGCATGGTAGATGCTTAGTTAATATGTGTGGAGAGAAATAATCTGACCCCACAGCAACTCAGTCAAGTGGGCAGGGCAAGTAACGTTAGCCCCTTTTGAGAGGTCAGAAGACAGCCTCAAGGAGGTTAAGAGATTGCCTTAGGCCTGTTGCTTTGTGACGCCTGAACGCCTGCTGAAACACCATCTTTCTAATGCCAGCCGATGTGTCCTTCATGTCACCACACTGCTTCTCAAAGTGGCTGTCCTCAAGCCAGCGGAACAGAAGACATAAATAGAGTATGAATTGTGTCCAGGTTGGAGATTTACATTTTTCAAACTCCAAGAATTAAAATATGTTATGAAGGTTCTTTTAAAAAATATTCTTGTCTGTCATTTCCGAGGAAAGTAGTCATATAATAACCCATCTCTTGATTTTTTTAAATATTTTATTTATTTATTTATTTTCCTTATTTTTTTGGCTGTGTCAGGTCTTGCAGCACACAGGATCTTCGTTGAGGCATGCAGGATCTTTCATTACGGTGTGCGGTCTCTTTGTTGCAGCACCCGGGCATCTCTCTGGTTGTGGCGTGAGGGTTTTCTCTCTCTAGTTGAGGCGTGTGGGCTCCAGCACGCATGGGCTCTGTAGTGTGCAGCACGCGGGCTCTCTCGCTGAGACGCACGAGCTCAGTAATAGTGGCGCATGGGCTTAGTTGCTGTGTGACGTGTGGGATCTTAGTTCCCTGACCAGGGATCGAACCCGCATCTCCTGCATTGGAAGGTGGATTCTATACCATTAGACCACCGGGGAAGTCCCCCATGTCTTGGTTTTTAGAGGTAGGTGTGTGTGTGTGTGTGTGTGTGTGTACACGTGTACGTAAGAGGAGGCGGAAAACAGAAAGGCAGTATTTAGTCGAGTTAGGAAAAGAATTAATTAAGGAAGCAGAGGGCAAACAGGAAATCCTTAGCAAACTCCAGATCCTGCATTTAGAGCCACACCACTAGAAAGGAAAACGGTTTGTATATCTCCTGTCACTGGTTGCCGCTCTTCAAAGCACGACAGCTTGCAAGTTTGGAAGGTTCTAGAAAACTTACCACTGTACTCTCCAACAACTGTCAATAATTTCCTTTCTTTCTTAGAAATCATGTTTGAAGCATTGTTTTTATTTCTTAGGTTTTATATATATGTATATTATAATAACACTTCATTTTTCTTCTTTCACCAGAAGAAGAAGAAGAGCAGGTGCCCACCGATGGGGGCACGTCAGCAGAAGCCATGCAGGTTCCCTTGGAAGAAGATGATGAACTGGAAGAGGAGGAAATTATCAATGATGAGAACTTCTTGGGTAAGAGACCGCTGGACAGTCCGGAAGCTGAAGAAATGCCCACGATGAAGCGGCCACGCCTGCTAAGCACTAAAGGGGACACCCTGGACGTGGTGTTACTGGAGGCTCGAGAGCCACTCAGCTCAATAAACCCCCAGAAGATCCCACCAATGCTGTCCCCCATCCACGTCCAGGACAGCACGGACCTAGCTCCTCCGTCACCAGAGCCGCCAATGTTAGCTCCAGTGGCAAAATCACAGCTGCCAACCGCAAAACCGTTGGAAGCGAGGTCGTTTACACCTAAAACAAAGACTAAAACCAGTTCTCCAGGGCAGAAGACTAAATCACCCAAAACAACTCCGTCACCAGCAATGGTCGGAAGTCCTATTCGGTCTCCAAAAACGATATCCAAAGAAAAGAAGTCTCCTGGACGTTCGAAGAGCCCCAAAAGCCCCAAGAGTCCCAAGGTCATCACTCACATTCCCCAAGTACCCATCAGACCCGACACCCCTAACAGGACTCCTTCAGCTACAATAAGTGAAAAAATTAGTAAAGAGACCATTCAGGTGAAACAAATACAAACAGCCCCTGATGCTGGGAAACTGAACCATGAGAATCAGCCGAAAAAGGCCGTCGTGACTGATAAGACCATTGACGACTCTATTGATGCTGTGATTGCACGGGCTTGTGCTGAACGGGAGCCAGACCCTTTCGAGTTTTCTTCTGGATCCGAGTCAGAAGGAGACATTTTTACCAGCCCTAAGAGGATTTCAGGTTCAGAATGTGCTACCCCAAAAGCTTCCACTTCCTCCAGCAACTTCCCCAAGTCCGGGTCCACCCCTCTCCCTCTTTCAGGCGGAACTTCAAGTTCTGACAATTCCTGGACGATGGACGCATCCATCGACGAGGTGGTCCGGAAAGCCAAGATGGGGACCCCTCCCAGCGTGCCCCCCAGTTTCCCTTACATCTCCTCCCCTTCAGTCTCTCCTCCCACCCCTGAGCCGCTGTACAAGGTATACGAGGAGAAACCCAAAGCGCCGGCCTCCACGGACGTCAAAAAGAAGCTGAAAAAGGAAGTGAAGGTGAAGATGAAGAAGAAAGAGAAGCAGAGAGATAAGGAGAGGGACAGGGACAAAAGCAAGGAGAGAAGCAAAGAGAAGGAGAAAGGGAAGGAGACCAGCAAGGAAGCCAAGTATCCCTGGAAGGACTTTCTCAAAGACGAAGAGGGAGATCCCTACAAGTTTAAGATAAAGGACTTTGAAGATGTGGATCCAAAAGCAAGATTGAAAGATGGAATGGTGAGAAGGGAAAAGGAGAAGCACAAAGACAAGAAGAAAGAGAGAGAAAAAGGCAAAAAGGATAAAGAGAAGCGGGACAAAGAGAAAGCGAAAGAGAAAGGCCGAGAAGAGAAGCTGAAGGCTGCCCCAGCCCCCCTGGCCCTGCCCCCCAAGGACGTGGCGCTGCCCCTGTTCAGCCCCGCGGCGGCCGTGAGGATCCCGGCCATGCTGCCCTCCTTGACACCCATGCTTCCCGAGAAGCTGTTCGAAGAGAAAGAGAAGCCCAAGGAGAAAGAAAGGAAAAAGGACAAAAAGGAGAAGAAGAAAAAGAAAGAGAGAGAGAAGGAGAAGAAGGAGAAGGAGAGGGAGAAGGAGAAGCGAGAGAGAGAGAAGAGGGAGAAAGAGAAGGAGAGACACAAGCATGAAAAAGTAAGCACTTTATCCTTGGGGGCCCTGTCTGATCCAAGTTCTGTTGAAAGCACAGGTAAACAAAGCCAGCAATTGTCTGTCTTTTTCAGATGTAAATCACCCAGAGCTTAACTGGAAACGCATCTGTAATGCGTTTACAAAATTTAATTGTAATTCTCAAACCCATAAACTTGTCATCAACCCCCCGATACATTGGAAAACGTTAAAAATTCATAGCCTAAGAGCAATCTAATCACAGACCATCAACTCTCTGTTAACCACACTAATCTCTGGCAGTTTGTAAAGATCTGTAATCTTCAACAGTGAATAATATTTTTGTAATTATCAGGTCTGCAGCATACTAATTTGTACCCAAATATTAGATACCCGGAAAAGGCAGCACCCAGTTTTCTAGGAGCAGGTAAAACCATGGCGCTGTCCTAAGAGGACAGCAAGGCCCATGGAGTCCTTGCTCACTGATTCCGTTTTGTTTGGTGAGCCATTTTTGCAAGTATTTAAGGTTATGCCTGTCTTCTACTTTCTGCAGCATCTCTTATTCTTCTATTTTCTGCTTTTTTTTTTAAACAGGATTTTTAAAAATTTATTTATTTATCTTATTTGTGGCTGCATGCAGGCTTTCTCTAGTTGCAGCGAGCGGGGGCTACTCTTCATTGCGGTGCGCAGGCTTCTCATTGCAGTGGCTTCTCTTGTTGCAGAGCATGGGCTCTAGGCATGCGGGCTTCAGTAGTTGTGGCACGCAGGCTCAGGAGTTGTGGCTCACAGGCTTAGTTGCTCCGCGGCATGCGGGATCTTCCTGGACCAGGGATCGAAGCTGTGTCCCCTACACTGGCAGGCGGATTCTTAACCACTGCACCACCAGGAAGTCCCTCTTTTCTGCTTTAATAAGATTAGGACATGTCTCTGAGTATCTAGCTCATCTGGCAGCCTGGTTGGTGGGTAGAAACTAATTCTAAGTATTTTCCCATGTAAGTAAATCAGGCTTCCGTAGAATATAGCCAAAGAAACTGATGTTCATCATGCACTTTGTAGCAACCAGGACCTCGATCCTTTGGGCACAAGATGCGACCTCTGCTTTTATAGCTTTGCTCTCTGTCCACAGTTCTTTGGGTTATAGTGGTTGACTTGTTGATGGAGAAATTTCTTTTAAATTTTCTTTAAAAGTGTCTAAGTGTCTGGTGCCATACGTACAGATCCTCAGGTAGTCTTTCCCTGCCCTCTGGGAGCATTCCTCTTTGAGGGTGGCTACAAAATCATACCTAGGAATTTTTTCCACATGATAAAATATGCTGTATTTGACCTACAGCAGCTCCATTTATCCATACTTTTGCAGTGTTTTCCATTTCAGACTTAACTGGGAAGATTAGTTTAGCTGACGAGCTAGCTAACCTCTCACATTTTTCTGCCTAACTTTTTTCTTTCTCTGTCCCCCTTGGCTATTATTCTAAAATATAAGACAGTAGAATGGAAATTCTGATATTAATAACTGAACATCAGCAAGTTAGCAAGATACAGAAATCCAACTCTTTTTTCCATTTTTGAAATCACTTTATCATTGTGTTATTTTTCCATGGTACCCGGAAGATTTTATTTTATTTTATTTTATTTTATTTTATTTTATTTATTTTTTTTTTTTTTGCGGTATGCGGGCCTCTCACTGTTGTGGCCTCCCCCGTTGCGGAGCACAGGCTCCGGACGCGCAGGCCCAGCGGCCATGGCTCACGGGCCCAGCCGCTCCGCGGCATATGGGATCCTCCCAGACCGGGGCACGAACCCGTATCCCCTGCATCGGCAGGCGGACTCTCAACCACTGCGCCACCAGGGAGGCCCAACCCGGAAGATTTTAAAACACTTCCACGTACCTTAGTGTCTCCCCCGACACACCCGTGACACAGGTCCAGCAGGTATTATTATCAACCATTATGGATGAGAAACAGCCTGAGTGACTTGTCCAGGATCAAGGTCATACAACCAGCAAGAGCCGGGTCATTTACACACAGACTTACTTCCCGTTTTGAAATGTTTACGGCTGGTGATCCTGCCCGGCAGCGATTAGCCGCTTACCCCTCAGGTACCTAGTAACTTGGCAACTGAGCCCTCAGCACATCAGAGTACTGTTGCTTTCATCACCATCTCACCTCTGGAAAGTCAGTAGAGGTGTTTCAGAGGCCACTGTGAACTTCAGTAAAGCCCATCAGGTTAGCTGGTAACAGCGGCCCATGCTTTTCCTCAGCACCTACCTGACTTTGGCAAGGACATGTCTCTCAGACCATCTTGGCTAGAAGCAAAGGGTCAGTTATGAGTCGCACAGACTTCACCTAACAGAGGAATACAAGTCCTTGTATCAGTTTTGATGGTTATGGATCAGTTTTTAAAGATAAAAACTTACAAAAGTCAGCCATCAGGGCTTTAAAAATAATAAACGTTATTGTCTCTGGAGTTAAACCTGAGTTCCCATCCCGACTTTTTCAGCCCTGTGAACTTGGGCAAGTGGCTTAGGTGAGGATTAAATGAGATAACATCTGAGACCTGCTTATACCATTTCTGGCGCATAAGTAAATGCTGAATAAGTGGAGAATGCGGTGATGGTGATGGCGAGTTTTATTATTCCATTTTGAATCAACCCCTAAAACATAGAAACCTGAATAGAGGCGGCTGCTTCATTGGACCCTGGTGACTGACCTGTGTGTGACAGGGTGAGTCAGCTGTGGTTCCAGTGTTGAAAAATTATGTCTGCTTCCTGGGCATTCTTTTAAATGTTAGCCCTTTGCGCAGTTAGGAAAGGGTAAATCTATTGTAACCTGTGGGATGCCATTGACAAGGAGTAGAAATTGAGATATTAACTTAAACATTGGACTTCTCTTTTTTCAACCCCACTTAATCCCCCTAAGTATCAAGCCATATGAGTAAATGAAAATAGACCTGAAATTGGGTTGCATATGATCTAAGAATTTTCTTACATACACACAGAGGACAACAAGAGTAAATCAAAACAAGGCGTATATAAGCTGCCCCAAGAAAATGTCTGCAGTCAGAAGGCCGAGGGCCGTGGTTTCCTTCCTCCGGCTCCTCCTCACCAGCTCACAGAAGCAACTGTCCTGGACACGGACCTGGATTAGCAAGCAAGGGCATTGTTTTTCAATTAAAAGAAAAACCTCCCCATATTTACTTTACCTACCTATAAAGTTTTTACCAGTCATACCCACTTTTATCAATACAAGAACCAATAAAGATCCCATTAATTAAACGGGAATCTGCATGGTAGTTAGAAGGAGCCTCGGGCTTTGGAATCGGGCAGATCTGAGGCAGGTGTTTTAGTTCTTTAATCTGTAGGCATTTCATCTTTATTTTTCATTTTATTTTATTTTATCTTTTTGGCCGCACCGTGCGGCATGCAGGATATGCCCCGACCAGGGATCGAACCCGCACCCCCTGCAGAAGAAGCATGGAGTCTTAACCACTGGACCGCCAAGGAATTTCCCAGCATTTCGTCTTTAAAGTGGGATATGATAATAACACTTTTTAAAAAACTGCAGAGAGTAATAGTTAACATTTATTGAGTATTTACTGTATGCTAAACACCATATATAAGTTTAGTTCCTTATCACAACTCTATCAGGTAGATACTGTAATTACTGTCACTTTAAGATAAGAATCTGAGGCTTAGAGAGATGAATAAATTTGCCCAGGATCACACACCCAATAAGTGGTTGAACAGGAACCACAATTTCAACCCAGGCCATCATCAGCTGCTATAACTAATGTTCTTAACCACTCTCCTTTCCTACATTTAACTTAAAAATGGATTAAGTGAAATAATTTGTGGCACCTAGTTCAGTGATGCACCCTCAGAAGGAAAAATCATTTTTCTAGTAGTGGTAATAATCCAGAGTATGGCGATTTATGCAGTCTTCTAATTCCCCTTTATGGGCAGTAATATGCATCAGTCAGGGTTAGAAATGTTGTCTTTCGTCTGTTTCAAGTAGAACCAAAGTAACTTTTTATGGAAAACATACTAAGAGCAACGTGTTAAACGGTCACAAGCTTGACCATAATAGCTTTAGCTGTGATAAACCTAATAGAAAATTTCAGAGCAGTTTAAATTTTTATTATAATTTTGTGTTTGTGTTTGTGTCAGTGTATGTATTACATTACTTTATTTCAAACCATGGCTCTTTTTACTTGTGGTATTTTCAGTAAAAAAATAAATAAGAAAATGTCTCGTTTATGTTAGTGGAATTGAAGGTTCATATAACCTTGTATAGAAGACAAGCCAAAATCCATCTGTCGAACTTGGAAATATGTCTTTATGCTCTTATTGGAGTATGATCTGAGAAGACCTGGTAGAGTTTCACCCCAAAACGATGACGTCACAGACTGTAGCTAAAAGGGCCCAATACTGGGCCTTGAAGAGCCTGGGCTTTGGCAGTCAGACTGACCTGGTTTTGGGTCTCAGCTCTGCCACTTCTTAGTTGCTCACCAGCCTCTCCTAACCTCTGACCCTCTGCTTCCTTCCCTCTCTCCCTCCTCCCATTCGACACCGGGAAGAGACCGCATCATTATAAAGTATGCTTTCCCTCTGTTTAAAAACAATAGTTTTTATATGTGCTCTAAGAATATTTTGGCTTAAAAGGCTTTCTCTTCTGCCTTCTCATAGGAAACACTGAGTGAAGACTAGTTTGTGTCATTTAAGATACATGGACTCTGACAATCCAGTTTCTTTACAATAACCAATAACGCTGATAATCAACCCAGAGATAATTGGGATCTGTTTATAATGGAAAGCTCATACTTCTGTAATGGAGTGCCCCACGCCCCCACCCCCGTTTTTCTCCTGTTGGCTGATCAATTGTTTTATTTGAGCTAACATTGGCAATTAAGTGAACTAACCCAGATGGTAAATGACATCAGCACACACTTGGTATTTAATGAGTGAGTCCGCTTGGTCCTTGTCAGGCCTGGCCAACAGCTCTGAGGGGGTGAGACCGTTGCTCCTGTTCCTCAGTTGAGAAAACTGCACAGGGAGGTAGGGTAACTTGCAGACAAGCTGTGACATGACCCAGGCCTGTCTGGTTAAAGCCCGTGGGCTTCTCAGGCCCATGATGGAAGCTGGTGAGGGGGATGAGAATGGCTCACAATCTAGAGTAAAGGGCCATCGTGATTTTTAGAAAACTTTAGTCCCTGATCAGCCCATAGTGAGCTCCCTTTCAGCTGCCATATTTTTAAGGACAGGCAGTGGCGGTCCTCAAAGCTTGAATGATTTCAGTCATCAGAACAATTAAAATGTCTCATGTTTCTCCAGTCTATCCCCAAATCCCTTAGCATCTGCCCTGAAATAATCTTTTATTGAACTTAAACAGTTTGTTTTTTAGAAAATGAGAAGTGGTCTTCCTGGTTTGTGCCTTTGACAAGGTCTCCATCGTCTTTCCTTTCTATGTAAAGTACTGTTGACGCGTTTCCAGCCTTTTCTCATCAGCTTTCATGATTAACTAGTGAAATGAAGGGTTTTCAGTAAATAAAATAACCCCAGTAAGAAGGGGGAAATATTCCCTGCTGTTTCTTATAACTATTTGTTCCAAGGGGAAGCCAGTAACTTAATGTTTAAGTGAGTATGTTTGAATTTATCGAAGTTTCCTGAAGTCCATCCCCAAGGCTTCAGAGGAATGAACTGAACACTTACTGAAAGCCCGAGTCCTGTTTCATTGTCCTCGCGGGATCCCACTTGTTATACTTCACCACAGCCGTAGATCTTCTGTCTGTTGAATATTTTAAACAGTCTATCAGTGTTAGACTATGTTTCTGAATGGAAATAATGCACAGACTTTCATCGTTAAGAAAGACAACAGGATGGTTACCATTTGTCATAGTTCAGCATCTAAAATATTCGGTTTTTAAATTCAGCTTTTCACCAGTAGTATTTCTGGGTGTTTTTCTGACATATTAGCATAGATAGACATCTGAACTAGTGCTGGCTGAACTTGCTGCCACCCTACCTAGCACACATACATAGGTTTTGTTTTGTTTTGTTTTAATGAAAGAAGTTTAACATTTAAAAAAATAGAAAGTAAAACTTGGCCAGATTATATTGACAAAGCTGCCCATTACCTTTGCAGAAAGTCCCTGTCAGAAGATAAACTTTAAAGCTGGAATGCATGAAAGAGTTCCAAGATAGAATTTAAATTTAAACTGATTCCTTATAGATAAGCTTTTTAAAAATCCACCTCTTTGCTTCAAGTCAGGATTTTAAAAATAAATTTCCCCTTTAAATCTCTTGAGCGATTTTCATTTTTTGCAAGGCCGCACTGCTGGTGTCCCGGAAAAATGGAGAGTTAGAGCTTTATCAGTTGGTGCCCTGAGGTATGTGGCAAAGAAGCTAAATCCTTGAAGATTAGCAAAAAAAATGCAGCACATGGCAATAAGGGGCTTATATGACTACTAGTATTAGTTCAGGTGAAAGAAGTATTGCTTATACATAAAACTGGACAAATCCACTGACAATGTATTTTTAGTTAGCTACAAAGGAGTCTTATATTACTGGACTTTGCCTCTTTGGTGAATTGGGAAGCTTAGTAATCCACTGTAAATGCTCTTCTGCGTGCCCCAATTCTCAGCATCGCTCTAAAGTACTGTTCTTTTATTTTAACCCTTACAAGCTCGTGTTTCCCCCAGATTTTCGCTTCATGCCATTAAAAGATGGCGGTAAGTAATTGAAGTCATTGTCATTTAGTTTGTTGATTGCTGGGATGGACACATGAGAAATTATTTCATGATTGTAGGAAACATCCCTGTGTTTTTATTTGAGTGGGCATTCAGATAAAGTTAACATAAACAAAAGTCTGGTGAGAAATTTTTATTTAGAAACTGTACTTTCTATATCTACATTGTTAGCATCCTTATTGGTCTTTATCTATGCTTGCTTGAATTTTACCTTTAAGTTAAATCTGCTTTAACTTCTTTAAGAATGAAATTAAAGTATTTAACTATTTTTAGGTAGTGTTGCAATATGTCCTGGTTTGCCTGGGACAGTCCCGTTTACACCTGTTACATGGTGTAAATAACAGAGAGAAAAAAATATATTTTACAATGTACCCTAGACATCTCACAAGTATATGTCATTCATCATAAAAGACATTGACAAAGAAACTAAATAGCTCCATGCAAGACATCAGCATTACCAGACAAAAGGACTCAGAAATGTTTGGCAAAGAGTCACGAGTAGTATGGTAGAACAGAGGATGAATTTGGTGCCAGGAGAACTGGATTTCAATCATTTACTTACTAACTTTGTAACTGGCCAAACCACTTAATCTTTCTGAGCCCTTAGTACATGTGAGTAATAATAGCTTCCACACCTACCTTATAGAGTTATGAAGATCAAATTGGATTATGTGTATAGGACACACTTTGTGAAGTGCTGTACAGGTTAAGTTATAATTATTGTGTAGTGTGGTAATAGCAATGGATCAAAATACAATGTGAAGCATAATAATAGTGAAGAAGATTTTTTGAAAGTTAGGGCAAAGAGCTTTATTTTTTAATAAAGCTTAAGAAAGTGTTATTTAAGTGCTTCAATAATAGTATTGTGGGTTGAAGGAACATGGAATATTACTCCCAGTACTCAGGTCAATTAGGAGTGTGATCCTAAAATTTTTTAGAATTGAAGAAATATAGGAACTTTATATAATTTTTCATTCTCTGAATTAAAAAAAGTTGTATTCAGTCCTAGTTTTGCTATTTTTGTGACCTGAAAACAGAAAAGGAAAAAGAAACAGGAAAGAAAGGAAAAATGGTTGCTTCTTGTATGATCAGTTTCTCTGTAAAATGGAAACCATACCCCAACCGGTTTGTTAAAGAACCTAAATGAGAACATCTGGATAATAGCCAAACACAGTGCCGGGCAAACATTAAGTGTTTCATAAATGTTTGTTTTGGATGTATTTGTTTATTTTCCCACAGATAACACAGAATGGTGAGAAAAATATAGAAGCCTTAGTAGTTTACAAAATAGGCTAGACCACTGGTTTTCAGATTTGTTTAGATATAGAACCCTGTGTTCAAAAACAATAGAGGAGAAAGTGGACACAAAAATTTTCCCCCTCCCCAGTGACCCTTGACCCCCGAGGCCTTGAGGAAAACCACTGGACTAAGAACTGGGCAAATAAGAGAGACATCTGCCAAAAGTGAGACCATTTAGAGGAGCAGGTTTTCGTGGGGGAGTTGATAAGTTAAGATTTAGATGTAATGAGATGAAATCCTTATAGGATATTTAGCTGAAAATGTTCAGTGGGCAGCATTATGTTTTGGTCTTAGTTCCAATCAGTGCTGGTCTAGAGAGGGAGATGTTGAAGACATGCCATATTGAAAACAGGATTGAGGGAATTCCCTGATGGTCCAGTGGTTAGGACTCGGTGCTGTCACTGCAGGGGGCCTGGCTTCGATCCCTGGTGGGGGAACTAAGATCCCGCAAGCCACGTGGCATGGCCAAAAAAAAAAAAAAAGTTAAAAAAAAACAACAACTTAGGATTGAAACCATGGACATGGATGAGGTCAGTGGAGAAATCATGGGATGACGAGAGGAGAGGACTTTGCTAGGGACAGGGAAGGAGCGTGATGAAGACCTCAGTGAAGAAACAGACGGGACATTCGGAAAGATTGAGTGTCTAGAAGGAGTGGTTTAGTGGCGTGGTTGGGCCAGAAAGTAGAGTGGAGTTGGGTGAGGAATGAAGGAGAAATGGAGAAATGCAGACGATGAAGTGGAGACTAGAAAGTGTGAGAGGTCGTCAGCGAGAGGTTGAAGGGGAGGTAAGTTTGTTAAAGGATGGAGTTGAGCGCATTTGAAAGCTAGATGAAAATAATGAGTGGAACTGAGAAGTTGAAGATGCTACAAATAAGGAAGTCTTTCGAAGACTGGAGGAGATGGACTCTAGTGTAATTGTGAGCGCAGAGAAGTTTGTAGGGAATTGAAGGAGTTCTGCTTAGTGGCCTCAGTATTTTTTCCTGTGGGGTTTGAAGGGCAAAAGAGGAAGGAACTCATGGGATGGGTCTTAAAAGCTGTAAATAATTGCTTCCGATTCATTTTTAAAATATATCTTAAGCACTTATGTGTCAGACCCTACGATAGGCACTGGGAAATAGCAACAAACAGAACAGGCATGGTCTCTGCTCTTAACTAGTTTAGCTGGGATCCAAATAAGCAGAAAGTATTAAAGGCACAGATGAAATTGGAGTTTTGATGGCAGAAGTTTGTACAGTTTTAAATATTTTCTTTGGAATTACTCCGTGCCCTAGAGAATGATTTTAGATTGGTCCTGGATGAATGGTGAAATGACTGAGAGGCAAGGGAGTTGAGGGTGCTTGCAGGATAAGTGGTTCATTCAACAGACATTGGTTGAGTACCTCCTGCGTACCATGCACTGTTCAAGAGAATGATCGAAGTCATAGATCTTGATGTGACGGTGGGATTAAAAAAAACAACAACTCAAGAAGGGGGCAGGTAAAAACATATGAAAAAAATGATAGATTTGATCAATGTGCAATACATTGATTATGTGATATACTATACTGAGCACTATGTTATAAATTCCTTCCCCTTTAGAACCACTGCACTGTTATGATTTAACTCTTGAGCTTGAAATATATAAATCAGTGGTTTTCACTAGTTGTCACAGTGACTAGCAGTGTCCTACTGGCATGTAGTTGTACCCGAGCCAGGGATGTTAAACATCTGGCTGTGCCTGGGACCACCAAGGAGCCATCCCACCAAAAATGCCGGAAAACTCTGATGTAGATAATAATTTGAACTGCACATCTCTTGTTCGTTTTGTTCATTCAAAGTGTCAATTGTTCTATATAGGATCTTCAAGCCAGAAGTTGTGGAGAATCCCTTTAACACCATACTTAATTTGTGTATTCCCTTTCTGATTTTTAGCTCAAATATTTGTGAGATCTTCAACTTACTCAGCAGTTATTGCCTTTGCCATAAATTCTTTCTAAATAAATACGTTTTGTCTTGTACAATATTTTGGATCATTTTTCTGCTAGCCAAAAAATGGAACAGTCCAGTGCTGTAATTACACTTGGTGTGTTGGTTTTCTTTTATGACACTGTAAACATGAGATGAGTTTAATGTTTTTCAAGACCCGTAAATAGATTCATTTTATCTTATAGTGAAGCTATGACTGCATTTTTTTCTGTTTTTGTTAAGTCTGGCAGTTACTTAAACGTTCCACTGAATGACCCAGGTAACAGTTTCTGTTTAAAAATTCTAACAATAAAAGACAAGAAATTAGTCAAAACTAAGAAAATGCAGAAATAACTCCCATATTTACTAAAGTGTTTAAAGTTTATGGAATTTCCCATGTTGCCTGGTAGCCTTCAGTTGTTGGGAAACGAAAACAAAATAGCCCAGTTTATCTTTACATCTAGCATTTTAGGCACATTTGAAACTTAAAGGCTTATCAAGTTTGTGGAGATGAGGAAGTAGGAGAAAAGGGAGGAGGTACTTTTGTTGAAAAAAATGTATTTGACTCTAACATAATATCTTCAACAGATAAAAGTGGAGCCAGTGGTCCCAGCCCCAAGCCCAGTGATCCCCAGATTGACTCTCAGAGTTGGAGCTGGCCAAGACAAAATGTAAGTACAGACCTTTCCAGTTAGAGTGCAATAGATGGAACTTAACCTTCACTACTCTTTCCTTATAGACCTTTTCCCAGTGTGAATATGTAGTAGGGTCAAGCTGTATTTTGAGAAGTCTTCATTTTCAAATTTTTATTGGTTTCTTCCTCAGAGTTAATGCTTATTGTTTTGTTCAACATATAGGATCCTTTGTTTCTTTGTTGTTTTTTTTTTTCTGGCACTTTTTCTCTTTTGTAAAGACTAGCACAAGACATTGTTTCTGCATAGTTTGTAAGGCTCTGGTTATCTGAAAAATAAGAAACTATGTATTGAATGGACTGACTACCATGTTACGCCCAGGTGGATATAATGTTAAACCTTTTCAAGTGTGTATTCTCTGTCACCAGGACAAAGAATGAAGATTCTTTTCTTGCTCAGATGGCACATGGTTTTATTCTGTGCATATAAAACAAGGATACTGCCAAAGGCTTGGTGAAACAGTATATAATAGTAACAACTGAAGTCTGAATTGTCTGCTCTTTTTTTTTTTAAGAGAGAACTGGAAATGTAAACCCCATGTTTACTGTTTATTTTCTTAATTTTCACGGAATCATCACATCCACCCACCCTTCTTCAAAGTAAATTAGTTGGCTATGTTTCTTTTATTCATTTTGAGGGTATGAATTAAGGCCTAAGTGCTATTATATAATCCTAGTAGGGTAATGAAGCATTGATTTTTTTTTTGTAAATCATGTTGAAAATCATTCTTCTAAAAATCATATTATACATCATTTAAATGAATTTTACAAGCTCAAAGTACAAGTTTACAACCTTACTTTTTACCAGTAAGCCTGAAAATGGATTAGTTTATATTGTAAACAATCAAATATTATGTAGAAAATAGGCTTACAAGGCATTTAACTTTCATTCAGTTTTTAGCTATAAAAATGAAAGTAGTAGCCATGAACTTATTTATTTAGTAGGTAGAGTAGGCAACAGGAAATTTGCTTTACATTCTCATGGTTCGTTCCATCTTAAAGTTTGTGTGTAGCGTGTATTTTATGCAGTCGCTGCTTCTGTTAGTTCTAAGTGTAATACAACGAAAAATCCCAGCATCATTCTGATGAGTGGTGGTGTAGGGCAAACATGGCCTTCTAGGAGTGTGTATATTCTTCTGAATATTGAAAGAAGAAAATCTGAATAGTTTGTGCTTTTCTTACCTAAATTATCTGTAATTTCCACGTTACTCATTTTGGTTGTGCCAGTAGAGACCTAGACAGTAGGCAGTAGTATTGCTGACAAGCTTAGAAAACATAACAAAAATACTGTAGATTGAGCTCTTTTTAGACCAAATATTGGTGCTGGTGCCCTCTATCCTACCTACAGAAATTTTAGTAACATCCTTCTCCCTCAGCCATCAGAGGACAGAGGGCTAGTTAACAAAGAGACCCAACCAAAATAACTGTACCTACCATCTCCTTGGAAATCCTGTACTTGGGTTCACTACTCTAAAGGGAAGATGTTCTTATTTATCATTGGACAACTACTTTTCTCCTACCCGTTCATATTTATTCCAGTTTTCTCATAACTCACCATTACTTCATCTTTCCTTTCACACGGAAGTTTGGCTTGCTTATTCCTTTAGAGAAATAAGGTTTGTAAAAAGGCACTGATAATAATATTCATCTCATCTACCCTTAAGCATCTTTCAGTTATTCTGTTGAGTAATTTCTTTTCCTCTCAATAAATCACTCATATACCTAAGATATTGGAAGATGTGAGAAATAGATCCTATGACTCTGGAACAAAATGTTCAGTATTACGGAAGTTATAGTACCCAGACATTCTAGACAAATTGTCCTTGAAAGTATAACTTTATGTAACATGTAAACTTTCTGACATTTAGGTAAATAACTCCCATATCATATGAATAATTAATCACTTGACCAAAGTCAGACACAAGGAAATACTTATAATGAACAAAGGAATAACTTAAGTGAAATATATTACATTTTAAACTTAAGAAGAGAGAGAAAAAGAGGCCCAAGTCACATAGCAATAGGATTTTATATAAAATATAAGTTAATGAGTAAGGTTTTTTTTTTTAACTTGTTTTCTGGTTTTTTGTTTTAAATCTAAATCAGGGGTCAGCAAACTATGGCCATGGGCCAGTCCATCCTACTGTCTGTTTTTTATGACTCACAAGCCAAGAATGGTTGAAAAAAAAGAAGGATAGGTAACATTTTATGAACATAAAAATTATATGAAATTAAAAGTAATCTTTTATTGTCATAGCATAAGGATACGTGGCTTATTCCTTGGCAGTAATAATGGAAAAGAGATGGTAGATTCATATAAATGTGCCTTTTCTTAGTTTGTATACAGCCGAGGGTGGGGGGGGGGTTGTAGTGATGCTCTTTTGAAGTGGAATTAATGAGCAGACTAGCATTCAAATGGAGGAGTTTGAATAGTCTAGGGGGAGGGGTTGTTTACTGCTAAAGAACAGGCAGAGAATAGAGTCTTTTGAAACTACAGGAAAAAGAAAAAGCTTTACAGGGTTCAAATTATACACTCTCGTTGGAAGATCTTTAAGACAATATTTAGTTTCTAAATCTTATAAAGAAATTATGCCTTTGACCCGTGATCCAGGAAGGTACTTTGAGGTTAGATTATTTCCTCTATTCTCTATTATTGTCCCTTGAAGCCAGACAGAGGGCCCTTGTTTTCCCCTTCATTTAACGTGCCTGGAAACTGGATTCTAAAGGGTCTGTGGTCAGTCCAGTGCCTCCTTCTGATAGTGTTAAAACTCAGGGTGACTTTACAAGGACCTCAAATTCCTTTAATAGGTCTCCCAGTAATGGGGACCCAGAGTTCTTGTTAGTCTGTATTGAAGATGAAACTAAAATACTAACCCTGAAGTTACAATCTCAACATCCGTAGTTTGTGGGGGTGATATGAATGGGGAGAAACAACACATTCAAATAAATCATTAAATAACTGAGTATGGCCCAACAGTCAAGTTTTGCCTTGATGCTGAGAAAGCAGGTAGGTTTCAGCTTGCCCAGGAGCAGCACCTGGAGCCATATTGATCAGGATTTTGAGGTCCCACTGGACTTGGTGGCAGAGAGTACAGTGCGTGTAATGTCCACTGTGGGATGGGCACATGGCAGCACAGTCGCCATGTTATTTGTTATCCCAGTTTTACCATCCCTTTATTTTGAGCAAGTGTAGAAAAATTGGGCTAACTTTCGGTATTTGTTCATTTATTTATTTCTATGAAGGATATAAATAGAGCAGAGTAACGTGAGGAAGGGAGTACCTTAGGGGTGGGACTGTTTAGATAGGATTGTTGGGAAAGACGTGGCAGAACATTAAATGTGTGGTTATATTTATAAAGCTCAAAATTCTGTTAAAGGAGCTTCTCATTAAAAAAGATAACTTTAGGTATTGGTAAAGTATTAAGAAAAAAGCTCAAGGTTTGTAAAGATTTGGGGGTGAATAATGGTAGTGCTTAGGGGGTTAAGCATTCTTTCCCCCTCACATTTCTCAAATGTATCTTTAATGCTGTCGTCTCCCTGGCACTGGGGAGGCAGCTCTGTCCTTTTCTCCATCTGTTCCTTGGCTCTTCCGAGGGCGGAGTGGCTCTCCCGCCAGGGAGCTTTGGTCTGGTCGGTAGGGTTACTGTACTGGAGAAGTTGGGAGCTGGTCCTGCTCTCAGGACATTGCTGCCCTTATTCAGTGAGCTCACCAGGGAGGGGGTAATGAATTGGGCCCCTCCAAAAATCCAGTAAGGCTCAGTTTTTGTTCCAGTTAGATACTGTATTTGATCAAGTGACACAGAATCATTTATGGTACCTTTCACGAAAACAATATCATTATCATTAATAATCCTAAATTTTCTTTTGTCTGAGAGGTCACAATAAGTATTCTCTTTCACAAGTTTAATCCTTTTCCCAAAATATGCAAATTATGCTGAGATATTTTTCAATGACCACCTTACTGCTGGAAATTACAGTTTTCCTTCTGCTAACATTTTATCACCACAGCTATGAGTATTATAATACTCATGGTATTATGTATTTTTTATAATTCAGGAAATTCTTTCATTAATCAGACCTCTCTTAGCAGAGGTGCTGAAAATTGGACGCTTTTTTTTTCATGTAAGTAATTCCGTTTTTTTATTGCAGTTTACAGAGTTTAGTTTATGCCTGGGAGGAGGCTTCTTAATACTTGTAATTTCTAAATTATTTATATATGCTATAAAAATGGGAGCTAAAACTTGGCTCACTAATCTTGAAAAATAATGTTCAACCTTTAAAAATGTAAAATATGTACAGGTATTTGTTGTCTTTTTTGTGATCCAAACTTTTCTGATTAACTGTTTTTGATAGGACAGCCAGAAATAGAGGATAACCATGGGCAATTACAAAAATAACCATTTAAAATATTTTTAAAGAAAGCGTTTTATATTTTTATGTAGCCCGATTTCACTGAAAGACATATAATAGGTGAAATGTGTATAGTGGTGTTTTAGTGACAAGTTCTTTAGAAAAATAATAGCAAATGATTTTTATCTCACTTTCTACATTTTTTCCTACACTTAAAATGTCGTTTATTCATATGTAGATTTTTTTTCCAGTCTAAACAAATTTAAGGGTGACTTAAAGAGAGATCATAAAGATACTAGAAAATACTAGGAAACCAAGGCCAAGGAGAGGAAAAAGAAGCAAATGACTGCACATGAAATATGATTATGGCTTCCTAGCAATAAGTGCAGAGTGAAATGCAGTTTTAAAAAGGAAGGTACCTCTTAGTATCTCAGGAGAGACAAAGTTTTTGAAGACACTAAATTTGAAATTTTATTTCCATAAGGAACCAGATGGCAAGAACACCTTTTTTTTATTTGACTGTTTCTTACACCAACCCCTGATCCAAGGATGTAACATAGACGCACACTCAGTGAAGGTGCCTCTGTAAGGAGTCTTCCCTTCCCTAGTTGAAACACTCACTTTCTCTTTGTATTAGTCAGGACTGTTGGTTGCAAGTAGCAGAAACCCTAATCAAACTAGCTCAAAGAAACTGGCTTTAGGCAAAGTGGTAACAAGGATTCAAAAAGTGTCACTAAGACTCTGTTCACTTTCTTTTTCTCCCTCTAACCTCTGTGTGGTGGCAAAGATGGTGCAAATTGCTCTTGGCTGGTGTGGTTCTTAGTGCTCACAGGCTGAACTGCCCGCCCCCCCCTTTCACAGCATCTGCTGTGGGTTCCCATCCAGGAACCAGCCCCAGTGGGAGGGGGGAGAGCCCTGTTAGAAGGGGAAATGTTAGGTTCCAGAAAGAAAGAAGGACTCTCCTACCAGAATACGGGATGAGGGGCAGGCAAAAACAATTGATATGTTCTTATTTATTTAGGGAAAGGCAATCAGGTTCATATTTTTATAAAAGTATACTGAGGAGGCGGAGCAAGGAAGCTGATTGGTTAAAAAAAGGTCCTTTAGAAATAAAGACTAAGAACATTTCAGACCATCATCCTGTCAGATTTGGAAGGCCTTTTGTTCTATTTTTAATTTGTTTCCCTTCCGATAAAACTGTCTGCTTTGATTTAAAAAAAAAAAAAGAGAGAGAGAGAGAGATTGAAAAGTGTTGATAGTTTTGTTTTGCCCTAGTTAACTTGCCACTGATACTGAAACATTTCATAGGTTATTTTGCCTATATTAGAAGCTAACTAACAAGAACAGTGACCCAGGGCTTCCCTGGTGGCGCAGTGGTTCAGAGTCCGCCTGCCAATGCAGGGGACACGGGTTCGTGCCCCAGTCCGGGAAGATCCCACATGCTGCGGAGCGGCTGGGCCCGTGAGCCATGGCCGCTGAGCCTGCGCATCCGGAGCCTGTGTTCCGCAACGGGAGAGGCCACAACAGTGAGAGGACCGTGTACCGAAAAAAAAAAAAGAACAGTGACCCCCCCCCCAAAAAAAATAAATAAACAAATAAGAATAAAAATCTTGAGTGACTGTATTTAAAATTTATGGCAAGTGACTTTTTTTTTTTTTTGCTTTATAACAAATTTAATCAGTTATACATATACATATGTTTCCATATCCCCTCCCTTTTGCGTCTCCCTCCCACCCTCCCTATCCCACCCCTCCAGGCAGAAGTGACTTATTTTTAATGCTAGTGAAAGATGGTAACATTACAAATGAAACTTCCTAGCAGCTGAACAATGAGAACACAAATTGTGGGTGGTATACATTATTCTTGCTAACTTTTATACTTATAAATTCAACAGACCCAAACCCATATATCTCAGTTATAATTCCAAGAGGAAGCAGGTGGTTCAAATTTTTCTTGCTCGGATCTTCAGCCCTTTTCTGATTTTTCCAGACTAGGATATCTTAACCTCCATATATCACTCTCTCATTTTTACTGAGCTAAAGTTATGATGGAATCCCCCAGTTTAATTTCTTCCTCTGGCACATGATAGTTTGTTGATTAACACCAAAGATGCAGTATATTAAAGAGAAGAAAATAGTATGCTGTCAGAAAAACTGGCTTTAGGTTTTGGGAAATGTTTTTACTACCCAGTAAAACAACTGGAAAGATTATAATCAAAGCATTTCCATCTTACTTGTAAACAATTACAACAGTCCTTACATGGATGCCACATTACGAGACTGGGGAAAATTTACTGGATTCCATTCTAATGCAATTAGAGCTAATTTTGTTCTTTAAATGAATAAAAGGTCAGCTAGTAAATCTAGCTTATCTTGAGTCCAGACTTCAATAAATTGTTTTATTTAATTTGTTGTAAAAGATCTTATCCTTAATGGGTCTAGGTCTTATTAGTTCACTTAGGTTTTAAAATATTTATGACCACCTTTTTAGATATGATTTGAATGATAGTTGGAAAGTTTCTCCCTGCAGTGTTATCAAGGCCCAAAATCACTAATTGAGTGAATATAGGAAGGTACTTAAGATTTGTTATCTAGACAAAGCTGATGCGGACTTCCAGAATTTAAATGTTCTTCAACCTGTGACAGGCAGAGGTAATTTAGCTATATCATGGTAACCTTTTGGATACTATCTGACTATAATTTCCCCTAAAGATCAAACTACTCACACTTCTAGTGTTTAAAGAGAATGTATACCTACTGATGAGAACACTCGTACTATTACTGACAGCAACATAGAAAATTTAAATTCTTTGCATTCTGTTGTTCCCTGTCTTTTTAGGGGCTATAACATTAACATACTTACATAGAGACTTTAGAGGCGTAGTGTGATGCTTCTTCCTTCCTGTTGCCACTCCAGCTTTCGTAGCTCGTGAGATGGAAATTTGTGTCACTGCCCGACCTCTGATTTAGAACAGGGGTCCCCAACCCCCAGGCCGCGGACCGGTACCAGTCCATGGTCTGTTAGGAGCTGGGCCGCACAGCAGAAGGTGAGCGGCGGGTGAGCAAGTGAAGCCCCATCTGCCGCCCCCATCGCTTGAACCAACCCCCCCCACTTGCCCCCCACCCCCTGTCTGTGGAAAAATTGTCCTCCACAAAACCAGTCCCTGGTGCCAAAAAGGTTGGGAACCGCTCATTTAGAATATTGCAACCTTTTTCAAATGTGGCTGCCGTAGTCTGAACACATGGGTTGGGTTGAGGGACACATCACCATGGGGACTGACTAGCCGCGTTACCCCATTTGGATTTACTCTTCTGGGTTCCAGAGCTGCATCTGTCCTCATGGCTTGTCCTCCAGGGTCCAGCAAGGAGCCCAGCATCCCTCCTGATCTTCAGGACCAGCTCCTTCTCCATCCCCACCTTTCCTGACCCCGCCCTCCCCCCCCCCCCCGACCCCGGAAGTTCTTTCCCTTCCTTATCTCTTCTCCTCTGTATCTTTCTCTCCTTCCTTCTGGTATCTTCCCTTCAGCCTTGGGTTCTACCATCCTAAACCTTCCCACCTTCACCAGCCTCCCCCTCTAGATGAGGGAAAGGCCATGTAACTTCCTCTTCTCATTCTTGCTTCTCAAAGCATATTCCTTGTATGTACTTTCTTCCAATTTTTTTTTCCAGTTTTATTCCTAAACTCCCTACACTCTGGTTTCTGCCCTGGAGACTTTTCTGAAGCTTCTCATTAAGATGATTAAATGCGTCCCAAGGCGGTGCTGCAGGCCTGTGACTTCATCCTTCCTGCTTTTCAGATACCGTTGTTCCCACCAAGCCCTTTATGAAACTCTCTATTCCTTGTTTTCCTTGGTACTACGTGCATCTGATTCTCTTTCTCCATCGTTGCTTCTATCTTTCTTTGATGACTTTTTCTTTCTCTTCTTGCCCTTGGCCTACTACTCTGTTCTTTCTCCCTAAAGTTTCTTTTTCACTCTTTTCAAAATTAGGTGATGATGATTCCCAAATCTTTACTTCCAGCTCAGATTTCTCCCCAAAATGCAGACTAGTCTGCCCAGTTACCTGCTAGAAAGTCTGGAAAGACCAGAGGCACCTCAAACATGGCCTTTCCAAATTGAATACACCATTATTTCCCCAACCTTATACTCCCTGTGCTTTTTATTTGTTGATGATGAGATCAGAGCCTTCATTTTCAAGCTGTCTTAGTTTCTAGAGTAACTTGAAATTAGACAAACGCACTCTGACTGGGAGAATTGGGACATTTTATTTATGTCATATCACCAGACGGGACATCTGAAAATTAAGACATGAATGTCTCCCAGCTCCAAAAGTGTTGTTTTGAACAAAACTTAAGGAAAGAGAAAGACCCTTTCCTGTGAGGTCTCCTTTGAATGTCACCTGAACTCTTACACCTCCCAGTCACCATCTTCAAATTTGGGTCCTTCCTCCTTGTCTAGACACAAGTAGTCATCAGCACCAGAGGAGGAAAGATGTTGATGCCTATTCACAGGCCTCTGGAACTGCCTCCCCCGCCAAGCAAAGATGCCTTCAGCTCAGAAACACAAATGCCCTTAGCTACTGGAGCTATTTTGCCTCCTAGAGAGAATAACAGATTTTTCAGTTTTCCACTTTTCAAATCAAGTACCCAGCGCCGATCACCCTATACCCATCTGAGCTCTAAGCTCTACCCTCTAACTGTAAAAGCTCCAGCATCACAGAAACCCAAGGCAGGGGGATACCTCCCTCCCTTAATCCCAACCCCTCACCCACCCGACAACCAACCAGTCCCTAGCCCCTCCCCACCTTACCGACAATATTTGTCAGTTCCTTACCCTCTTCTCCTTTCCTGTGGCCTCTCAGAACTGTTCTCCATACTTAGTCCCTCCAGAGCAATCTGTCTAGAACCTTATGCTTTATATGTTGTGGCACTTCCAAACTGCTTACGCTTTCCCATGCAGAACAGGATGCTTTGCATCTTTATTCCTTTTCTCAGGTTGTCCCATCTGCCTCAAATGCCTCCGCCCCCCTGCCTCTTCATCGGAGTCACTCGTATTCATCTTTTAAAACTGTCACTTGTCATTAGGGAAAGTGATCACAGCCCACCTTCCCACCCCTACCCCAGGCTAGCCATCCTTCTGCCAAGTGCCCAGAATACACTGTTTTCATCCAAATTGTTCAACTTCGTATGCTTTATCAATCTACCTCTATGTGACTGTCTTCCCCCGTTTCTTGGAAATTGAGGGTGTGCCCCATTCACCTTGAACCCAGCCACCCAAGGGTAGGAGACATAGTAGACGGGCGATAAATATTTGTTGAGATGGATTCACGGACTGAAACAGTCTCTCATCTGTTGAACCATAACACTGATTTTCACTCTGTTTGAACAAGCTTTCGTAGATTTGAAGTGGTATCAAAATAAAGTTTAATTGAGTTACTTTTCCAGAATGGCTGTAACATTAGGAGTTGGTTTTATCAAGTAAAAAACCCTTAAGTAAGAGGGCTGAAGGGGATAGAGGAAGCTTACTCTTAGCCCTGGAGTACAATGGGAAGGCTACGTTTGGTCTTGAAATCTTCTGTCAGAGATTGCTTCTCCTTCCTAAACTGTGACTCTTGGTATTCTGCCTAACTTTAGAGGTCCTTTGAGTAATAAGAGGATGCTGAAAATAAGTTGCTTAAAGGAATTGGAAGATCCTACAGATGGAGTGACTAAGTTTCCAAATGTGTTTTATTAAATAATGTAAAGTCGGTCATTCTGTAGTCTATGTAAAAGGGAAATGTGGATTTTTTTAAAGACTTGCGTTATCTATCTAGTAACAGATGCACCTCTCGTATACTCTGGATAGATGAAAAATGACACCCCTCAATTTGAATCTACTTTTTTTTGAATCTGGGAGTAGCTTTTCCTCCAGAGCACACTCACTGACTGCCCATCTTTAGCTCTCTATGCCGTATTACTTAGGATTTTAATAATTACTTCTGCTTCTTTAGTCCACAAAGGTGAAAAAAAACATGTGTGTGTGTATACATCTCTATATATATCACATGCTATAAGTATATATATATGATATTTTTTTCCATGCTATTTACTGAGAAAGATAAAAATTCATGTAAAGCCTGGTGGTTTTTGGTGAAGACACAGCAGCTATTATCAAATTTTAATATATTTTGAAGTAGTAGTGTTGGGTTTTCCAAGCATGACTTCAGGAATAACTGAATATTATAACACTACAGTGAGATACAAATCTTAATCACAATCCTGTTCATTTTTCAGGTTCACTGAATATCATCTTACTGCTTTTAATGTTTTCAAATAACTGGGATGTTATTTAATCCTAAAATGAATGAATGAATGAGTGAAGGTTTATCTTTTATGGTTAACTTGCAACTTTAGCATATGTTCATGTAAAAGCATCTCATCCTCCTCTGTAGACTCCAGGCTCAGAGAGTATTAAAAGTGAAGTTTCATCAGTGTTGAATGTTCAGTTTCATTTGGTTTTGCTTTTTTTTTACTAACTGTACCCTTTCTTTGCTGGAGAGAAGCAGAAGCTTTTCTAAAATCCCAAAATCTTTTAGAAGTTCTGACTCCAGGGAATTTGGTTTTTGAAAAGAACCCTGACAGTGCTCTAGACAACACCCTCATGGTTTTACATTTTTTTAAGTGGTTTTGCATTTGAAAAATACTAATTTTGATTATATACTAGTAAAACTGTGTCGAAGGAGATACACTTGTGCAAATGGTAAATTTGAATCAGATGTTGGTTCTTCTCTCAGGAACGTAGATGTAAACAATCATAATAGAGGTAGAGAGTGTTAAAGTCTATAAGAGATACATCTCAGATGATACAGAAGTTCAAGGTGATTGCTTCCAGCAAGGAAGGATCAGAAAAGACTTGGGTGGAGCAGAATCTGAGGAGGTCCAAAGTGCTGGCCTCCTTAAGTCACCTGAAATAATTCTGTGTGTGTGGTTGTGTCACCAACAAGATATGCGTTGAGGTTCCTTCCTTTCCATTTATTTTTGACTTGTAGGCAATTTTATAAATTTAATTTTCTGAATAGGTAAGACATTTACTTGCCCCCACAGTTGAAACTATGTAATATGTTCAGAGACATCTTGCTTTCTGCCCTTTCCCTCTACCTTTATCCCCCTCGACCTATAGGTTACCATCTTTATTTCTTTTTTTAAATTATCCTTTTGTATATCTGTTTGCAAAAATGAGGAAGTATGCATTATTTATTATTTATCTAAGTATTCATGCCCTTTTAGGGTATTTTACAGATTTTGAAGATTTGACAATAGAAGTCAAATCATTTGGGTATCTTCTTTGGAAATGAAGATTCTACAATGGCTATATTTGCCTCTAATTACTTCATGTGATCTGTTTCATTTTTCAAATAGGTCATGCCTGAATTAAAAGACAAAATGTTTGCTACTTGGTATGTACTTGGTCTATGACAAGATAAGATGATGTAAATATTCAAGAGGCAAGCCATGAGCTTGAGGAATTAAATCCATTTACAGTTATGTGCTAATTATATGAATGCTGAAAGTCGAGCTGTGAGGATCAAGAAGAATAAGGATAATGATTGATTTGAAGAATCAACATAGCACTGATTCTCATAATTGTCTTTGTTATTTGTTCCTTTTGATCACATGTGAAATATGGAAATGACTGTGTTACACTTTGGCATTTTAAGTACCGATGCTCTAAAATATAATTTCTCCTAAATTCTGAATATTTGTTTATATACCTAAATGCGATAAATTAAATACTTGGTATATTAATTTTCTATTCCCACATATAACAAATGACCCCAAAACTTAGCAGCTAAAGCAATAAACGTGCTACTTCCTAGTTTCCCGTGGGTCAGGAATTCGGGTGGTTCTGACTCCAGTCTCCGTCAAGCTGCTGCCCAGGGCCTCAGTCACTGGAAGGCCTCACCAGGGCTGGAGAATGCACTGCGGGCTCACACATGGCTGTTGGCAGGAGGCCTCAGTTACTGGTCACATGGGCCTTGTCCTAAGGCAGCTGCAATGTCCTCATGACTTAGCCTCTGGCTTCCGCAGAGCAACTGATCCAAAAGAGAGCAAGGCAGAAGCTGCAGTGTCTCTTATGACCTAGCTCGGGTGTCACACACAGTTGTTTTCATGATATCCTGTTAGCTGTCCGAGTCAGAGCCCACCCAGGCTGCGAGGACACTCCACCAGGGTGGGAGGAGGCTGCCTGACACACTTGGGCTTAGTATTTCCAGGACTTTTACAAGAAAAGTAAGAGAGCAAAACTGTGATGTTTTAGATAATCACAGACACAGTGATCCGGTTTTATAGTAATATATAGTGAAATCTTAGTTTACAGTACAACATGGGAATCTGTTTCATGTGTATCTCAAAAGGTGCATGGTATTTCTGAGATTGATCAAAGTTCTAAATCTGAAGAAGAAAAGTTGTGGCTTCAATATGTGTGTGTGTGTATGTGTGTGTGTATATATATATATATATATATATATATATATATATATATTTTTTTTTTTTTTTAATCAAAGTGGGTTTTCTCCCAGACATCAAAGAACTTCCCTGTTAAGAAGTTTATATAACATTCATGGAGGTGCTTACAGTAGTCTTTACCTATGGCATCGTTTTGTCACCATTTAAAAAATGGCTGTTGGCTTTTGAGGCAAATAAGTGAGCCATGTGAGGGAACTTTTGAACTTTGTGCAGTTCAGTAACCAGTCATACGGACTTTGATAACTTTGATGGCCAGCTTCACAGTGTTTGCACACAATTGCTGACTAATGAGGATCATTAAACTCCCCATGTAGACGTATCCAAATGGTGTTTGCCTCTAACCTCGGAGCCTCTGTGTGGCTGGAGAGGTGAGGACGGGCCCTTTGTTGACTTGTCAAGCTGTTGAGTTTGCATTACAGGCCAGGCAGCGCATGACCCACTCTATTTATTTCAGTGTTTTGTGCTAGGGAAACAGGTAAAGAAATCCTGCCAAAAATCCTCCTTCTGCATGTTTTTATGAATAACACCAGTGTTTATAGCAGCTAGAGCCCTCTGATCAAATCCTCCAAAAGATGTAATGTTAGCAGCATGGAGCCATTGTGGGACCCAGCTGTGGGCAGTGTTGGTTACTCTGAAGACATTGCTTATTCAACAGAGAGCTCTGAAGGAGAGCTTACTATGCAGTTAAAGAGGAGGGAAAGTGCCACTAAAGGGAAGAAATACAGAGAAAGTGCTGTTTAGAAGTAGGAAACAATAAAGATCGGCGGTGGAGGCCAATAGGAATCCAAAATTATTTTTACAATGATCATATTAGGTTGAGTAACGATAGTTTATCTCACAAGTGATGAGAAATTATATCATGTGATACTGTTTATGTATTTTTTCCGTAATGTTCAAAAGTAAAGAGATAATAAAAGAATTGTTCTCAAAACTGTGCCTCCGGTTACCACAAAAGTAACTGAGCAGCTAGAATCAAATAACTTTCAAACTCTGTGAATTTTCTGGTGAAATTCAAAAGAGCTGGGAAAGACAAGTCACTTTGGAGCCTATATAATACCAATCTAATCTCTTGGAAGCAGAAAATTAGGACGTGTGTTGTCTCATCAACACTGAGTTACCCACTTTTATTTTTTTCCCTTTTGCTACTCAGGAAATTTGAATGAGAAATATAAATATATATATCAATACATACCAAATTTAAAGGGGAAATTTAATTGAGCTGGAGGAATATGTGGCATTTTGGAAGGATTATCTTTATTATGCGTTATTTTCATTAAAAGACCATTTCTCTGAATTGAAAAATAAGATTTGTACAAGTAGGTATTTCTGAGATCTCAGGTACTGCCCCATAAATTGATCAACAGCCTGTTCACGTCCACTGGCTGCACTGCTGATGCTAAACCATTTTCATGGGCACCATTCACAGGCCTTGTAGGAAAAGGAGAAGTCTAAGAAAAATAGAGAATGAAAGGGGGTTGAGAAAGAGTCAGGCAAGGCAAATAATATTCATCATGGGTTTGGAATAGCTTAAAACAATTTAAAAGCATTTCAGATAAAAGAATGAAACCTTCATGACGTGTTTGTGCCTTGCATTGGTGTCGTGATCATTCTTGGTCTAAGAATGAGTAGACAGATGAGGAATTAGAATCCATGTTGGCAAATAGAAATCTCAGTGGTCTTGGGACTCATTAAGTAGTGTGGAAGGAAGGTAGGCAGGAAGGAAAGAATAGAGGAAACTGACCTATTTTTAAATATTTTAAACAGGCAAAAAATATTCAAAAGTAAAATAGTTATTCTATAGGAGCATTCTTCCTGTCATATTAGGCATTAAACATATTAAAGTTGATGAATATGTATCAAGACACTGTTTAATACTGCAGATAATTCAAAGACAAATAAGATAGTACATACCTTACTCCTAAGGAATATACCACCTAATGTGAGTGATAAAGACAGATATGCACACAGTTAGGATACAAAGCAGCCATGGATGTTGTATATTTTTGAGAAGGCCCAAGACTGTTATTTCAAAGAAAATACCTGAGAGCATTTGTTATAGATGATAAAATTCAAGCTCTTACGTGAAAGCTAGAATTTTGGAAAACGTATCATTACAAATTGACAGCTCCTCAACAATTTAAGAAATTTTTGATGAGATGGATGGTAACACCAACAAATGTGATTTTTTTAATATTATATAATGTATAAATATTTGAAAGATCTGCATAATTCAGTGAACCAATATTCCAGATCACCAGTGCATGATGTTATAAAATCATGCATTGGTAAAATATCTATTCAAAGTGCCAGACAGATCAATGGACTTTAATATAACAGAATATGAAAAGCTTATTGATATGGTTTTAGATTGCACATTGCAGCTAACTTGTAGGAAACTGCCACTTGCTTTTCATTAAAAAAATGCTACCTGTTAACGTGTAACAGGTTTGTTATTGTTATCTTTAAATGAACTCTCTAATTATTTTTAAATTTCTCTGTTTCAATGTTTAATATGGTAAGTATTGGCAGATATAATGCACATAAACAAAAGTTCTTTATGTTTCTCACTAATATTAAGATTGTAAAGGGATCCTAGGACCAAAAAATTTGGGAATTGCTACTTTAGAATTTCTTTTAATAAGGGTCCACTGGTGGCAAATTCTCAGATTTTGCTTGCCAGAAAACGTCTTTATTTCATCCTATTCTGTGTGTGGGGGGGGGGGGGGTACGAGGGCCTCTCACTGTTGTGGCCTCTCCTGTTGTGGAGCACAGGCTCCGAACGCGCAGGCTCAGCAGCCATGGCTCACAGGCCCAGCTGCTCTGCGGCATGTGGGATCTTCCCGGACCGGGGCACAAACCTGTATCCCCTGCATCAGCAGGCAGACTCTCAACCACTGCGCCATCAGGGAAGCCCCTCATCCTATTCTTGAAAGATGTTTTTGAAGACAAAATTTATTTGCCTTTAGCATATTGAAGATATTATTCCACTGTCTTCTAGATTTTAGCATTGCTGTTGAGAAGTCAGCTGTCACCTGTTTCTTCTTTGAAAGTAATTGTCCTTTTTTCTTTTGGACTCTTTTCAGACTTTTCTCTTTGCCTGTGATATTTTATCTTTTCACTCTGATGTGTGCATGTATAGATTTCTTTTTATTTATCTTGCCTGGGATTTGTTGGGCTTCTTAAGTCTGTGGATTAGTATCTTGCATCAGTTCTGTAAAAGTCAGATATTCTTTGTTAACATTTTACCTCTGTTTCATTCTCTTTCTAGAATTTAAATTAAACAGTACTAATTAGACCTTTTTATTGTATTTTCTTTGCCTCTCCAGGCTACATTCTACGTAATTTCTTCTGTTCTATTCAGTTTATAGTTCTCCCATCCACTGAGTTTTAAATTTCAGTTACTGTACTTTCCATTTCTGTAAGGTCTGTTTGGATCTTTTCAAATCTGCTAGATAACTCTGTGTAACCTCCTATTACCTGCATATAATTTCCAGTTTTGCCTTTTATTTTTTTAAACACTATAAGCAGAATTGTTTTGTAGTTGATAATTGTAGTATCTGCGGTCTTTATGGATCTCTTCATACTGTCTGTTATTTCTTCTGGTTCTCCCTGTTGCAGCCTTGCTTCCTTATATGTTTATCTTTGATTCCGTGCTGCTTTTTTTTCTTAAATAATTGTCTGTATTAATAATATGAAGCCTAGATTTTAAGTTACTTCCTTTCAAGATGATTAGTGCTGGGTACCTAGGTGCATTACAAGTCCAAATTACTTTAAATATGTTGTCCTGGACCACCAGAGTTGAGAATTCATGAGATCTGATTCATTCTTACCTAATTGGTATAGCCTGTTGGGAGTCCTTAATGTGGGGAGGGAATTCTATTAGACTTTCCACTTTGACAGGCCCTGGGCTTTGAAACCTGTCCCCTGTATCAAAACCAAAGATCAGATTCACCTTATACGCAAATGCCCTCAGAGTGAAACATCTGTGTTCTACTTACCTCTCTGGGTTCCTGCTTTTCCTTTAGTTTTGGTTCCAGCACCCTTATTTTATTTTATTTTATTGTTAATATCTTTATTGGAGTATAATTGCTTTACAATGTTATGTTAGTTTCTGTTGTACAACAAAGTGAATCAGCTATAAGTATATACATATCCCCATATCCACTCCCTCTTGAGCTTCCCTTCCGTCCTCCCTATCCCACCCCTCTAGGTGGTCACAAAGCACCGAGCTGATCTCCCTATGCTATGCAGCTGCTTCCCACTAGCTATCTGTTTTACATTTGGTAGTGTATATATGTCCATGCTACTCTCTCACTTCGTCCCAGCTTCCCCTTCCCCACCTGTGTCCTCAAGTCCATTCTGTACATCTGCATCTTTATTCCTTCCCTGTCACTAGGTTCATCAGTACCATTTTTTTCAGATTCCATATATGTGCATTAGCATACGCCAGCACCCATATTTTAAACCATTATGGGAAACTGCCTCCCAGAACAGTGTTTTTAAATTTTAGTCTAACCATAAGAATAAGGAGTGCTTGCCCTATGGATATAAATGCCATAGTAATAACTTGGACCTCTCATCTTACATGTAAGGCAAACCTCACTCAGTAAGCACTGAGAGCCAGCAGAGTGTAGTTGTTAAGATCACAGGTTCTGAAATCAGGCTGCCTGGGTTTAAATCCTGGCTCTGCCACATAGTAGTCTGTGAACTTGCGCAAGGTACTTAATCTCTGTGCCTTGGTTTCTTTCTCTACAAAAGGAGGATAATATCAGCACTTGTTGCTTCATTTGGTTGTTATGAGGGTCAAGTGAGATGGGCAAGTAAACATTCAGCAGGTGCCGGCATGCACTTGGCTTTCCAGCACTCACAACAGCTGGGAACTTGGTTAGTACTGGATAAATATTCACTATGGATTACATTAAGCATCTATTGAGTGTCTCCTGGACAAACAGCCCATGTTAAATTCTCTTGGTCTTTGGCTACATTCGAGTTAGGAAGGTGATCACACTCACGTGAAACAAGTGGAGAGCAAGTAACAGCACTGTTTATTTGCTTGTATAATGATGGAATTTTTGAAATACTGTTGTGTAGTCTTCTGACCAGAATAGCAAAGAATCAGTGCTTTGTAGGGGAGGTGTTTTTCTAAACAAGGACTTTGAGAAAGAGGCCCTGTGTGGATTGGTCATGACAATGCTGAGGATGACATGAGCAATGGCCATGACACTTCACATTTGTACATAGTTCTTGACGCATTCCTCCCTATTCAGGTTCTCACCATAGCCTTCACGGGCAGCTATCTTTATTTATACTTTGTTGATCAGAAAAGCAAGGTCTAGGAAGGTCAGTGCGGGATCGTAAGAAGAGGTAGGTCAGTGCAGCCTATTTTAGAGAGCAGCTCCGGATTCCTAATAAAGGTGAAACTTTATGTCTAGGAATATAGCCCAGGGAGATTCATCACCATATTTACAAGTTAACATGTAACATTTACAAGATAATACATACAGTCAGTAGGGCAATGGGCAAAAACACTTTGACTTATTCATACTATGGAATACTATATAGCAATTAAAATAAGTAACATATATCGATAAATCAAGAGCATAAAACTAAGCGGGCAACTAGTAAACAGATAAGTTCTAGGGATCTGATACACAGCATGGAGATTATAGTCAACAATACTGTATTAACAAATGTCAAGGTTGCAAGAGAGTAGATCCAAACAATTCCGTTCAAAAAAAGAAATGATAATTATGTGGTGTGATAAAGGTATTAGCTAAGGCCACTGCAGTAATCATTTTGCAGTTTACAAATGTGTCAAGCCGACACATTATGCAAACGTACACAATGTTGATTATATCTCAGTTACAAAAAAAAAACTAGGTGAGGAAAGCTAGTTGCAAACGATAAATATAGTGTGAATTGTTTATATACTTGAAACACATAAAACAGCAGTACGATATGCATTGTTTATGGGTATCTGCAAAGGCAGAAAAAGTTCAAAGAACAAAAATTGAGAAACACAGCTCCCGGCTGGAGGACAGTGGTTCCTTCTGGAGGAGGGAGGGAGGGAGACCAGAAGCAAATATGTTTTCTCTAAACTTGAGATGATATCCTTTTTTCCCCTCAAATAAAGGTACTTTGTAAAAAGAAAAGAAGAGTTTTAAAATTAAATAGACCTCGGTTCTAAGCCTGCCACCCATTTACCCAAATTCCTTTCTCTCTCTAATCCTGTTTCCTCATCTATAAAACGGGGTCACTATAACTTCTTTGAAGTTGTTGTGAGGACTAGAGGAGGTGATGTATGGAAAGCACCTAGTGTAACACCAGCTGCTTAGAGGCGCACAGTAACTCGTACTTTTATTTTTTTATTATTATTATTTTTAACATCTTTATTGGAGTATAATTGCTTTACAATGGTGTGTTAGTTTCTGCTTTATAACAAAGTGAATCAGTTATACATATACATATATCCCCATATCTCCTCCCTCTTGCGTCTCCCTGCCTCCCACCCTCCCTATCCCACCCCTCTAGGTGGTCACAAAGCACCGAGCTGATCTCCCTGTGCTATGCGGCTGCTTCCCCCTAGCTATCTGTTTTACATTTGGTAGTGTATATATGTCCATGCCTCTCTCTCACTTCGTCGCAGCTTACCCTTCTGCCTCCCCGTATCCTCAAGTCTGTTCTCTAGTAGGTCTGTGTCTTTATTCCCGTCTTGCCCCTAGTTTCTTCATGACCTTTTTTTTTTTTAGATTCCATATATATGTGTCAGCATACGGTATTTGTTTTTCTCTTTCTGACTTTGTATGACAGACTCTAGGTCCATCCACCTCACTACAAATAACTCAATTCCGTTTCTTTTTATGGCTGAGTAATATTCCGTTGTATATATGTGCCACATCTTCTTTATCCATTCATCTGTCGATGGGCACTTAGGTTGCTTCCATGTCCTGGCTATTGTAAATAGAGCTGCAGTGAACACTGTGGTACATGACTCTTTGAATTATGGTTTTCTCGGGGTATATATGCCCAGTAGTGAGATGGCTGGGTCATATGGTAGTTCTATTTTTAGTTTTTTAAGGAACCTCCATACTGTTCTCCATAGTGGCTGTATCAATTTACATTCCCACCAACAGTGCAAGAGAGTTCCCTTTTCTCCACACCCTCTCCAGCATTTATTGTTTGTAGATTTTTTGATGATGGCCACTCTGACTGGTGTGAGGTGATATCTCATTGTAGTTTTGATTTGCATTTCTCTAATGATTAGTGATGTTGAGCATCCTTTCATGTGTTTGTTGGCAATCTGTATATCTTCTTTGGAGAAATGTCTATTTAGGTCTTCTGCCCATTTTTGAATTGGGTTGTTTGTTTTTTTGATATTGAGCCTCATGAGCTGCTTATACATTTTGGAGATTAATCCTTTGTCAGTTGCTTCATTTGCAAATATTTTCTCCCATTCTGAGGGTTGTCTTTTCGCCTTGTTTATGGGTTCCTTTGCTGTGCAAAAGCTTTTAAGTTTCATTACGTCCCATTTGTTTATTTTTGTTTTTATTTCCATTTCTCTAGGAGGTGGGTCAAAAAGGATCTTGCTGTGATTTATGTCATAGAGTGTTCTGCCTATGTTTTCCTCTAAGTTTGATGGTGTCTGGCCTTACACTTAGGTCTGTAATCCATTTTGAGTTTATTTTTGTGTGTGGTGTTAGGGAGTGTTCTCATTTCCTTCTTTTCCATGTAGCTGTCCAGTTTCCCCGGCACCACTTATTGAAGAGGCTGTCCTTTCTCCATTGTATATCCTTGCCTCCTTTAACTTTAACTTTTAAGTGACTTACCCCAGGTCGCATGCCGGCCTGTGGAACACGTAGGGTTTGACCTCAGATACCCTGGCTCTGAGCCTAGTTCTCCTCCCCGGCGTGGGTTCTGTGGGTAAGACGGTGTTAATGAAGGGACAGCAGCACACAGCTCCAATCACGGCTTGGGGACCTCACTAGGGAAGGAGCTGGAGCCTCACCCCCGCTGCCTGGCATCTCGGCCAGCCGTGACCGAGTACGTGGAGAAGCAGGTTGGGGAAGGGCCTTTAACCCTGAGCTCCGTTGCTCTCTGGACTCTCCAAAAAGTCTTTTGCTGCTAGAAGAACCAAGCGATTGTGCGATCATGTTTTAGCTACCTGGCTTGACTCAACTATGTGTTTTGACTTTTCCTTTTCTCTCTTTTATTGACAGTGTCATCAGCAAAGTGGTCCCAGCCCCCGAGGCTAAGCCAGCGCCTTCTCTGAACAGACCCAAGACGCCGCCGCCCACGCCGGCCCCCGCCCCTGTCCCCGTGCACGTCACCCCCGCCCCCGTGCCTTTGCCCCTCCTGGCCCCGGCCAGCACGCCCCTCGCCGGGATGCCCGCTCCGGCCCCCGCCGCCTCGGGATCTGCCAGTTCGAAAGCCCCCGTCCGGAGTGTGGTCACGGAGACGGTCAGCACTTACGTGGTGCGCTACTTTCTATTTTTGGAGCATTTGAGAAACAGCCACTTAAGAGCTCACTCTTGGGCTTCCCTGGTGGCGCAGTGGTTGACAGTCCGCCTGCCGATGCAGGAGACACGGGTTCGTGCCCCGATCCCGGAAGATCCCACATGCCGCGGAGCGGCTGGGCCCGCGAGCCATGGCCGCGGAGCCTGTGTGTCCGGAGCCTGTGCTCCGCAACGGGAGAGGCCACAGCAGTGAGAGGCCCGCGTACAGCAAAAAAAAAAAAAAAAAAAAAAAAAAAAAGAGCTCACTCTTCCCTCATGAAAATGTTTCCAATTAAAAATGCAGCGTCAGATGAATCATTATTGAATTTCAGAGGCAATTCTTTATGCCTAGAAAGCCATTTTCATTGCACTTTTAAGCTTTCGGCTGAAAAGTATTGTTGAGATGTTTGCATGTTTAGTCTCCATAGATAATGTCAGAGCATTGTTTTTCTTTAGTCGGCCTTGTTTTGGAAGATGACTATATGCCTATACACAGTACAATCAGTGTATAAATATAGAGGTGCATAGCGGTAGTTGCACCCCTCATTGACTTTCTCGATCAAGCAGTGACTCGCTTAAGAGTATGATTTGTGTGATAGACACACGTCTGATGGGCCGGCTGCTCTTTCTGAGCAGCAGCACTAATTATAGTAACTCTCTGGCTAAGGTCCAGAGCAAACCAGGGCCTGCAGAGCGAACGGGGACGAACTGTCAGCCACGGAGCTTCCTGAGCCCAAGCCTGTCGTCGGGTGGAAAAACTCACCTCGATGAACGAGTTCGCACGGTCGTCATGTTTTCACGTGTTCTCCCCATACCTACTAGTATCGGATCTTACTCAAGCCCTGAATTCAATCAAGTAATAAAGCACTTACATAAACATGTTCTTTGAGCTCTGTAGAGCGACACATAAACAGGCAACAGAAAGGTGTCAGGCACACGGAGGTCCTAGCTGAGCTGACGCAGCCGAGATCACCACGTACGTGGGCTGAGATGTGTCAGCCTAGCAGTGGTTTGGGTCTTTCCGAATAGCTGGGACTGGAGGGTGGCGGGGTCAGAGTCCTGCTGCTGCTGTTATAAATCGTGCAAGTATTACATCTCTAAAGGCATTTGGGAAGGAAATTTCAATGAATCATTAAGTATCTGAGGCACTGTAATGACACGAAGGATAAGAAGAAAATCTCAAAAATCTTCAGAGAGGATATAAAGACATGAAGTATTAACAGGAAGAAAACAATTGGCCATTCAAGGTAAAAATAGAAGACATGATACAAAAATCTGTGATCATCAAGTCAGTCCATTCAAGGACCAGTTGCTACAGGTGTTTAATTGAGGCCACATCACCCCAAGATGGGTTAATCGGGGAGGATTTTACACTTAATCTCCTCGGCCTCCATTTCTTCAGGTGGGATTAGGGGGTTGATAGACTAGGTGGTCGCTGATTTCTGATTCTCCAGTGGATTTTTGAGTTAACTCCCTGGAGATGGATCAGATTTGCATAGACAACATGGATGAAATGCCTTCTGTCTCCTCAGAGACACTTTGTAGACAGAAGACAAAATGTGTGAATTGAAGGAAAGACACAGGCTATACAGCAAAAAGGCTGATTTTGTCACTGCCCAATCTGTGACATTGGAACTGTCACTGACATTCCCTTAGCTCCAGTCTCCCCATTTCTAACCTAGCCAAGCGTTGTTTTAGGATGATGAAACCAAGTAAGACATTTGAAAGAACTTAGTAAACCGTGAAGGGCTGGGCGTTAGTTATTATGGGTGCTGTGGCAGATTTCTCATGTCACAGGGTCACGGCCTCCTAATTTCAAGAAAGGTCAGCCAGCAGCAGGACTGGCCATGCATGTCAGCTTCAGGGCCCAGGGCGCTGGGCCAGCCTTCGCCCCAGACAGCTGGCACGTGCTAACTGGTGGTCTCTCCCCTTGAAACTAGAGAGGACCGAGTCAGGGATGTAGCTACCCACAGATTTGTTTAGGAAGCCTTCACATCAGCATCCTCTGCCTCTGTAGAGACCGTTTTGAGACTGGTCAGCCTTAAAATAGCGCATCAGTGGAATGAAATATCTCTGCCCCCCGTACACCCATCACACACACAGAAAGCCATCTCTCCTGCACATCTAGTCAGTGTTGTATTTTAAAGTACCAGAAGAGACTATAGCTTGCAAAATAAACTGAATTAAATTATGTGCTGTGTGATTGGAAAAACTTTAGAAAATTATCATTCCTGGTTTTAAATGCCCATCATAGAATTGTTTCTTCCAAATCGGTCTTGTTCATGTGGAATTTGAGGAAGTTGTTCAGTTAGGGATGCTTCTTATTTGGAACTGCTAAGTTAAGTAAAGCAAAGTTCAGAGCACAGCGTTATTTGTTGCAAAATAACATGAAAATGTGTGGCTCTTTGGCCTCCCGCGCGTCCCTTATTTCATTTGCCCTTTAGTTGATTGTACTTTACTGAAAATGTCATAAAGGGAATGGAAAGTTACTTAGTAACAGCTCCTTTATATCCTTGATCTTATCAGCTAGTTCAGGAGAAGGGTTTGGCTAATAAGTAATAAGGCGATACATGCACATTGGCCGTATTTATTAATTCCAGGCCTGTGAATGCGATGGAGGAAACAACATTGAGTTGAGCTCAATAGCTTTCAAAAATATTCGTCATTACTTCCATGAAAACCCTAGTCATTCAGGATGTGTGTGTTTACAGTATTTCTTTAGATAAAAGTGGCCGTAGGTCATATTGCTCACAGAAATTATTATAAAATGCTTTGTTTTTATGACTTACAAAAGAGAGTTTAAAATATTCATTAGAAATGCCTTGGGAGTTCCCTGGTGGCCTGGTGGTTAGGATTCTGGGCCTTCACTGCCGGGCCCTGGGCTCAATCCCTGGTCGGGAACTGGGATCCTGCAAGCCGAGGGCCAAAAAAAAAGAAAAAGCATGTCTTATCATTGAACACTTAGTAGCCATTTGCTTTTTCAGGTGATCCCAGGATAGTGATGACCATGATCACAGCTTTACTAAATTGTTAACTACTGGGTTTTTTGTTTTTGTTTTTAGTTTAATCTGTCGGTGTATTAGCTTCGCAGTGTGAAGTAATGATCCTTATTGTGCCCTTTTTTGGGTACTTCCTCCTCAAAGCATCTCTGTTTTGCTCCCTCCCCTGCAACCGCAGATCCGAGACGAGTGGGGGAACCAGATCTGGATCTGTCCCGGCTGCAACAAGCCCGATGACGGGAGCCCCATGATTGGCTGTGATGATTGTGACGACTGGTACCACTGGTGAGTCCCCATCGTGGCCCTGGGGGGAGGGGCTCTGCACACGGGGTGTGGGGGTGTCTCTGGCCCATCCTAGCTTTTCTCCCAGGGCAGTTCCTCTCCGGAGAGCAGTGTACGGAGCAGAACCACTGCCAAGAGAAAGGCGTTCATGTGAATTCCAAAAAGCACGAGTCTTTGGCCTATCATTGTTCAGCCTAAATTCCAAATGTGTTGCTTAGCTTATGTATCCTCCTGCTTTAACAAAGGAAAAGGAGCTGGAGGGGGTTCCCTTTCCTTTCTTGCCAGTCGTTTTCTGTAGCAGCTGCAGTACTTGACGGCAACGCTAAGGGAACCCCCGTAAACGTGTCAGTGCAGAAGTGAAGGGACAGCTTGTGTGGTTTCTGCACCTCTTCAGCGCCCCCCCCAAAACCGAAGAAACGCCATCAAAATGCATGCACACAGCCTTTCCGTTTTATCTTGAAAATATCAGATATAAAAAGATAGGAGTCCACTTAGTCACGTGCTATATGATATCTCTGAGATAAAAACAAAGCCGTGGCTCAGAAGCATGAGACTATTTCTGGCTGAAAGGATGAATGAGCTAATTAATTTCTCCAGCGGGGCCTGGAGAGGGGCTTTGTGTAAGGTGATCACCCACACGCCCAGCAGTAGCGCAGCATCCGTCAGAGCTATGTGACTTGGATTTCTGGTAAATACACCACAGACTTAGGACATTATTTAATGACTTGAAATTCTTTAAAAACACAGGAAAAGAATGTGTGGATAAGTAAAGCTTGTTTGCCTGAAGCCTTTTCTTCCTTGGTAACCATGCAGGCCCTGCGTCGGGATAATGGCCGCGCCCCCGGAAGAGATGCAGTGGTTCTGTCCCAAGTGTGCCAACAAAAAGAAGGATAAAAAGCACAAAAAGAGGAAGCACCGGGCGCACTGACGCCCCGGGGGCCCCTGTCCCGACGCCTCGGGGGAGGTGCCGTAACCCCGCCTCCGTGTCACCTCCCACCACGTTCCTGCCGGTTATGAACCTCGCAAGACTGAGGACAGAAACACACCACCCGCAGGGATTTTCCTTCTGGAACACCCCGGCCCGGGGCCACGTGGTCATGACCGAAGGAAAGCTCACGTGGAGGCGGGGCACCGGGGCCACCTCGCCTCCGTTTTCTATTACCAGTGACAAGTATTACTAATAAAAAGACCATAATCTTCCCTTTCGATTTTCTTGATTCTCTCCAGGGCCTTTTCCTTAAGCTGTTAGATGAGACGGTGGCGTGTGGCCTGCCTTGACCATGACTGAGGGTGATGTTGGTAGTCTGTCTGCACCTCCAGCCTCCTTCCCTCTCTAGTGAGATAATCATAATCACATAAAAGAAAACTCCAGGTGGAGTGTCGGTAAATATTTTTGTGATGAAAAATATATGAAGCTTCCCCTCCCTCCCTGTTTTTAGTACTAACATGTAAAATGTTCAGGCTTTTTGTGAAATACCTTATATTTTTTAAGAAAAAGGTTTCTATCATGTCCTGTTGGCTTTTGTGCAAATTATTTTTGTTGACTCTCACCTATTTTCTGTCTCTGTTGCCTCCCGACTTTGCCCATTTCTCTAAACTGCTGGTGTTCTTCTCACAGCTTATCCATTTCATCAACTTGTATAAAAACTCTTCAGACCAGGAGATCTCCCCTAATGTAAATAATAAATATTTATGAAGCAGTTATTTTAAAAAAATTTTTTATCGTGTTAAATTCTGGCTTTCTCTGAAATCTGCTGTGATTTCAGCCATGTCTGTAATTACTGCTGTACATAAGCAAAGAAGGCTAGAAAAAAAGAGCCATGTGTAGTTCAAAGTTACCTACCTTGAGCTGAACCCATGCAGTACCCAAAACACTGGGGGAAAGGACCCGAGCAGTTGGAAGGAAAACAAGGCAATTTAAACCTATGGTTTATGATTTGAAATTGTTTTGTTATCTCTTGTTTCTGTAAATTTCTTTGACTTCCTTTTGTTTCAAAGGACATGTAGATTCCCCGAAAGTTAAAAAAAAAAAAAAGAAATATATATATATATATATATATATATATATATATATACTGTAGCATTTTGTGTTTATATTGTTTTATTTCTGCAAATCTGTTCATTGATATTGTGGTTTAAGGCTGAAATGAAGTATATTATGAAATTTTTTTTTAAAGAAAACTCATCAAATTTCAGGGTATCACAAAACTTTATTATATTACTATACTGCCCACTATTTATTATATGTTATAGATGTCTGAGAGATAAACCAAATATTTTATTTTTAATGTAAAACATCAAATTTAATTTTATTAGCATATTTTAGCAACTTTGGAATAAATATGGACTTTTACTTGATTTTGAAGTAATCCCAACTTGGGCCAGTGTAATGGATATCTTGAATACTAGAATATGGGCTTTGAACCTAATACAAATATATTAATAGAAATTGTGATGTTTTTAAATGCCAAGTAAATTGATATTAGTGTATGAATCATATTTTAAAACATATATGTGGTTAGAGAAATGAGGCTTTCTGCCATGAATGTTAAATTGCAAATCAGTGGAAATGGAGTCACCCTTTCAAGACTGCAGTATTTCATTGCCCTCCTTGTTCTAGAAGTCAAAGTTTTTCTATCCCTACAAAGAAACAGAGCATCTGTGTTGAGACACGTGTTTTTTGTTCTATTAATTTGAGATCACCCTAAATACTTTATACAATATTTTCACATGCACAGATCTACCCATTAGTGCTTTTTGGAGAGGGATGGGGGTGGGGAAGTGCAAAATAAAGATTATTGGCTATTTCATAGTTTGCTTTTCCATTTTTTTTATTTAGGATTTAGTTCCTCGAGGCATGGTCAGTGTATCTGACGTTGCCATGTCTAAGTGACCTGGTCATGCCACTGAAATAAGAATGGAGGTGCCAATATATAACCTTCCCCCAATCCTACTGTCTGAGAGACTTCAGCCCAAATGACATTGAAGGAATTTCAATCAGTTTGTTGTCCCTTGCTATTTCATGGTTGCTTTCCTAAATCCAGTTCATGATTTTATAAATGGCCTTTGCAATAATAAAACCAAAGAATCATTTTCAGGGGGCTGGAGAGCTCAAGGGATTAGTAATGGAATACAGAGCCTTTCACCTCTAGGTCAGTGAGTTGAATCCAGTTCAGGTCACCAGAGACCCAAAGTTGTTACCGTCTTCTGACTGTTCGGTGGCCTGTATGAAATGGGCTGGTGGTCTCAGTCTCTACTGGATGCCTGTCCATACACCAACCAAAGGAAGTCCGAGAAACCGCAAAAGGAAATGTGGATTCGAAAATGAAACCCTGGTGTTCCAAAGCAAAGTTAGAAAGTTGGGCAGAATCATCCTCCATAAAGTCACACTGAAGAAAAAGAGAGTAATCGCAAATGCCACAGACGTCACAAAGAGACTGGAGATTAATTCACTTGGCCTAATGAAGTTGAACTAAACAGGGAAAGGAAAAACCTGTATTGGACCAGAGGGGAGAGGGTTACATTGGGAAAGATGACAGTTTAATTGGGAGAAAACCTTGAGGGGACCCACGCAAGAAGAAGAAAGTGGGTTTTGACTTTTGAGGGAGAAGGAAATCATAGAGCAGCAGACATTTGAGGAACTACCGGAACTGAGAAAATTCGATGCAGAGGCACCGGGAGAGTATTTCCCTAGGGAGCATGAGAAGTCTCCCAGGGGTCGGGAAGCTGGTGGACCATTGTCATTTATGCCAGCACTACCATCTGACCTCAGCACTGATGATGCTTCGTGAAGAGAAGTAGTCTGGAAAAAAATTGGCCGGGCTAGTGATTTAATTGGAGGGGTTGGTATTTAAGAGGGAGAGAGAGCCCTCCCTCCCAGGAACCCCATTCCTCGGGTGAGCTGATCTGCCCGCGGAGCCCTGAGGACCTGGCCAAGCGCGATTTCTGTGACTGGCGCACTGTTTGTCTTCTAAAGGTGTCTGCACTGAAGCACAGTGAGGGGCTCTATCCTCCAGCTGATTTGTGGCTCCAAATGTCCTGCAGAAAATCAGAGGGCATCAGAGCATTCTGGCTCTGTCGGGCTTTTTGCAAAGATAAAATATAGTGCCTTACCCTACTGTATCACCTAAACCTCCTTTGTTCTCCTTTGAATAGGACGATTCAACAAAGACCTGGTAACCAAACTAAAGTATAAAATGAACACAGATATGGAAACCTGGCCAGTGAGAATGCTAATGAATTAAGTTCACTAAAGGCACACGGGCTAAGTTTTCAATACAAATAGTTTTATGGCCAATCTCTTCAGATCATAGCAGTTTTCTTTAGAAGTTCAAGTCTAGAAGTAGATAGTCGCCCCCCAACTGAAGAATGAAACAGATAATGTTCTGAATAACGTTCTCTCCACAATAGTATCAGTCATTCTCTTAGGAAACCGTTTCTTTGAGAATCTCACATTCATCGTGGCCTGAAAAGTCTAAAGTAACTATTAATCCCCGCGTGCCGGCCAGTGGTGACACTGGAAATGAGATATTTAGGTGGACAGCTGAACATTTTCTTCTTCCTATCAGGGAAACATAACATTTAGTTTATGTGCAAGGTATTAAAACTACTGCTGGTTACCTTTTTCATCCCGGACAACTCAGCTCTTAGTTTAGTTTATAGAAGGACAGTTTTAAACACTTTGCATTCGTTCATTCAACGTTGGCTGGACACACTTCATGAAAATGGCAAAAGTGCATTAGCTCCAAGATGAGTTTTCCTGCAGTCTGGTCTCCACCGTTTTGTGCTTGTTCCCACCATACTCTGGTATTAATGTGCATTTCATCGAATCCTAAGCCCCTTCCTTGCTAGGTTTTTCTCCATTTTTCTCCACATCATCTTTCTATCCACCTTAGACTGCAGTGGTTTTTAATGTGGATATAGCTTTATATAGTTGAAGGGTTTACATTTACAACAAAATATTGAAAAGCTTAGCGAACAGTTACATTAACTATCCTGGGAAGTAGCAGAGTTGACAATATATGAAAAAATGCATTTATACGTAAACGGATGCCACAAGATGTACATGTGCTGGGCTTTCAGAACAGAAGTATATTGGGACTTCCCTGGTGGTCCAATGTTTAAGACTCCGTGCTTCCACTGCAGGGGCCACAGGTTCGATCTCTGGTCAGGGAGCTAAGATCCCACATCCTGCATGCCACGCGGCATGGCCAAAAAATAAATAAAAAAGAACAGAAGCATATTTTAGGTGCCCTGCCCTAAGCAATCATCTCCTACTGTATCCTTGGAACCTAGTCAGGATTTTGTTAACCTTCTGAAGTTTTGTGGGAGTTTTTTTTTCTTTGTGGTTTTTTTTGGCTTGCTCTTGTATTTGATTAGTGAAACGCTTAGGATGGGATCACCTTCAGCAAAACAACACAACACTGAAGACTGTCATTGTTACTGTTCTTCATGAGTTAACTATTGCCCAGTGCAATGGTTTGAAGCAAATGTCTGTGCTGCTTCTAGGACCTCATTTAAACCTCTAATAAAAGTAGTCATCAGAGGGAGTTCAAATCATCCAAAAATATCATCAGGTTATATTCTAATTATTTCTTTTCTTATACCGTTTAGAATGTTGACTAAGCTTTTTTGGCCAGCTTTTAGAAAGTGAATTCTCTAGAAGAAGGTTTCTAAATGACCAATTCCTCTTCCCTCCTTCATTCTATTACTTTTTGACGTGGCTAATTTGCAACATTCACAGAAACAAAGAAGAGGCCCAGAATGTTCTACACTTAACCACATCCACTCGCTTCCCAAAAAAAACCATTAGGCATCTTCCCAGGCTACGGGGATGCAAAGATGACCTGAGACACATCCCCAGTGTCACAGAGAGATGACAGAGAATGACATGAGAGACGTGGTCCACATCTCAAAATGGATCCAAGACAGAGTGCATGGAAAGATGATCAGTTCTGACTCCTGTCTGACCAGTTTTCAATTTTAGGTCCATGAGACCAAGGGACAGCTTAACACACAACGCTGTAAACCAATACAGACATCAGAATATATGTAGTTTGAGTCCTTGTATATAAAGTCCAAAAGGGGCAAAACTACACCACGTGTTTTAGGATGCACACAAAGGTGGGAAAGCAAGGGGGGACCCTCATAGAAAGTAAGGATGGCGGCTTCCTCCGTGGGGAGAGAGGGGAGCATGGATGTGGAAGACGCAGCATAAGCAAGCTCGGGCTGCTTCCAGGTACAGGCAAAGTCTGATTTCCTGACCTGGGAGGTGGTTATACAGACACCACTTTATAGCCATTTGTTTAAACTGTATATATAAGTTTTAGCTATTTTTGTGCTTGTTCTTTTCTACAATTAAAAAAATCTTAATTGAAAAAAAAAAAAGGCAGTAAGTTGACAAAATTATAACATTCCCAGGAAGAAAGATGGGATCTGAAACTGAATAAAATCAAAAAATTGAGCCTTTCTAGAAAGATCAATCTACTGAAATAAATGTATTCCTGATGCAATAGGTGTAAGTCAAATTTTTATTAATTCTGTCATGTTAAATGCCAGAGGAGAGTTTTGCTTAAAGGAAAAATATGGTGAATTCTCACTAAGGGAGTAAGGTAAGAGGGGGAAAAGCATTTATAAACACCTGTACGTTTTTTTAAAAAGTATGAGGAAAAACTTTTATTTTACTCTGAAGGCTCAGTGAGGCCATCAGAGCTTCCCAGGAAGGCTGCTGCGGAATGCAACCTTCTAGAAGCTCAGCTGACACCCTCTCAAATGTCATTTTCCACAAAGACCCCACATGGAAATAGGCCTGTGGGTGAGGTTGCTTTGTTGTTTTGTTTCATTTTGGGGAGAGCGTAGCACAGGGCTATAAAAATTTTGAATCTGAAAACCTTTAGGCAGACCACACGGTGGCCTTCCCTGTGACACGGGTGGGTTACCTACCTGACTCCTAGGGTTGCTGTGCCCAGGAATCACGCCCACTTAACAGTAAGTGCGCGTCAAGCAAGATATTGTTTGAAGTGTGATAAAAATATTTTTGGCTTACCATATTTTCACCAACTAAAAAAAAATTGAATTGGCCAGACCTAGGCCCCCATTAAAGTGCATACAGGGTGTTTGATGAGCTTCATGCATTAAATTGATATTTTCTGCTTTTATAGGTCTTCTTTTCACATTGCATTTAGATCTTTAACTAAATTTTAAGGAATCTAGACAGCAAGATAGTATCCAAGAGCACGCTTTTTTTTTAGTCAGGACCTGGATCTGAATCCTGACTGTGTTGCTCAACTGCTGAATGAACTTCAATAAAGAATTTAATTTCTCTAAATCTCAGCTTCCTTCTCTGTAAAAGGAGAATAGGACTGTCTTCTTTGGGTAATTGTAGAAATTGAATAAGATCATATGTAAAGAATTTTACACATGGTAGGAGCTCAACAAATGGGAGCTCTAGTATCTATTGTGGGTTTTGTTTTTTTTTTAGTTTAATTTGTTAATAGTTACTATCTTGCTCTTCCAATAATTTTTCAGTGCTCTATAAATTCTGAATTTTCTATGAGACTCAGATTCTGGATTTCAACACCCCATCAAAACAGCGATCTTGTCCAGCAATCCCACTCCTGGGTATATATATCCTAAAAAGATGAAGGCTCTAATTCAAAAAGATACATGCACCCCAGTGTTCATAGCAGCACTATCTGCAACAGCCAAGACATAGAAGCAGCCTAAATGTGCACTGACAGATGAATAGATGAAGAAGATGTATATATACAATGGAATAATACTCAGCCATAAAAAAAGGAATGAAATAATGCCATTTGCAGCAACATAGATGGACCTAGGATTATCATACTATATGAAGTAAGTCAGAGGAAGATAAATATATGATATCACTTATATGTGTAACCTAAAAAATAGTACAAATGAACTTGTTTACAAAACAGAAACAAACATAGAAAACAAATTTATGGTTACCAAAGGAGAGGGGAGGGCAGGACTAAAATAGGAATTTGGGAGTAACATATACACACTACTATATATAAAATAAACAACAAGGACCTACTATATAGCACAGGGAACTCTACTCGATATCTTGTAATAAACTACAATGGAAAGAATTGAAAAAAAGAATCTAGATAAATACATGTATATGTAAAACTGAATCACTTTGCTGTACACCTGAAACTAACACGATATTGTAAATCAACTCTACTTCAATTAAAAAAATTTTTTTTCATTTAAAAAAGAGCAGTGCTCTTTTGATGCTACAGTCGAGGCTGGAAAGGTGGACAAGACATTAGCCAGGCGATTTTATTACCAAGCTATCTGATTACTGGACACAGAAGGTCACCAGGAGAAAGATTTCCTCCCACTGCCCATTTTCTCCAGCTCAACTTTACACCCATCTGTATAGTAGTACCCAATGGTGGAGAGTGGAGGGAGAGGTATGCCGCTGTCAGCAGGCCTGGATGACCGATGTTAATATGCAGCAAGTCAAAGTGCAATGGATTTGGCATTGGCACTTTCTGATTCTTATGCTGAACAATCTCAGACAACTAGATGAAACGGTAAATCATGGAGGACAAGCCCTTGCTGGCTTCACCCACATTCAGCAGGCACATGGTTGCCTGTCCGTTCCTGAACAACCTCAGGCCTCAGTGCAGGAAAGGGATCAGATAAAGGAAGGAAACCTAATTTACGCTTAAAACAAGGAGGAATTTCTCAAAGCCTTCCGAATGTAGTCCAGCTGGAGGGATGCACTGGAGTCTAGAGCACCCCCTAGTGGAGGAGCTTCCACTGCACACCTCCACCCCCACCCCCACCCCCGGCTTCCCTATGTGCTTAGGAATCCCTTCCACGCACAAGCATTTGTGTTCTGGAGTCACTGCATTCATCTCTGGGCTCAGGCCATGAGGATGGAAATGTCCCGTCACTTCTGCTCCGGCCAATACCGGGGCCACGGCCACATGGACTATGGAGCCCTTGAGATACGGCTACTGCAGCTAAGAAGCTGAATTTTTAATTTTGTTTAATTTTAACTAATTGAAAAAAAAATTTTAATAGTAATTTAAACTAATGGAAAATTTTAAAAATGATAATTTTAACTAATTGAAATGTAAATATCCACAGGTGGCTAGCAGCTAGCACATCACTGCAGTTCTAGGACAGACACAACTGTAGATGTTCTTGGCTCCTCCGCTGTAGCTCTGACCAGGAAGCACTGACATCACAGCCTCACTTCCTAACTGTCCGCCCAACTCTCCCAAGGGCCTCAGCCCCTTGATTTTGAAACAAAGAGGTCCCATGAGATCTACATGCTTCTTGTAGCTCTCACATTCTGTGCTCGAGACTTCAAACGTTATAAATAAATTAGTTCCGTTTCAGAGGTAGCGACATATCAAATCTATCCGATGCCTGTTAGGATGTCAGGTCCATAGGTGAAGGGATATGTGTGTGTTGTGTGAAAGGAACCCAATCAGAAATGACTCACCCTCAACATTTTTAAAGTGTGGATTTCACTGAAAATAACATTAAAAAATAGGCTTAAAGTTAAAAAATTGAAATAAATCAGGATACGAAAAGTAGGCACATCCTTTTCCGGTTGTTTACCTCTTGTAAGAGCACATTTTTAGGAAGAACAGCAGAAAGGCATCTCTCCACCAGGTGCAATGGCTGTAGCAGTGGTGGGGTGGCCGAGAGCTGCTGACGGGGTTGATACATTCCCTAACACTTCCTGCATGGGAGGGTATCTTTAACAGCATAGAGGCATTTATATTGCCTTATTGTCAATAGATGGAAGAAGGCAAGAAAACACAAAGAGTTTAATGTTTTCAACTTACTAACAGTTTTTCATTAAGTCCACATTTTGTGTATCTAGGAGTCTGCCCCTATCAGTTATCAGTGGTTTGTATGAGATTGTAGTGAAATTTTTCTATTGCACTGATTCAACCATTAATAGGAGCACACGATGTACTTGTTCACATACATACACTGAATCTATGGACTTGTGAACCGCTTCCATGCCCTTTCTAGCATCTTGGATATAATATAATCCCTTTCAACATCTGCTTCATTTCTTGGATGGTTAGTTATTTGTTCAAATGTTTTTATGGACAAATCATTGTCACTGAACTTTGTTTCAAATCACTAAAAACAACAGAGGAGCTCTGCTTATTGATTACAAAATACCAAGCCCTTACTGGAGGGCTTCAAATTACCAGACCGCCCAAACTAAGCTAGCCCACGTTTCAGTTTGTAGTCACGGACAATACAGCAATTTAATGCAGCAGAAATCCTGACCGAATTCAAAAGATGGTATTTCTGCCATAAGAATTGTATTCACCTCCTTTCCCAAGCAACTGGTTAATGCTGACATTTGACAGTGGCCCACTTTGTCTCTGAGAAGTTTGTGGATGCAGATTCAGCTGAAGGATGTTTATATAAAAATACATGGTGTAATTAAGACCTACAGCTCACAGCATTCCCTAAGTATATGTTCATGTATAATTTTTGCAATTACGCAGTTTACAGACACAAAAGTCACATCACATGGCTATCATTTTTAATACGTATCATACACTTAGAAACAAGAATCTGGCTTCATTTAAGCTGTTAATCATGTTTCATTGGTGCTCAAAGATCAGAAGGAAAACAGAAGGTTTGGAGAAATAGTAAGGAAGGGCCCAGGTGAGCTGTCTCTGCCCCAGTCACTGCTCAGGTGTGATGACAGCCCATGTCGCTAAGACAAACAAACCTCAACCCTGCTGTTCGATGGTCTTGGCTGGCATTGTCTGAATTTTTTTTTTTTTTCCCACAAGAAAAGCTGGTCTTTCATATTAAGTGGAGTCATGTCAGAAATTGGACAAACAGTATATTCAGAGCTCAAGTGGAGACAGTGCCCTTTATGTAAAGAAGCGGCGCAAGGTTTAAAAAGTGTGCTAGGGTTTCAGTAACTTGATTGTTTAGACTCAGGTGAGGGCACCAACGCTTTGAGCCAAAAAAAAAAAAAAAGGAAAGAAAGAAAGATTAATCACGTTGTACCTAAGCCAATCCACTAATCACGAATACAAAATATGGTGCTAAGATATGAAGGCGCTACAGACATGCCACCAAAAGCTGGATGTGAAAGTAAACATTCCTAATTCCCTACCCCCCTCTCACAGCTAATCTGATGGAGCCACCCAATGGCTTTCCACCAGGGTAAAGGGAGCCGGCTGCCTCTGAGTCTAGGCAGGCTTTGAAATGGCCTTCTATTAGAAACCCGGTAGAAGCATCTCCTGGGATTGCTGCGGTGCTCGGTTGCCGCCCGTCAGGTCGCCGCAGCCACCCCGCAGCAAAGCCCATGGAAATGGAAAGCACCACGTGACTGCCCAGGTCCACCCCGTCTCTGTTTTCAAGGTCTTTCCTGAAAGTTGGCCACACAGATAACCTGGTTTCCATGCTATTTATTGCCCAGGAAGGAGGAAGGGTTGAGCCCAACCCCTTGGAGATGTGAACTTGCGGTTCCAGGGAGTCTAGGGGATCAAATCTGATGCTTTCAGGACTGAGCTGCCCCAGAGAGTGAATCCAACCGCAGCTTTCTCTTAGAACCAAAAGGGGAACCGAATTACAATAGCTCTTTCTTATTTGTGACACATGGGGTGGTGGGGGGGAGAAAAGAAAAGAAAAGAAAGCTTTCGCTAGTACTTTAGGACATATGTAACCTGTGGCTTTTGCAAATAGTCGTTTTTCTACATTGAGAATGAATTCCTCTTAATATTCTTTTTATTAACTGAAACATCATTTTACCCGAGATCCCCATTTACTGGTGGCAAATCTGGGTCACTTTAGAGACCCAGGATCACTTGTCCCATCAAAATTACTTAGTCTGGGGCTTCCCTGGTGGCGCAGTGGTTGAGAGTCCGCCTGCCGATGCAGGGGACGCAGGTTCGTGCGCCGGTCCGGGAAGATCCCACATGCCGCGGAGCGGCTGGGCCCGTGAGCCATGGCCGCTGAGCCTGCGCGTCCAGAGCCTGTGCTCCACAACGGGAGAGGCCACAACAGTGAGAGGTCCGTGGACTGCAAAAAAAAAAAAAAAAAAATTACTTAGTCTGAAAGTTAGGGAAGATTCTATGCTTGGGTCAAACTCCTGCCCTCCTCCTTAGCGTGTTAGCAAAGATAAAATTCAAATGATGTTTTTAGTAAAAAATGATTGCCTTCTTGTAAAAGATTGCACTAAAGACAACAGCGGAATGATGTTTTTTTCCAGCAGCACACAAATTTGGTCTTTGGATCTGGATTTATGAAACAGCTGCCTCTGATGTACTTTGAGGCTTTCGTTTTGAATGAGTTCTGGACATAGCCTGACTTGGGAACCCATCTAGGTAAAGGATGATGTATCTCACCAGGCAAGACATCGTTAAAGACAATGAAAAACTAACCTCCTCAGCTTTGAAAAATAAATGTTTATTCAACCATCAGTTTTGGATAAGACTCTGCAACTTCCAACATGTTGACGGGTTGGTCATCTCTGGCCACCATATTCCTCCCAAGTATGGAAAAGCACATTTTTACCTGTTTGTAGCTGCTCAAAAGATGTTTGTGTTGATTTCCCAAGGTTCTGCCACTCTTTTGAAGACTAGATTTCACTGTGTAAAATCCAGTTCCTCAGACCTGCTCGGCTTTTGTGTGGTTGGAACAGCACACCCTGAAAAAGTATCAAGGGTCAACTTGGTTCAGAGGTTCGGCTGACGGTTTAAAGTTATTTAGAGAAAATCGGGCGCTGATGTACTCTGACATAGATGTACTCACACACAGAAAATACCTCCTCCTCATTCAAAGGAGCTAAAAATGTAGGCCCCATTTGTGGCACGTTAAATAAAGTTCCCTGCTGCAGGATTATTTATCATGGTTAGCGGTTGCCATCAGTCATGAAAAGTTAACGAAGACCTATTGGGTTTATCTATAGGCAGCTAAACAAACATATCTTGCTCTTCTGTTATCTTCTTGTTAACAAAGCCCTATCAGGGTGTTCTCAACATCAGCATTTACTGCACAGGGGCCCTTTATCTGGGATGATATATAGGGAGACCATCAATTAGTGTGAGAGTTTGTAGATACCTGCCATATATTCATGAGGGCGAGCGGCTTCCCCGTCTCTTGCTGTCACAGACACGGTGCAGCGCGGTTTTCTAGGTGGTGTCACTGCTCACCTTCTGGGCTTTGGCTGATTTCTGTCGTGGCCATGAAACTGTCAGAGTGCCTTTGGTCCAGGCAGAGCTGTGACTGCAGCAGAGCCAGCAACCAGGGCTGCTGTTCTCAACACACTCTCAACACACAAGCCCAGAGGACCCAGGTCCCATGCAGCGATAGTGAGAAAACACACAGAGAAACAGGAGCCCTGGTGTAAGTGTTGCTTTCGCCTAAGCATTTTTAGAAAATTGTTATTACCCAGTCGCTTTATACAATTGGAAGTATTGAAGCAGACACTTTAGTTCTGGATGTGTAACCGAGGGAAAAGGGGAGACTGGTCACCTGAATGGCACCTAGAATCTCTAACTTCACTCATTCTGATCCCGACGCTCCTCTGCATAAAGACCATCGCTGGTTCCCCAGGGCCCACAGGACAAAGCCACGTAGCTTGACTCCATGACACTCCACTGCCCTGTGTCCCTACCTCTCCCACCCCTCCCCTGCTGGGGGAACTGCCTTTCTCATCCTTTATCGAACTCTCCGGACCCTTTCCCCACCCCAGTGCCATCGAACTTGCCCTTTCACTTCTGGAATACATCTTACCCCCTGCACCACTCTGTGAGCTCATAAGCATCCGGAGAGTCAGATCATGCTTCACAATCTGGTTAAACATTCGAAGACACTCCCAAGCATTCTGTCCTCTGGGCTCACACAGCAGGCATTTCCCAGAGTGTTTATTGCATCTGAATGACTTACTTGTTTCTCCTTCTCCCCATTCTACCTGTGCACAGAGACATCTTCCTCCTTTGTGGTCTCAGAGCTTAGCAGGGTGCCCATTATGGGGACACAGTGTTAAAGGAAGGAAGGAGGGATGAATGAAGAAATAGAAATGCCCGTAACCCCACTGATAATCCGCAGCGCACACTGAGGTCTTCTGGAAGGAAAGAGGTCCCAGGAGCAGGGATGAGGGCTGGTCACAGCCAGACAGGATGCGTCACCTGTAGAACAGGGATAAACCTACCTTAGAGGGTGTTCTGAGTTTAATGAGCATTATCCTGTAATGGATATATTTTATGATGGATGCAGTCACTGTTATGATATAACCAGGTTGTTATTGTTATGGCCTTGGGTGTAAGTGCCCCAGCTTCCTGTAACCTGGACGGCCCTTTCCTTAGAACAGAGTTTCATCAGTTTGGTTTCCCCAAGATAACTCAGCTGCCTGATGAGTGGTGTGACACGTGGTGCCCTACAACACAGGGATGGCAGATTGTCACACCTAAAGCCGACCCTCAGCAAAGACTCCCAGGGCCACCGAGCGCGCTAGTACCATTGTCGCCTCCACTGACCAGCCCGACTGCACAGGGAGCAGGCCCCTGAGGCCCGCTACGGCCTTTCTCCTCCCATTCCTTGGATGCCCCGAAACCACACTCATCCCCCCACCCCGAGCCAGGCATGTTCCCAAGGCGGCAGGCCGTGTCACCTCCGTGGCTGAGCAAAGCACCCCTCTCTCTGGGGACAGGAAGGGGCGGGGGTCAACCGTGCAAACGGCATCCCCTCTGGCCTTCAGTATCGCCCGGTGGGGTCGTGACAGGCCGTGGGCAATTCCGGGCTCGGGGAGGGAAGTTGACCCCTCGCAGCGCCCTGGAGCACCTACACCTGCTGACCAAAGAGCCCCCGACCTTTGCCCCGCCGCTGCACGGCTCTGCGTCCCCGCTGGCGTCTTCAGAGCAGCGAGCCATCTCCAAGGCCTGGTCCTGACGGGAGGGGGGCGGAAGGGGGGGGCCGCGACAGGCCGCAGTGGGGGCGACCCTGGCTGTGGGTGAGGGAAGCGGGTCCCCGGGGGACTCCAGGGTGCGCGGGTGCAGGGGCGGCGAGGGCAGTGCCTGGGGCTTGGGGCTGGTGGAGGCCAGGTATTCCCGGGTCAAGGTCACAGAGACCGCTCTGGAGCCCGAGACTCACTCCCTGAGGCCCCGGTGGGTCCTCCCACGAAAAACAAAGACTGGGAGGGGCGAAAGGGAAGAAAAAGTCGGGAAAGAAGGAAGGGAGGGAGGGAGGGAGGGAGGAACTGGGAGAAGATGGGAAATAGAGGCCGTGCCGTCCTAGGCCCACACAACCGCCCTTTGCGGCTTTGCGGGCCTTGCAGGCTGGGAAGACAGATGTTTGCCGTGCTTGCTTTAACGGGGACCGTTCTCGGGGTCGTGCTCTTGACTGACCGCCCCAGACGGTCCGGTTCTTCCACTCCCCACCTGCCAGCCCCAGCCCCAGCCCCAGGCCGCCGCCGGAAGCCTGAGGACCAAATCCATCCATCTCCGAGCCTGCGCCCCCCTCTGGCCCTTTTCCTGGCCTAACTGGGAACAGAAACCTAAGACCCGTGCGCTCCCGGCAGGTGGCTTCTCGGGAGCCAGGGCGGCCAGCGCGCCCGGAGGGGCCGGCGGGCGCAGGTCCCCAGGAGGGGAGGAGAAAAGGGGTGTCGCCGAGGGAACACTGCGAGAGAGGGGACAGCGGGTGACTATACATAAGAGGGTAGACAACGAAGGGGCCTGGAAAGCCGGTTCCCGTCTGCACTTAGATGCTGCCCCCTCTGCTTATCCCCGAGGTCCCAGAGGTAGCGTCACAGAAGACCTCAAAGGGCAGATGGGGAAGCGGGGGGACCTCTGGCCCCCGCGCGACGGTGGAGGGTGAGGCGTGGTCGGGCGGAGCCCACGCACCTGAGAGCAGTTAGTGCCAACACGGAGCAGGCCGACGATCCCCCCACCCCCACCCCCGTACAAGTGCAAACTAGTTTCTGTGTTGGGGGGAAAAAGAGAATAAAAGTTTAATAAACGTGTGCTGTGTTGTGAACGACTTTGTGACGACCTCTGTTGCCAATGGCCTATGCACGCGGAATAATGGTCTCCTTGCAGAGAGGGAAATAGCTTAGCGCTATCATCGTTGCCTCGGTAACCATCAGAGTCCCCATCTAGCAAGAGAGAAATGAGTTATGAAAAGGCTTGAGTGAAGAAGGGATTAACACATGATCCCAGGGACAGTATGTCAATCAAAATCAACTGAGAAATTACACTGCTCTATTTGAGAATTTCTCCGGAACCCGCACGGTAGTGGAGTTGGGTGCGTATTTTTCTCTCTCTCTCTCTTTTTTTTTAATTTGAGAAAGAAGGGGGAAAGTAGCATCGTGATTAGTCTTCGCGACTATCGCTGAGAATTACACTGAGGAGAGGGAAAGACTCACCAAAAGGAGGGTTAAGTAGACACCCCCCCCCCCAGCCCACCCGGCACGTCTGGGCACCTGCCTCTTGTGTTCCGGCCCCCGCGCTCCTCCTGTCCGCGGCACTCACCCCCCACTCCGCAGGCACCGGACCGGAAGGCTAGAAGCCCGGGGGCCAGGCGCTCGGCCTCGGACGGACCCCGAGCTGCGCCCGAGGAGGCGGAGGTGGGGAGCGGGGGGCTGGGAGGGGCAGGGCAGGAAAGACAGTGCGGACCTGGCTCACGGTCCTGGAGCCTGAGCGGTAGCCTCCGAAGCAACCTCTTGCCGGCTGCCGACTGGCTCGACTTGACTTTCGACTCAGCGTTCGGCGAAATGAATCGTCGAGTCTGGTGCACACACACCTCCCCACCCCCCCGACCCGCCCGGTAGCCGCCAGCCCTCAGCTCCCACCCCCAACCCCCCAGCTCCTGAGGCTGGCGGCTGAGAAGCCCACGCACGCAGATCAGCGCGGGTGCAAACACAACCCCCCACCTTGCTTGCGCACAGGGACCTGGGTCTCAAAAATTAAAAAAAAAAAAAAAAAAAAAAAAAGACACCGTGAAGTCCTAAGGAGCGGCCTTGGGTTAATCGATTTCTAACCCCGAGCGCGGTGCGCCTGCAGCTCCGCTTTGCGCCCAAAGGCTGCGTCCGCTTGGGCTTCCGCTCTGGCTCTGGAGTCGGGAATTTTGAAGGAAACCTCAATCCGCACCCCCTCCCCTCCCAAAAAGAGGATGCTCTCTTTGGGAAACACTTGAGAGGCACAAGACTGCGGGAGAGAGAGCGCCTAAAGAGTCTGGGTGGGCTGGAGCAGGGCACGCGGGACTTCCCTAGACGGAGACCCCGAGAATAATCGAGAATAACCGCCATTGCTCCTGGAGGCCGAGCCCGGGGCGGGGCAGGGGTGCGGGGGGTGGGGGAGAACCCTGCAGGCTGGACTGGGGGAGTTTGAAGCTCTCGCTGCTGGAAGTCTGGCCAGCGCCTGTGGCCCAGATCCGGGGTGGGGGTGGGTACCGGGGTCCCCAGGGCGCATTGCGGCTGCAGACCTGGTCAGCTCGGGGACGTCCCCCTCCTTATAAACCGCTCTGGGCCCGCAGCCTGCTTTTTCCGCAAGAAGAAGGGACCTTGGCCGTCCTCTGGTCCTACCCCCTCAATTAGCAGGTGGGGAAACTGAAGCCTTGAGGCAACACAATGACAAAAGGTACCCGTTGAAGCGCTGGAGAAGCGCCCAATTTCTTAACTTCGCTTTAGAAAATTGGCCTCATTATATAAAAATAAAAGTTTTAAGGAACTTTCCTCCAACTGAGAGCCTTGCTTTGCCCTGCGGGGGCGAGGAGGTGCGTGGAGGCGCTCTCAGCCCACGTGTGTCTGGGTGTTCATTCTTCATTCATTCATTCATGCATCATTCATTCACTGGTCTTCCCTCCGCCCGCCTTACTCCCCCGCGAGTCCCACACAAGTTTCAAGTCCCGAGCGCCCTGAGCAGTTAACTAAATCGCCTTGACCCCGGCGCTATTTGATATTTGCCTCCTTGACACTCATTTAGGGGCTTGGAGCAGCGACGCAGACATTGGACAACTCCAGCCTGAAACCGAAGCCTTACGGAAGGGGGGGACGGGGAGAACCTGATAGCTGGAAACTCGTTTTCTCCAAAGGCTTTCGGGACATTTTAGCCCGGCTCCAGGTCCTCGGAGCGCCAGGGCGCCGCCAGTGCGGGTGTAAACGTTAAATGTTAGCTATTTGTTCCGATGATTGGCATGGAAATCGACTCTTTCTTGTCTTCTTTTTTTCCTCCTCCTGCCTCTTTCCTTTCCTTTCTCTCTCTCCCCTCCGGATTCCCACAAATACTAATTCAACCAGTGGCTCCTCTAATCCGCCTTCCCTCCCGGCCCCGCCGCCACCCAAGTCAGAAGACTCCCGATTTGGGGAAAACTAACACAACAATAACAACCCAGGCGAGGCAAGGGGCCACTTTTCTGGTTTCGCTCCACTTCTGGAGGCGACACTATTCAGTGCGACGGACTCCTTGTCTCCTTTTCTTAGTCCCTTGTATCTTTTTTCTTTTCCTTTTTTTTTTTTTAAATTTTTTGGCCTTTCATTTCTTTTAAACAGCGCTGGAGGGAATAAAGTGTTGGTGGCATATTAGAAATTCAGGAGCGCTGTGGTCTCTATTAACATGACCAGATAAGGGAGTCGCCTGGTTTCAAAACTTGCAGTTTCTGCTTGAAGGGAGCAACCCAACAGAGCATCTTACTCGGACCCTGACCCGGCAATGACCGGCTGCCCAGAAAGGGAGAAAGGGCCACTCAGTTGAGGCTGGGTGCCAACGGCACTCCCCCAGCCCATCCACGTTCCAGATCTCAGCCCAATCCCCCCTACCCCACCCCCTAATTCTCTAAATAAACCCATTCATTCCAGACTCCCCCATTTCCAGAGGCTCGTCTTACCCCTCCCACCCCCTCCCCATCATAATTCTCCATTTCTCTTATTTGTTCTGTCACTACCTATACCTTCTTCCATCATAACCTTTTCAAACTCTGATTAGTGAGGCTTTATTCGCCTCACTCACCCTTTCCCCCCCCCGCACCCCTCTCTCCCCTTCTCCCTCCTCTCCTTCTTAAAAGATTTTGGAGCTGAGAAGATAAGATATGCAATCCTCTATCGGGAATCCTGTAATATTAAAGATCAAACGTGGCATCAATGGAAGACCAAATGCAGAGAGAAACAAAAGGGGGAGGCTAGGAGATGCTCATCAGCTAATTACAGCTGCAAATATTATGCAAATTTATCTTGGCACAGAAATGGAGAAAGCGAGTTTAAGTGTGGAGATAATGCTGGAAAATTGAATGTTCATCTGGGCATGGGAATTGGCCCAGCAGGCTCCATTGGTCTGTTTCATCTAGGGAAGCACCGTTTTTATACTCCTATCAGAGCATCTGCTCTTCACCGGTTGGGGCTGAGAAATTAATATTACTTATAATTGATACTTGAAATTCTTGGAGTGATGTGTCCTAAAGAGCGGGAAAAGAGAGGAAAAGGGAGAGGGGGAAGGGATGAAAAGGAGGCGGGAAGGGAGAGAAAGAGAGGAGAAGGAGAGGCAAGTCCTACAATATTGGACCCAGAATTGGAACTAGACGTCTTAAGTCCACTGAACTAAGGCCAAAGTGAACAGAAAGAGAAAATATCCCAGAAAATCAGGTCTCTCTCTCTCGACCACCCCCTAAAACCTGAAATAGCTTTATAATCAAGATTCAAGCTTTTAAAATCTGTAATGATTTGGCTGCCTACTTGGCTTGAGAGAGTGAGGGCAGGATCGGGAGTGGAGGCTTGAACTCCAGGTAGCTGGGAACCTACGGTGGCCTCAGGAAAGGCGGCAAGATGGGTAGAAGTGACCAAGTGGGACTCTTTGCAGATCTAAGCAGAGGGAGGAAAGTAGATCTGGCTCTCTAGACCCTCACCCTTGCTTCCGCCCCAACTGTTCCCCCACCTTTACCGGCCTGTATTCAACTTTCTTGAACTTACTCAAAAACTGCCTGGGAAATTATATTCCCAGGAAACAAACTCTATATCCTTACACTTCATAAGTTAATGTTCTTAAGCGTAGGGGAGGAAGGGAGATAATAGAAACTACAGTGAACAGAAAAGAATTCTTAAAAAAAGAATCAAGTCCTCCTTCCCCCTCGCAGTACAAAGTCTACTACAACCTAGAGCAAACGTAGGGAATGTCAGATGAGCATTAGTCGGGTGCAAGCCATCCAATTACCAAGAAATTATGATCTGACGTCAGGAGGAACAATTGGAGAGCGAATATGTATGAATCGCCTTTCACTGGTTTGCATATTTGCAACGATTGTTTCATCCAAGCAACAAGAAGGTAATCAACAGGCACAAAAAGCTTAAAGAGCAAATTACTAGTGACTCCTGCCCCTTCTACTTCCTGAAGCCAGGAGGTGGCTAGTGCTGTCAGGGGTAGGGCGGGGACCTCAGGTGTAGCCTTGGATTCTGAAATCCATACTGAAAGAGGCAGAGAGGAAAGCCTGTTGCGTTTAGATGACTTTTGTTCCATGGGCGTTAGGGCAAAAGACAAAAGAAACAAAAATGCCAATTATTGTAACTAATTAACCATTAAATGAGATGTGTGTCCTCTCTAACTCTAAAGGAGGGAAGATGATGAGGGTAGGTGGGTGGGGGGCTCTGGGAGAACAGGCGGATCCACCCACCACTCTGCTCTGGGGGAAGGAAACCTGTACAATTCTGCATGTGTTAATAGACAAAGCCAGAGGAGCTGAATATATATAAAAATATATACTTAAAAAAAGAGAGCAATGAATACCAACGAGGAACCTGGAATTGATCTTTTTTTTTTTTCTTGTGTACTTGGAATGGGGCTGGAGTGGGCAGCGGGCAGGGTAGGAGCTGTGTTGGGGCAGGAGATGGTGAGGAGAGAAGAAATCTCAGAAAAATTAACATTATTGGTATCTTTCTATATAAAGATGCAAATGGCATTTTATCTCAACTTGGCTCTGTGCTTTCGTCAGTGTTTATGATTAATTATCTCTTTTTTCATAAAAATAAATCATGTTAAAAATTGGGATCTTGGTGCTGGGGAGAAACTAAGCGCTGGTTTCAGGTCGATCTTGTTAATTTCAGCCTGAAATTGACACACTAATTAAAGAGCAGAGCGGTAAAGCACGAGCAGGCAAGATTATACCCAGCTCTTTTTTTTTATCAGATCTACCTTATATTTTCCCAATTAAAAACTGCAAAAAGCAGTTTCATTGCCCCGGGATAAAAAATAAGGGCCCCCTTTCACAACGTTGGCCATCACTTTCTACCATCAGATTCATTGTGATGTATTAGATGCAATAAATTATCCCATGTAACAAAACATTGGGAGCTGAAAGGCAGATAATCTGGAAAGCGGAGATAAGGATTCATTATTCCAAATCATTATGAATCCAACGTTGCCTCTGACTTCTTTCTTAATCAGCTCCTCTGATCCTGGATATGTGAGCAGTACAGATAAGGAAAGAGTCGTTTATAATTCTCCACCTCGTCTAATATTTTAAAATAAAGTCAGAGGCAAGAAAACGCCATAAAACACTGGTGAGCAGGCAAGCGCCGAATGAAAAATCACTTCCATGTTATTATATCCACAGTAAGATTTAATTAAAATTCTCCACGTCCACGTGCTTTATTTTCAGATAGGATTTTTTCCCATCACGTAATAATTGATAGGAATTTGCAAACGGGGCTACTTATTTAGGGCGCCTGGGTGGAATAGGTCTGATTTTTTCTTTTTTTAATTTCCAGTCATTGCTTTGTGAAACTTTCATTTGAAACATCCTTGGTTCCACACCACCCAGCACCCCCCCCCCTGCCCCCCGCCCCGCAGTTTTGGTTAGAGAAACACAGGCAAAGTACTAGACCAGAAACTTGAGTTTAATAAAAATGTTCTGTTAAAAAGAAAAAAAAAAGAAAAATGAAAGAACTGTCCCCACCCTAGAGGGCCGTTTACTCCCTCTCAACACCCCACCCACACTACACATTTATAATAAAATAAATCTCAGTGAGTGTGCTTGAAAGATTGGAACTTTTAAACCAGGGCTAATCTGAGTGTGCGTTTTCGTCTGGCAGAGAGTGAACTTAGACGAACTAAGCCAATCTGAGGGTATATAAAGGGCGGTAGAAAAATGGACAAGAGGAGCGACGCTGTAGACCGATGCACAGGACAAAAAAATATTACCTGTGTTTTACGGAAAACAAACGGGATGTGGGAAACCTGGAAGAATAAATATATGGTCCCCCCCCCACACCAGCTCTGCTTAGAACAACTCTAAGTGGCGACACATTCTTAGTAAGATTGGAGATTCTGCCAGCGATTATTTCTTCCTACGGGGTCTCCTTTTTCTTTAACCAACAGGTGAAGTTCCTATCTGCGCGGCCATCGCAGAGATCCAGGGACACAGTGTTTCTATTATTATCTGTTAGTCATTTACTGATCCATCTTCTACCTCACATGCCCAGCGACTTCCCTTTATAGTTAAAATCCAATCAAACGCCTTAGCTTGTGGGACTGCGGTCCGACGCACCACGGGATTGAAAGCAGTCGATGCTGGTGCCAATTAGGATGGTGTGATTGCCTCCAGGAAGAACCCAAACCCAGCTCAGTCCCCAGGCCCTGGAGCCTCAGAACAGTTCTCTATGTGCTTCAGCCTCTGAATCCCACCCGGGGCAGGAGGATCGCCTGCCCAGGGTTAAGGGATTAAAAGGCCGGTGGTTGGTGCTGGGGGCGGGGATGGGGAGAGTCAGGGGTGCAGGAACAGGTGAGCCGCACCTGAGTGTCCTCTGTATGTGGTGGGGAGCTGAGTCCCTGCCTTCTGGCACTGGAGCTCCAGGCGCTCACCAAGCAAGGATTCCTCAATGAAAAGGCTCACTGGAGAGTCCTGAAACCTTAGGGGTGAAGTCACCCTCTCCACCTTGGACTTGTTAGGACAGGGCAGCTCTGAGCACCCTGGAATCCGTGGCCCCTCAGCGTTTAACATAGTCGCCCCCGAATAAGAGAGGGTCTTTTTTTGCTGTCTCTCATGCTCAAGTACACACACGCACACACACGCGCAGAGACCTGAACCACGAATCAGCGAGCCAGGGTGGTAGCTTTTAAAATTCAGAAAGCGACCTGTAGCTTCATAAAAGCAACGTCTTTACCGTGTGCATGGGCCGGTGTCCGCGAATCTCGAATAAATCTTTGGCCTGTCTGGCTAAGCGACCAGCGTCTTTCCTTCACTTTGTTTACTTCTCAGGATAAATTCTCTCCTTTCTTCACCCCTCTTTCCCCCCACCGTCAAATCTCCCCCAACCCTCCTGGAATAATTCGCTCCTGGACCCTAATTAGCAGCACTTTCCACCACTAAGTCCATCAAGATAACAAGAAATGCCCAGCTGGCATTTCTTCTCTGAATCTTGCCCCTTTCTGGCCATTAAATTCAAAATCAGTTATATTTTAATTAAGTCCTTTGGATTTTTTGTTTTTAAAGCCCGAGTGTCTTTGGCAGTCGAATTCCCTTAAACTAAGCCTTCCTTTACTAAAGGTAGAATTGGGCGATGGGGAAGCGGTGTGCACGCGATCAGATTTCTCAGTCCCTTAACCAAAGAGTCACTTTAGACCCAGAGACAAGCAAGTGCCCGCGTCAGCAGAAAAGGAACGGGGACAGGGGCCGCCAGACCGGCCGGAACCGGGCGGAGGGTCGCGGGCGCGCGCTGGGGACAGGGTGGCGAGGGTGGGGGTGGGAGGGGTGGCGGAGAGGGAGCTGGCCCGGGGTTCCAGGGGGTGCAGGGCAGGATCCTGATTCTACGGGTAAAGGACTTTCAGGTTGGAGGTGACTCTGTGGTGGGGGAGGGAGGAGGGGGGAGTGGGGGAGGGATGGGAACCTCCAAAGGGCCCAGAAGCCGGAGGGCAGCTGGAGAAAGAGGCAAATGGCCCCACGGGCCTGGTGGACCGCGAGGCGGGGGTTCTGCTAATATCCAGTTTAAGGAGACAACTACCGCCATCTGGATGATGGATGACCCCTCCTGGGCCCCGGGGTCCTACTCTCCACGAGGCAGCGAGTGAGGAGGAGCGAGGTGGCCTAGGGACCCCGAAGGGCCCGGAATCCCCGCGGCCCAACCCTTGGCGGCCCTCCCGGCACAGCCCACAGCTCCCTGAGATGCGCCAGGGCAACAGGTTGGGGGAAAACTGTCAAAAGAGTGACCTTCTCCCCAGCGATCGCGAAACGCGCGGCCCTGCGGACCCTGCGCCCTGGCGCCGAAGAACTTGGCTCCGCCACTTGGTGGCGGAAGGCGGGGGCAAAGGGCAGCAGGGCAGAGGAGGGGCTAGGTCGGGACGCTAGGCGGACTTTGGGGCTTCCTCAGGGGCAGGGAGACCCCTTTCCTCTCCTGGCCAGGTCGGCAAACGATATAAGCCCCTTTCTCCAGCGGCTCTCGGCTTAAATCTGGCCCCGGACGCTGCTGAGCGGGGCGCAAAGCCGTCGGTGCTGTGTCTGAGTTCAGGGGCCTTGAGCGGCTGCAGGCAGGCTGGGCTCCAGGGCGGGAGCAGCAACCCATCCCCGACCTGGATGCCCGCCACCTGGGCAGCGCTGGGTACCTGCTCTCCTCGACCCTCCCCCACTTCCCCTCGCGTCGCCGCCCCACCTCTGCCCACTCACTCTGACCCTGCTGACCAATGGCCTCGTCCTCCCCCCAAGGGACAACCACCCCTGAACGCTTGGCACCGTCAAATCGGGTCACTCCTTCCTACCGAACTGGTTCCAAGCACAAGAAACTTGTTGACTTCCTGGCCCAGCGTTGGACACATTTTATTTCTCCCCGAAGATTGATTTATTTTTAAAGTCAGTCTCCATATTCTTATTGTATAAATATTGTGAAGGGAAAACTCTACCTGTCAAAACAAATGGATGCTGACCTTTCTACCCCAATGTTTATGGAGTTTCATTTTACTCGTGCCAAATTTATTCATGGCAGAGTCCCTCCTTGAATTATTTTGACCTCCCACCAGCAGAAGTAGGGATGGTACAGGAGAGGGGGGTTTCAAAGGGGAGGTCTGGAGTTTGTTGGGTCCAGTGGTAGACTAGTAAGATCATTTGCTTTCTGACATTTTATCTTCAGAGTGACCTCTGATTCTTGCTCCCTTATCTCGCTCTCCTAGAAGGTTAATTTCCCCTAGAAGTCTTCTTGAAAGAGCTTGGGAACCCTAGAGAGCCCATCCCCAAACCTCTATTTAGTGGGTGCACAGGTATCGCTACCTCCAAATGTTTTTATGGTGACCATGAGGAGAGCCAAAGAGTAGCAAGCAAGCCCAGAGCTGTCACTGGCCACCCTACTTTTCCTAACTTTCACCGGCCAGCTGTGGCTGCAAGTACCGGAAGGTAGCGTGTATTCATTTTTGAAACGTCAGCATATACAGAAACGGGTGGAACGCTCAGATGGGGGGGGATGACCTGAGGGGCAGAGACCCTGCTAATGGTGGCCGAGAGGTTTACTTCTAGATGCTCCCACTGGGTCCCCACTTCCTCCCAAAATGGGAGGGAAACTCTGCAAAAGCTTTTATATCTATGGTAGCTAATGACCCAGTCAACATTACTGGTAATATTTATAGTGTTAATTCCAGCCCTGCTAGAGACAGTGGACTTTGTAGGTGCCAGGGGCTTGGTCACATTTCAGGCAGTCTTTCCCCATCCCTCAACTCTGCCAGTGTCACACACTCCTGATGTGCGGTTTGCCTGTTTGCAAAAAGGGGTGAAATTCATTCCTCCCTCAGTCTTCCTCCCTCCCTCCCTCCCTCCCTTTCCCCCTTCGCAACCCGGAAGAGCTCCGCTCTCTACAGTGAGCAGAAGGCGGGGGAGGGTGTTCCTAGGAAGGATGCACATCACCCAGGTTTTACTTCTCGCTGGAAGCCCGCGTGAGATGCCGTAAGCAGCTGGGGCGGTGAGGACCGCAGCGGCGACAACAGTGGCTAAGTCTGCCTGTCATTTCTGCCTTCAGACCTCCAGCAAGTCAGGAAAAAATAAAACACAGCTGGCCGCCGCCGAGAGCAGGCTACCCAGGTCAGTGAATATCACTATCTTCTGTCTCTAACTCTGCAATGGCTTTCCCTGCCCCACGTGAAGAGAATTAAGAGGAGGACTCCACTCCAGAGAGACAGCTGCCCCTGGAAGAAAGTGAACTAGACCCCAGTCCTTATTGTTCTTTCTGGTCCGTGGAAATCTTTGGCTTTCTGCAATGACCTTGGGCGCGCGTGGTGTGTGCATGTGTGTATGTCCTTGTCTGGAGGAAAGAGCCAGTAGAACTAGGCACGCAAAGAAAAACTAAACAGAAAAATAAGAGATGGTGGGAATGCTTGGGAAGGGCTGGACATACATTTTCCACTTCAGGGAGGGCAGAGGGTTGGGGAATAGAGCCAGTTTGAAGGAGCATCTCAGCCTTCTCCCCAAGGTGGCTGCAGGGTCCAGTGTCAATTTCATGTTTATTTCCCTCTGCCTACAAGTGACTGTTTAGACTCATTGTCTCTGCATATAATTAAAGAAACAGCTGTGCACTGTGGGTTGAAAGTTGGAGCCCAGATGTGTGGGCATCTGGCATCCCTTGGAGATGCTGGTGGCTGGCAGACGCCTTTGCTTCCAGGAGCACCCTGAGGTGGGTGAGAAAACCGCAGCCTGGGAGGGAGGGTGTCCAGGGTCCTGGGGAGTGGGAGGGGGAGAGGAAACAAGAACTCTACTTTCTCCCGGGACATTGGACCAACAGACCTCCAAGAAGTCACTCAGTCAGAAGCAGTTCCCAACAAAGACAGATAACGTTAAAATGCAAGGGAAGTTGAGTGACCCTGAGTAGGAGAGTTGTTTTTATTCACCTTTCCTTCCTCTCAGACACCGCAGGGTGCTTTGAGGAAGTGGACGTGAGTGAGTCTGTCCAGGGCAGGGGATGGAAAGGAGTCTAACCCGGAGGATCTCTCCTTTGCTTGGTTCCCAGTTCACCTGTGCTTTTCTCTTCCTCTGTCACCCACATTCACCGGGGCACTGGGGTTGTGGGTGGAGAATGAAGAAGTTTAAAGGGACAGATAATAATAAAGTAACATTTGCAGCCCTCCCATCCCTTAGTGGTTGTGGTAGAAAAGGTGTGTGTGTGGGGGGGAGCTGTTGGTTGTGTGACAGGCTTGGGGCAGGGGGTCCCAGTCAGACTGGTAGAGTCAATCGAGGTGGAGTCCTGGATAGGAGATGCTTGCAGGGCCCCAGTAGCTGGTTGTGAGGAGGGGTCTTACCATTAAACCTTTAAAATGTGTGATTCTGAGGGAAGGATTTGCTGCCCATTTGAATCTGGGGTGGGATATGGTATCCAGGTCAGACAAACCAAGAACCAGGTGGGTGTAGACCCAGGGTCTTAGGGGTTCCCATATCGATTTTGCCTGGGACCAGGCAGGAGGCCCAGCTCCCAGCAGTAGCCCTGCCAGGCCTAAAGTTCCTGGATGGAGAAGGCAGCTGGGGTCTGAGGAACCGGGTGAGTGGTGTTCCCTACACAAGCCCCGCACCCCACGGGCCCCCCTCCCTTCTACACAGAATCTCCACCCACCCTGCCCTCCCCCCGACCCCCGCGAATCAGGATCGGGGTTGGTCTTTCCTGCCAAAAGCCCGGAGACAGAGGAAGCTGCATTTTGCTTTATTTGTTATGTTCATCCTGCCTTTTTGCCAAGGATACAGGAGGTGGGGGTGAGTCGGGGGATGCAGTGAAGGGGTGGGAGTGGGCGCCCTTGGGTGGACGCCCAGCAGCGCAGGGCCACCCTGAGAGGCCTGGGAAAAGGGCAGGTACGCGGGAGCCGGGTGGCTGAGGACCCCTCTTCTGGAGGTTAAGGCAATTTGTGCCAGGGACCGCGGGAGATAGCAGGGAATTAGAGATGCAGATAAGGTAGTGGGGGCAGAGTCCGAAGGCCCAGTGCTCTCTGGCAGCCGGTTATTCTAACCATTTCGGCTGCGCTCAGGTGTGGTCTCCTTCTCGGTGTTCCAGCCCTTTCGCACAGAAAAGTGTATTCCTTTTGTGGTGTGTCTTTATGTGCGAGCCAAATATTTCTGATCACCCCTTTTTCTTAATGGTGGGAGTAACCGAGCGAGCGGGCCAAGGAAGCCCCGGATCTGGAGTCCGAACCCCGCTTTTTGTTCCTGGCCGCTGGGCAGCCGGGACTAGAGGTGGTGACGGGGTGCGGCGGTTGGAAGGAAGAGAAAGAAACGTGGCCCAGGGCGCTCGAGCGGAGCTCTCCCTGGGTGTGCGTCGCTGCGGGTGTGCAGACACACGTGTGTGGTTGCTGTTTTGTTTTATATAACAAATTGCTTGGGGTCCGCGAGGTGGCAGGCGGCGGAGAGCCGGGCGCGAGCCGGGGCCGCCGGGGAGAGGCGGCGGCCGGGCGCAGTCCTGGAGGGAGGGAAGGGCGAAGGGTGGGCGCCTGGGAGCCGGGCAGATCCACAGATTTTACCGTGCGCTCTCCAGCGTGTCCAAAGGAAGATACAAACACTTCGTGCCTCTGCTGTCTGCTCATCGGAACGGAATTACCTTCCCCCGTTTCCCTCTCCCTGTCGTGAAGTCCCCTGTCCTCGAAGCTCACTGTCGTTGTCCAGCAATCGACACCCCAGTTTTTCAGGCTAATCTAGAGAAGTAAAAACACAGTAGCCCCAAGAGAAAGCCCTCCTTCTCCTGAAATGCCGAAATGAAGTGGCCGGCGGAGAGTCGGCCGCGGCGAGCGCTGGGACTCGGGGCTGGCCTGGGGCCTCTAGAGGTGCGCGGCGGTGAGGCGGCGGGCGACAAACCGGGGGCGCTGGGAGGCTAGGGGAGAGTGGAGCCGGTGCCCCACGTGCACCCCTCCTGCCCCCAAAGCGCGAGGGCCTGTTGTTCACGTGGGTGAATCCCGCACTGCTGACTCCTTTCCTGGCTGCGGTGGCCGCTCCCTTCCCTGGGCGTCCCGGAGGCTTCAGCGGTGCGGCCTGAGGCCCCCCCAGGACGAGAGCCTGGGGTGAGGCTCCGCTAGCCGCTTCCTACGACAGTGGTGCCGCTGGGGCGGGACAGATAGCCTGTAGCCGCGGAGACGCCGCGGGGACCCGCTGGAGCACCTCCATCCCTTCCCTTCTCTCGCGGCTCCACCTGTCCCCCAGGCCCCCAAAGCCAGGAAGGAGGGAGAGCTCGGAGGGGCCCCCTTCCTCCAGGGTGACTCGCATTCCTTTCAACTGGCCCTCAAGGGGAAATCTTTCTCCCCTATCCAACCCCGGGGCTCCCCCCATGGCCAACCCTCTGACGTGCATTGTTAAACTCGAAAACAGAAATCCCCTGTCGTCTCCCTCCCCTCCCCCTTTCCGCTACACCCTTACCTACCCAATTTTTATCTCGCTACCATCAGGGTTTTTCTCTACGGGGGAGAAAAGGGTAGCGACAGAGCTCGGAGGGCCAGGATCCCTCCAGAAGCTGGAGGGCCCGGCCGGGCGGTAGGGGCGGATTGGGAGGGGGTAATCTCCGAGGGCATCTCCTCTCCGACGTCTCTTGCCGCTCCTCCTGGCCCGAGCGGGTTTCCTTCCGAGTTTTAACCGGTGATAGATGAATAAGCGGGGGAAAAAAAAAAAGTAAATCAAACCACATACCACCCCCAAAGTGCTGCCTCATTTTCCAGGGCAGGTAGACCCTGGGCCTGGGCAGGTGGGCGTGGGAGCCGGGAGGGTCTGGGCGCGTGCCGAGAGCGCTTTTCGCCTGAGTTCCCGCGGGTTTCCCCCTTGCCGTTTCCACCTCTAGCATCTTCCCTTTGCCTGTGAATTTTGGGGTCCCCCTTTATTCTGCGACCCCCCCCCCCGCCAAATTCCCTGCTCGCTGTATTTCCTTTGAACAGAACAGTCAGCACTGCCCGCTGCCTGCTTCTCTCTCCTTAGCTTGTGATTCCGCTCTCCACTTTCTGCATTTCAACTCACGCGGGAAAGAGAAAGGGGGCTTGGGTGGGAACTGCAGAGATATAGTAGAATATGTGTGTAGCCTGCGCTGTGCCGGGACGCCGCGCCCGAGCGGGCTCCCCCGCCGTTTCTCTCGCGCAGCCGGGGCCTGGCGGTGGCGCCTCCGGCCGTGTCCCCGGCGTAACCCTCTCGCCCGGCTGCCAGCGAGCTGTTTATACAGCTTTACCTGTGCTATTCTCGTAGCCAGTAAAAATCCTCGCCAGGCCACGGTAACATAATCCGAGGGCCGAGGCAGAGGAGGGGGTAGCGAGGCTGGCTCGGTGGAGAGGGAGGTGTGTACGCGCCAGAAGGGGGTTCTCTCCTTTGCCCCTCCTCCCCCAATGGGAAAGGAAATTGGGACGGTTCGGGTGATCGAGGTGGGGGACCCAGGGCTAAGGAGGAAGGAGGCCGGTTTCCACGTCCCTGTCCTCTCTGCTTTTCTCCCTCTAACAGGCACTGGGGACCCGCCCGGTGGCCGCAGCTCGGACGCGTGCTGCCTGCAGGCGCGGCGGTTCCGGGGGCGCCCCGTGGGGCTAGCGAGGCCCAGGACGGGTTTCCCCCCCGTCCAGGACCAGGACCAGGACCCGGTTGCTCTCATCCCGCTTTCAGCTTGCCCCTTGAGAACTCCCACACCTAAGACAAAACCGGCAAGGCAGGGATCCGACACTTAACCAGGTCTTCCCTCCCGGGCCAACCACTTCTTCCAGAGCGCCCTCGTCCCGGCCGCAGCCGGAGCATGGAATCGAATTAAACGCCTTTTGGCGCTTATTGTCTCTCGCTAATTGCTCCAACAATGGCCACTATAAAAATGGAGACACCCAATTAAAGGCCCCGCCGGGCCGCGCTCGGCTCCCGGCGACGAACTGGCTGCCGGCCTGAGGCTTGCAGACCGCCCGCGCGCGAACCGGGCTGGTGCGGGGCGCCGGCGCCGGCCTCGGCACCTCTGGCCTCCACTTCCTCCCCAGACGCACAGCGACCGCGGTCGGTTCACACCAGTTTTATTGACCGATCGCAGCCAAGGAAGATTGATCGAGCTGGAATGGGAAGGGACTTCTCCTCCAGCCCCAGCTCACCAGAGCTTCGGGGCCACCCTCCGATTTCTGGCCTTTGCTGTGGCTCTGCGCCCTCCCCGCCCCCAGCCCCGCAGGTCTCTGGCTTCATTTCTGTCTTTAACTGCGCGGCCGGGTCCGCCCAGGCCGGCGCCGCGGCTCCGGGGGGAGGGACGCGGCGGCGCGGCCCGGCTCCGCTTCTTTCTCCCGCCTGCAAATATTTGCTGCCTCGCTGGAAATCCGACTATTTCGCGCGCGCTCCGCTTGCAAAGTCCTTAAGTAAACACGCTCAAATGACCGCCCCAGGCGGCCCGAGGCACGCTCACTCCCCCTGCGCGGGATTAGTAACTTTATGACTTCGACCCCGAGGCTCGGCTTTTCTGGTTACCCTCGGCGGGCAGCGCGCGGGCGCCCGGGGCCGCTCTCCCGGCACCTCGGCCCCGCGGAGCTCGCCTGGACGCGCCTGTCGCCAGGCTCGGGTGGGTGACGCTGGCCGCGTGGATCTCCGCTCTCTGGGCAGGGGTGAGCCTGGGGGTACGCTCCTCCCCTCTGCACCGCGGGCTCCGGTTCCTTTGCGGGACTGGGTTCCCCACTTGCATCCGAAGAGAGCTTCTGAGCTCCGGGGAGGGCGGGTGGGAGGGACCTGAACAGGGGGGCATGTGTTTGGGGTGTGTGTGTGTGGGTCCCAGCTTACCCCAACCCAGGAAAGAAAGTAAGGCTCCATTTCTTACCCTTTCCCCAAGAGGGCACACACACCCCGCTCAACTTGACGCCTGAAGCAGCCGCCTCGAGGCCTGGCGTTTCAGATAGGCCAACCCGCTCCCGCCGCCCCACGCACAGCCCAGGTACCAGCTCCGGGCGGCGGGGGATGGGCGGTGGCTGCGCTGTCGCCTGCTCGGCTCCGGGATGCTTGCCCCCAGGGTCCCAGGAATCCAGACCTCGGCCAGCCCCTTACCCTGGTGAGGGAGGCCTCGCGCTCTGCAGGAGCCCGGGGCCCTGCAGCAGTGGCGGCGGCGGCGGCGGCGGCATCCTTCCAGGTCTCCACCTCTCTTCCTCCACCGGAGCTCCGCCGGCCGCTCCCAGGGAGAAGAGGGACTCGCTAGACCAGGCCCGGCCCGGGGTCCTGGGTAGGGGGGCCTTCAGGTCTGTAGGAGGGCGCTGAGGCGTCTCCGCAGGAGGCCAGGATTAGCTTTGCGAGCTAAGGCTGAGGGGGGCTCAGGACCACAATTCCCCCCTTTCGCCGGGCCTCGAGCCCCCTCCCCTCCCCCGCCCTCCCTCGGAGGAGGAAGCCCGGCCTGCATTCGCCGGCGAGGCGGGTCAGGCCGGCGCCTGGCCTAGCCCAGACCCCCGCGGCCAGGCTCTCCGCCTCAGGCCACGCGCCGCAGCCTCTCTCCGGCCTGGCTCCCTTCCCCCTTCCTTCCCCCTGGGTCCCGGGGCCGACCTCGGCCCTCCCTCCCCGGTATCCCCCTCCTCTCCTTTTCCCTCCCCCCCTGCTCTGTGCTCCTGGCTCTGGGGCTGGGCCCGTGACGTCAAACCCAGTGTGGCGTCGGCGAGACTGGCCGGCGCGGGCCATCAAAAGAGCAACGTCCTCTTTCCCAATTACCCACTGTCAGTCCGGGAACAGGGGCGGACCGGCTGGGAATTAAATGTTAAATACCCCCTACAGCCTGGCTCTATTACACGGGGCATCCAGCCGCAGCCCCCCACCCTTCCCTGCCAGTTCCAAACCACCCAGACCAAGAGGGGCTTCAAGATCTTTTATTTTTCCAAGGGTTGGGGGTGAATCTTGAGCCTACTGCAGCCCGACTCGGCGCTTGCGATTTAATTAAAATGAATAATGCCCCCCCCCAAAAAATGTTTTGTGCGTTATCAGAGAGGCGCCGCTACACCGGAAGGCCTCCTTCTCATAGGTATTTTTCTTTGTCTTTTAAAATTGGTCTTAGCCTCGGGAGTTAACATTTTCAAGTCCTGGCGTCAGCAGTTTCTCTCTCCGAGGATGGGTCCCTTTTATTTCCCGGGCTTTCAGGTCTCGGCGTAGAGGACCAAAGAGCTACGTTTGGGATTTTCCCCGTGGCTTTGAACTGGGGTCCGGCTAGTGTTGCCTGGTCTTAGACCGACGCGCAAAGATGCTCTTTTCATTTTTTCGCCTCTGCTGCCATCCTTAATCTCGGGGATTTTAGCAAAAATGTGTATGCGTTCGTCTGTCCTTGTTTATGGAGCGGTTTCCGGTGAATGTTAGAAACTAAATAATTAAAAGGTTTGCAGAGCGCCGTGAGCAGGAGAGGCTGGCAGCTTGACTGGCCCTAGAGAGACGTGGTCGGAATGAAGGAAAATCGATGCTCTTTTACTGGGCCGCCCTAATGAACAAGGACTAAATGGGCTCAGGAGAAACATGGGGGAGGGGGGTTAATTTAGGGATTTTCTTCCTGTTCCGTATCTAGAAACTCAACCCTAGTTTCTAACGAACATCAGATTTAAGAAGACGGAGACTCAAGAGAAACTCCAATTCCAAGTTGGGAGAACCCACGTTTCCACCATTTCTTCCAAATAAAATTTACTAGTTTTTCTACGAGGATTGTATATTAAAGTGGGACACACACCCCACACCAAGTAAGGCTGAGTATTGATATTTTTCCTTCACCGCACGAAAGGAATCCTCCAGAACTTACTTTTAGGGACGGTCTCTTCTATGTCGACTTTTTTGTGTATTTGTAGGGAATTTTTATGGGGCAGAGAAGCGAAGAGGGAATAATGCCTTCAAATAAAACCCCAAATCAAGCTCTTAGAACCGTCCATGGGAAAGCCTGCGGGAGAACCCACACTCTCTCCTCGCAGACATTGCCCTGGGGTGAGCCACGGGTGGAACCTGAGTCTTCGCTTCCCGCCTGTCACTTGCACACCCGGGCCGCGTTCTGGGGCCCGGCGGCTGCAGGAGCCTGAGCGCCGCTAGGGGATGCAGTGGCTCAAAGCACCGAGAGAGGCCGGGGAGGTTGGAGCCCGCGGGGCCGACCAATCGCGGTCCGGCCGCAGCCTCGCGCGCTGATTGGCCCCTTCCCAGCCCCGCCCCGTGCGCCCCGCCCCACCCCCCTCGCGGGGCCGCCTCTGAGACCCGCTCCCTCCGCTCGGGGCTGCGGGGTCGGACCCGGCGAGTCCCGCGTTCTGCGGGGCCCGGGAGAGGCCGCCGCTGTCGTGCCCGGCGGCCGGGGTGTGGGGGTCGGAGGAGGGGGCTGGGGAAAAATGCCGGGAGCGGGAGTAAGTAGGGCCCTGGGCGGGGAGAAGGGAAAAAGTTGGGTAACCGGAGTGAAGACCCGCGAGCGCTTTCTCCCCACCCGCTCTTTCTGTGCTGGGGGAGACAGAGCCTCTCGCCCCCTCTCCTTTTCATCCATCACTATTGTCGCTCAAGTCAAAAAGCACACATTGATTACAAATATTAGGTCTGGAAAGGACAGCTGCAACAGCTGAACATTCGAGAGGCTTGTTAACGCAAGAGTCTGGGAGAATGTTGACCACGACCACCAAAGTATCACCGACATTTCAATCAAAGACAGATTTTTTTTTTTTGCCCAATTTCTCAATCCCTTAGGTGAGAGAGGCACATCTCCAAGTACTTTGACATTACTTTTTTTTTTCCTGATGACTTTTACTTGCACAGAGACCCCACATCAATAAACTACCCCATACCCTGGACTGAATGCAAAAAAATGTTTGCTCATTTAAAAAGTCTGAAAAAGAAAGGCCGCCTGTAGAAATAAACTTTATGAATGGGGCAGGCCGGTTTCCTCGGCACGGAATAACCTACCGAGCCGGAATGAATTGGCAGGAGCTGGAGCCACATTTAAAGGGCCAGAGCGCGAATTCCCTCCTGCCCGCCCCCTCCGCCCCGAACCCGGGTGCGCCTCGCCCACCCGCCCCATCGCCCCTCCGCCCTGGCCGCCCTCCGCGGCGCCCCTTTCCGGTCAGTGGAGGGGCGGGAGGAGAGGGGGTGGGGTGGGGGGGCAGTGAAGTCCTGAGCGGGTTTGGGTTGCAGTTTCCTTGTGCTGGTGATCCTGTCCCCTCCTCGCCAGAGCCAGGCTCCTCCCCCGTCGGCGCGGATGACACTAGAACCTCCTTAAGTTCCGTCGCGCCACAGCTGTCTGCGAACAC